>NC_140988.1:322856726-323346726 GCF_052327205.1 Somniosus microcephalus
TGGATGAGGGAAATGCTGTGGATGTGGTTTACATGGACTTCAGTAAAGCTTTTGACAAAGTCCCGCATAGGAGACTGGTCAAGAAGGTAAGAGCCCATGGGATCCAGGGTGCCTTGGCGCGTTGGATCCTAAAACTGGCTGAGTGGCAGGAGGCAGAGGGTGATGGTCGAAGGTTGCTTTTGTGACTGGAAGCCTGTGTCCAGTGGGGTACCTCAGGGATCGGTGCTGGGTCCCCTTGTTGTTTGTGATCTACATAAATGATTTGGATGAGAATGTAAAAGGTATGATCAGTAAGTTTGCAGATGACACGAAAATTGGTGGGGTGGTAAATTGCAAGGGGAAAGCCTCAGGCTACAGGACGATATAGACGGGTTGGTCAGATGGGCGGAAAAGTGGCAAATGGAATTTAACCCTGAAAAGTGCGAGTGATGCATTTTGGACGGACAAATAAGGCAAGGGAATACACAATGAGTGGTAGGACCCTAGGAAGTACAGAGGGTCAGAGGGACCTCGGTGTACATGTACATAGATCTCTGAAGGCAGCGGAACAGGTAGATAAGGTGGTTAAAAAGGCATATGGGATACCTGCCTTCATTAGCAGAGGCATAGAATATAAGAGCAGGGAGGTTATGATGGAGCTGTACAAAACGCTGGTGAGGCCACAGCTGGAGTACTGTGTGCCGTTCTGGTCGCCTCACTATAGGAAGGATGTGATTGCTTTGGAGAGGGTGCAGAGAAGATTCACCAGGATGTTACCTGGGATGGAGCGCCTCAGCTATGAAGAAAGACTAAACAGGCTGGGGTTGTTTTCCTTGGAGCAAAGAAGGCTCGAGGGGGGACCTGATTGAGGTGTACAAAATGATGAGGGGCATAGATAGGGTAGACAAAGAGGAACTTTTTCCCCTTAGTAGGGGGGTCAATAACAAGGGGGCATAGATTCAGGGTAAGGGGCAGGAGATTTAGAGGGGATTTGAGGAGGGAACTTTTTCACCCAGAGGGTGGTTGGAATGTGGAACTCAATGCCTAAAAGGGTGGTAGAGGCAGGAACCCTCACAAACATTCAAGAAGCATTTGGATGAGCACTTGAAATGCCATTGCATACAAGGCTATGGACCAAATGCTGGAAAATGGGATTAGACTGGACAGGGATGGATGGGCGGCGCAGACACGATGGGCCGAAGGGCCTCTTTCTGTGCTGTAAAACTCTATGACTCTATGACTCCCCGTCTCTCCCTGCTTTACTCTCTCTCACCTCTCCCTCCTCCTCTCCTCTCCCTCCCCATGTCCTCTCCCTCCTCCCCCCCTCCTCCCCCCCTCCTCCTCTCCCCTCCTCCCTCCTCTCCTCCCCACCCCCCTCTCCCCCCTCCCTCTCCCCCTCTCCCTCCCCCCCCTCCTCTCCCGCCCCCCCTCTCCCTCCCCCCCCTCCTCTCCCGCCCCCCCTCTCCCTCCCCCCTCCCTCCCCCTCCCCCCCTCCCTCCCCCTCCCCTCCCCCTCCCCCCTCCCTCCCCCTCCTCCCCCTCCCTCTCTCCCTCCCCCTCCTCTCCCTCCCCCCCTCCTCTCCCTCCCCCTCCTCTCCCTCCCCCCCTCCTCTCCCTCCCCCTCTCCTCTCCCTCCCCCACCCCCCTCTCCTCTCCTCTCCTCCCCACCCCCCTCTCCCTCTCCTCTCCCTCCCCACCCCCCTCTCCCTCTCCTCTCCCTCCCCACCCCCCTCTCCCTCTCCTCTCCCTCCCCACCCCCCTCTCCCTCTCCTCTCCCTCCCCACCCCCCTCTCCCTCTCCTCTCCCTCCCCCTCTCCTCTCCCTCCCCACCCCCCTCTCCCTCTCCTCTCCCTCCCCACCCCCTCTCCCTCCCCACCCCCCTCTCCCTCTCCTCTCCCTCCCCACCCCCCCTCTCCCTCTCCTCTCCCTCCCCCCCCTCTCCCTCCCCCCCTCTCCTCTCCCTCCTCACCCCCTCTCCCCTCCCCCCCTCTCCTCTCCCTCCCCCACCCCCCTCTCCCTCCCCCCCTCTCCTCTCCCTCCCCCCTCTCCTCTCCCTCCCCCCCTCTCCTCTCCCTCCCCCCCTCTCCTCTCCCTCCCCCCCCTCTCCTCTCCCTCCCCCCCTCTCCTCTCCCTCCCCCCTCCTCTCCTCTCCCTCCCCCCTCCTCTCCCTCCCCCCCTCTCCTCTCGCTCCCCCCCTCTCCTCTCGCTCCCCCCCTCTCCTCTCGCTCCCCCCCCTCTCCTCTCGCTCCCCCCCCTCTCCTCTCGCTCCCCCCCTCTCCTCTCGCTCCCCCCCTCTCCTCTCGCTCCCCCCCTCTCCTCCTCGCTCCCCCCCCTCTCCTCTCGCTCCCCCCCTCTCCTCTCGCTCCCGCCCCTCTCCTCTCGCTCCCCCCCCTCTCCTCTCGCTCCCCCCCTCTCCTCTCGCTCCCCCCCCTCTCCTCTCGCTCCCCCCCCTCTCCTCTCGCTCCCCCCCCTCTCCTCTCGCTTCCCCCCCTCTCTCCCTGATTTCCTCTCTGTCCCCTCCCTCCCCCTCTCTGTCTGCCTTTCCTGAGAGCCCGGCTGCGGTGAGCCGAAGCCGCCGTGTGCGGATCAGCGGCTCAGGGCCGGCCGGTGCGCGGCCTAGCGCATGAGGCCCGGCTGGACTCACCTTAGCTGAGGTCGCGCTCCGGGCTGCCGCCGACATTGATGCGCGCGCCGACTCCCCGCCCCGCCAGCCTTTACTAAGATGGCGGCGATGGCTACGTTCAGCTCAGTCCCGCACCGCCAGCCTTTACCAAGATGGCGGCGATCGCGGGACGGGCGGTTCCTAGCTCGGGCGTGGCTGGCGAGGAGAGGCCGAGGCTTCGAGGCCTGCAGTTGGGGTAACCCTCCAATGTTGCGGCGCCCCGGCGGAAGCAGCGAGTCAAGAGGAAAAAAAAGGGTGAAAGGTAGGAAAATTAATCAGCTTAGAAAAAATATTTACAAATTAATTTACTTTTTTTAAAAACAATTTCCCCTCCACACATACAGAAAGTGGGAAAAATAAATCAAGAGTTAGGAATCAAGATGGCAGCCACTGACCTCAGCTCAGAAGGATTAGGCCCGCCCACACACACAATGAAACGCCCCCCGTGACACACCGATTGGTCAACCATCAGGTTAATCCCCTGTACGATTGGTCAACCATCACGTCACTCAACGCTAATGAGCGGAATGTTGCCGTTTTTTGAACCTTTTTTGTATACTGTCTGAACAATTTTTGTCTGACCAAAAAGTAAATATGCCTATTAGAGTCCCCTAATGATAAGCTTTCTTTTGATATAACATATGTGTAGGTACGCTCTATAACTTTTGATTGTATAGCCGGACAGACAGACAGAAAGACAAACAGACAGACTGACAGAGAGACAAACTCTTTTATATATATTACTAGCTGGGGGAGCCCGGCTTTGCCAGGGCTGTTTTGGGCCGGGCGGTTTAAATCGAGTGCCAGGCTTTGGGGCCTCTCTGTGTCCCTCTGTGAATCTGCTGCCGGGCAACATTTTAAATCGAGTACCAGGCTTTCAGGCCCTGTCTGTCTGTCCCTCTGTGAATCTGCTGCCGGGCAACATTTTAAATCGAGTCCCAGGCTTTTGGGCCCTGTCTCTCTGTCCCTTTGTGAATTTGCTGCCGGGCAACATTTCTACCTTTTAATACCTTCAAAGATGAAAGTGAAAGTACTTATAAAACGTTTTTGGTAAATCTTTTAAAAATAACATAAGAGATACTAACTTTTTGGAAGCTGCATCAGCAGATTTTGAGCTGGAAGTAAATGGTGTTTTTAGCTTGAGGCAATGGCTGGCACATCCCTGAGATGAAAACGATTAGTCCCGCCCACACACACACACCCACCGATTGGCCAACCATCAGGGGACCGTACTGTAGGATTGGTCAATCGTGACGGCACAGGATTGGTCGAACCTTGACGTCAGTCAATCAATGCTAAGTAGCAGATAATGAGTTTAATTTTGAAGGTTTTTTGCATAAGGCGCGAACAATTTTCGTCCGACCGAAAAGTAAATACGCTTACGACCGTCCCGGAACCGTAAGCTTTCTTCGGAGGTAACGCACGCGTAGGTAGGCTCTATAACTTTCGAGCGCATAGCCGGACAGACGCACACCCGAGGACAGATAGACAGATAGACAGACAGACAGAACGATTCGTTTATATATATAGATACTAGCTGGGGGGAGCCCGGCGTTGCCAGGGCTGTTTTGGGCTGGGCGGTTTAAATCGAGTCACAGGCTTTGGGGCCTCTCTGTGTCCCTCTGTGAATCTGCTGCCGGGCAACATTTTAAATCGAGTCCCAGGCTTTTGGGCCCTGTCTGTGTCCCTCTCTCAATCTGCTGCCAGGCAACATTTCTACCTTTTAATACCTTGAAAGATGAAAGTGAAAGTACTTTAAAAAATAACATAAGATTTACCAAAAACGTTTTATAAGAGATACTAACTTTTTCAAAGCTGGATGATCAAAGTAGTTTGAGCTGGAAGCAGTGAAACAATGGCTGCCACATCCCTGAGAGGAAAACGATTAGTCCCGCCCACACACACACACACCGATTGGCCAACCATCAGGGGACCGTACTGTAGGATTGGTCAATCGTGACGGCACAGGATTGGTCGAACCTTGACGTCAGTCAATCAATGCTAAGTAGCAGATAATGAGTTTAATTTTGAAGGTTTTTTGCATAAGGCGCGAACAATTTTCGTCCGACCGAAAAGTAAATACGCTTACGACCGTCCCGGAACCGTAAGCTTTCTTTGGAGGTAACGCGCGCGTAGGTAGGCTCTATAAATTTCGAGCGCATAGCCGGACAGACGCACACCCGAGGGCAGACAGACAGAAGGACAGACAGAATGACTCGTTTATATATATAGATAGATAATAATATTTATCATGATAGTAATATTTGCATTCAAATATCTCAATGCACTTTACGTATTAACTGTTGTCATGTAAGCAAACATGGCTGTCATTTGTGCCAATAATATCCCACAAACAGCCATGAGATGAACGATCAATTTGACATCAAGTCTTGGACAAATCAACCTCAGCTGGACATCAGGAAGACTGAACCCATCTTTGGCACGCGCTGTAAACTCTACTCCCTTTGCTCTAATTCCATCCCCCTCTGTGGCCTCTCGTTCAGGCTGAACAAAACCATATGAAACCTCTGCTCCTAATTCAGCTGAAGCACTTGTCCACCTTTTCTCACATCCATGCTTGATTACTCCACTGCTTTCCTTGCTGTTCTTCTATTGCCCACCTTCCATAAACTCCAACTTATCCAAAACCCTCCTGCCTTGGCAGGCCTATAATACTACAGCTAATGTCTGTAATCCTAGACTTAGGAGTGGTAAAATCAGTCAGGGTTACAGTTCATAGTCGTTATCCAGCAATATTTACTCAAAAGTGCACTTGTCTAGTGAGAGAAGATTCAGGCTCAGCGACAATGCCTCCCAGTGTTGAATAGCCATTCACACTGTCTTCTAGGCTCACACATAAAGTATGTTCACTTGGGAGACGTACCAGAGGATGACCAAAACACATGCAACTGTACTGGAGCACAAGTCTTTACATTCAATAACAACTTATATTTATACAGTACCTTTACAGAGGAGTAATGGTCACTAAACTTTAATTTAAAAAATTTAGGACCGACAACTTAAAGTACAGTCGAAAGAAGAGGCTTTTAAAGAGTGAGAGAATGAGCAGCAACAGAAAGGGAGTTGCAGAGATAGGACTGATGTAATGAAATGGTAGAGCAGAGGGATGATGCATGTGAGCCCCTAGTCTGAGGAGCAAAGAGTATGGACTGGGACGTAGGGATGGAAGAGGCTGCAGAGGTAGGGAGGGACAAGGCCATGGAGATATGTAAATGAAGGCAAGGATTTTTATTGCATTAAGGGATAGGGAGCCAAAGGAGGTTGGCAAGGACAAGGGGTGATGGGCAAAAAGAAGAAAAAAATAATTTGCATTTGTATAGCACCTTTCAGGACATCACAAAGCGTTTTACAGTACTTTTTGAAGTGTAGTAACTGTTGCAATATAAGGAAACACAGCAGTCAATTTGCACACCACAAACAGCAACGAGATAAATGATAAAATAATCTGTTTTCGTGATGTTGCCAGGACAATGGGAGAACTCCCCTGCACTTCTTCGAAAAGTACCATGGGATCAGTTTAACGTCTCATCTGAAAGACTGACTTAGCTGCAGGTCAAGATGCAGGTGGTAAAATTTGGATAAGCTGGAGTTTGTGTAGGGTAATGATCCAAAGGTTAGTGAGCAGGCCATTGTAAAAGTGAAGTCTGGAGGTAACAGAAGCATGGGTAAGAGTCTCAGTAGCAGTGGAGCGAGGTAAGGGCCTAGGCAGTTGATGTTGCAGTAGGCCGTCTGTGTAATGGATAGTATGTCTGCTTTGAAGTTCGGTTCAGGCTTTAATAGTACATTGAGGTTCCAAACTATCTTCTTAAGCCTTTGAGAGCACCCCAAGAGGAGAATGGAGTTGGAGGAAAAAGTATGGAGTTGTTGGCAGCAGCTGAGAAGGATGACTTCTGCCTTCCTGATGTTCAACTGGAGGAAATTCTGGCTCATCCGTAAGTTGATGACAGTCAAGCAACTTGACAGTATGGAGGTGGTTGTGGAGTGGAAAGTGGTACAAAAGCAAACCTGTGTGCCGTCAGAAACTGACCCCATATCCATGGATAAAATCTCTGACAGACAATATGTAGATGAGAAAGAGGAGGGCATTAAGGATAGAACTCTGGGGTACTCCAAGGGGTGGGAAGAGTAGGGATTGCTGGAGATATGCTGGTAGGAGTGCAACCAGATAAAGGTATCGAGTGGACCACAGAGGAAAGGTGGTGAGGAAGGATGGAATGGTTGACTGCGTCTGACACCACCAGGAAGCTGAAGAGGACAATGAGCACCACAGTCAAAGTTATAGGAGAGGTCATTGTTAACTTTGATCAGGGCTGTCTGAATGGTGAGGGCAGGGCAGAAACTGGATTGGAAGGAACTTGAATAGGGAATTTGGGAAGAGCAGAGGCAAAAAATTTGAAGAGACAAAATATATATATGATGTATACAATAACACTGATACAATATCAGTACTGTATTATATTTGTCATGAACAACACTTTGCAGGTACCTGTCTATACCATGAGGAGGTGATTGTGAGTGGCTGAGTGATAACTGTCCTTCTTATTTTCCATTCCTATGAAGAAGGTTCTTCAAAGCTGCAAGTTGCAGTGTTGAGCTCCCTGCATATCTAAGAACATTGTCTGGTTGCACTCTTACCAGCATATCTCCAGCAATCCCTACTATTCATGGAAATGAGGGCCAGCACTTTGGACTGGCCTGGGAACTGATACAAAGCTGCTCAACCCTGAAAGCTCTCTACCGCTGAGCATGCAAGCAGTACCCAGAAGGAAAGGAGACTTAAAAGTGTCTAAACTCAGTAGGTAAGAAATTCAATGGGCCGGATTTTGTTCTCAGTGGTGAACGAACGGCACTAACCATTCGTTAACTTGCATTTGCCCACTGGAATGTACTGTAAATTAGAGAGCCAAAAAGCGCAGCACCCTCTACAAGGCACCTGGGACCTGTGTGAACAGGGCAAGCAACTGTGTATCTCAACCAATCAGATTGGGGAATCGTTAATGAGCAGCAGAGAGTCTGGACCAGGAACTGCAAGTTAGAATATTGAATTCAATGTCAAATCAGGTACAGAAAGCAAAATAAAGAGGGAAAGAAAAATTGGATTCAGAGAGAGCGATAAAGAAACAGAAAGAAAAAGTCAAATTAAAATTAAATTATTCATTTTTTAAAAATCTCCAACAATATTTAAAATCTAAAGGAATGAGACTCCACACTTGTAAAAGTTAATTTTCCGTGCCAGAGAGGTTGCATGGCAGTAATTAAGACTTACCACGCTGTTAAAAGGGTGCTTACACTGGAATGGACAAGCCCTAACATTTTCTGACGAGTTTAGTTCGTATCTATGAGGTAAGTACAGAAACGTCACGCTGTTCAATGTATTGAATAGGGAGCCAGATGGCGAGATGCCGTTTTCGGGAAGTTTCTGGGCGAGTATCGCATCTCGAACGGCAACTTCCAGATTTCCATGTTTAACTGTGCATGTACAGTCACTGGAATTTGCTCTCTGATTTCCATGTAAATAACAGTGTCATTTCTGTTACTGTTATTTCTACTACAAAATCCAGCCCATTATTATAATATATATGTCATCATATTTTTTTCAAATTGACATTGGGGAAATTGCTTCAAACAGAAAAAAATCCACCTGACACTTACATTTCTCCTTAACTTTAAATAATTATAATCAGGAATGTTCACAGAATCACAGAAACCCCACAGTGCAGATAGAGGCCATTTCAGCCCATCGAGCCTGCACCGACACATATCCCACCCGATCCCCGTAACCCCTACACCAACACATATCCCACCCTATCCCCATAACCCCATGTATTTAATCCCCCTAACACTAAGGGTCAATTTATCATAGCCAATCAACCTAACCCGCACATCTTTGGACTGTGGGAGGAAACGGGAGCACCCGGAGGAAACCCACGCAAACACGGGGAGAATGTGCAAACGCCACACAGACAGTCGCCCGAGGCCGGATTCGAACCCGGGTCCCTGGCGCTGTGAGGCAACAGTGCTAACCACTATGCCACCGTGTTGTGTGCATTTTCGTAATTAAAGCTGCATATGTTTTGCTTTATTAAAACCAGCAGTTAAAATTACAATTTTTTGCTAATCTGCTAAAGTCTTAGTGGAGAATACATTGACTTACACTAAAATACATAAAAGATCACAATTGATCAGAAAATGTAGTATAATTTCAACTACAGTTATTAATTTAAACCTTGTAACCATTGTCTTAAAATGCCCATTGTTTTGCACAATTCCTACTTCACAGCTTACAGAACTCAGCACTTTACAGTCTCTCCTCCTCCCCCCTTCAAAAAAAAAAAAATTTCCAATTAGCGCTCTCTGGAAATTTTCAGGCTGTGCCAGGGAGAAAAATCAGGTGGCAGCCGAGACAGGATGCAGGAGATACAATGTTTTATTACGATCACCATGGCAACGGTGTGGAAAACCAAGAGCCACGGGGCAGTAGCTGCAACCAGGTCAATAATGCACACAGAGACATTGTGTAGATAATCAACAACAGGGCCCTTGGTTCTCTTCAATGTGCAAACAGCTGAAGGGCAAATCAATACAGCAATGGGAACAAGGCTGCCCCAGTCCCATTTCCCACAATCCACCATCAATAAGTACTGAAGGAACCCAAAAAAAGAAAACCTTCTTGATTTTGTTCTGTAGGAATTAAAATGAATAGTTTAAAATCATTTCCAACTCTAATGATTGAAATGAATTCTTAAAACATTTCAATCATCAGATTATAAATATTTCTATTTTTTTGATGCAGCATCCTCTCAGGCAGAATGTTCCAGCAGGTATTACATTATACTGTTCCTTGCATGTAAATATTCCTCTCAATTTAAGACGGTCAGAAAATCCAGCTTTTGAAATTTTGTTCAAACTTCCAAAGAAACCTACTAAATTAGCATTGGTTGGAATTGTTTAAACAGGAACAACTACTTCAGCCATTTTTTTAAAAACAAAAACATTAAAACTGGTTGCTTTCCAATTTACTTAAATATTTTTTTAATCTGTTACAAGCCATAGCTTTTTATAATTTAATAAAAACACATTTTTAATTTCTTGCTTCCCTGAATCATATGTTATAAACATGAACAGTAATATTTTATCTAAAATGTAGATCCAGAAATTATCTATTTGCACAGATCCACTTTTAGAGTGCTTTCCTGCTGGGTTTTAAGTGTGCCACATAAATTTAGTAAACAAAGGCTCGCCTGTCCGTTGCAGTGACACTGGGGACGAGCTGTTGTCACAACAACTTGCATTTATATAGCGCCTAGTAAAACGTCCCAAGGTGCTTCACAGGAGCGATTATCAAACACAATTTGACACCGAGCCACATAAGGGGGTATTGGGACAGATGACCAAAAGTTTGGTAAAAGAGGTAGGTTTTAAGGAGTGTCTTAAAGGAGGAGAGATAGGTAGAGAGGCAGAGAGATTTAGGGAGGGAAGCCCAGATCTTAGGGCCTGGGCAGCAGAAGGCATGGCCGTCAATGGTTGAGAGATGAAAATCAGGGATGCGCAAGAGGCCAGAATTGGAGGACTGCAGAGATCTGAGAGAGTTGTAGGGCTGGAGGAGGTGACAGATTGGGAGGGGCAAGGCCATGGAGGGATTTGAAAACAAGGCTGAAAATTTTAAGACTGAGGCGTTGCCGGACCGGGAGCCAATGTAGGTCAGCGAGTACGGGGATGAATGATGGCTAAACGGGACTTGGTGCGAATTACGTTTTGGCCAGCAGAGTTTTGAATTAGCTCAAGTTTATGGAGGTGAGAGACTGGCCAGGAAGACACTGGAATAGTCGAGCATAGAGGTCACAGAAAAATGGATGAAGCTTTCAGCAGCAGATGTGCTGAGCTAAGGGCAGAGTTGGGCGATGTCACAGAGGTGGAAGTAGGTAGTCTTGGTCATGGAGAGGATATGGGGTCAGAAGCTCTGCTCAGGGTCAAATAGGACGCCAAGGTGTGAACAGACTGCTTCAGCCTCAGACAGTGGCCAGGGAGAGGGATGGAGTTGGTGGCTAGGGAATGAAGTTTGTGTCAGGGACCGAAGACAATGGTCTTCCTAATATTTAATTCATAACATTTCTGCTCATCCAATACAGGATGATGGACAAACAGCATGACGAATCAGAGGCAGTGGAGGGAGTTGGTGGTGAGGTAGAGCTGGGCGTCCTCAGCGTACATGTGGAACCTGTGACGTTGCGTTTTCAGATGATATCGTCGAGGGGCAACATGGAGATGAGATATAGGAGGGGCTCAAGGATAGATCCTTGACAGACTTCAGAGTTAGAGAAGCCATTGCAGGTGATTCTCTGGCTACAACTGGATAGATAGAAATGGAACCAGGCGAGAGCAGTCCCACTAGCTGGGCAACGGTTATTTACACTTAACAGTCACACGTGGCTTGAGGATATCTCTTCAATAAAGTACCATTTTGGATATCAAATATGGTATCAACTTATCTTGCAATTAAATCATGATATGCCTTTGATAGTTTCTAAAATGTTAATATGCATAACTGACAAATCTTTAGACTTTTATACAACAGATCACACTGATGTAAGCTGGTATAACTTGGGTTGAAGTCACTTGAATCAAATTCTGGCAACCAGTGTGAGATTACCTCCAACAAGTAGTTGCATAAGTATTCAGGTTTGAACGAGCTGATTACAAGTGGAGCTGACAGTATAGCTCAGATCTGTCAGCTCTACAGGTATCTGTAGTAAACAGCGACATTTACACCATCACATAACTAAGTAATCAACAATGCAATAGAAAAGCTGGGAAATCTATAAGAGTGATACCAAGATAGCTGGCATCGCACACCACCATATCACTGCAGAAGACTGGGAATAGATGCCTGGTAATAATTATTATTTTGAAGGCTGTCAGGTTCAAATTTGTCTCGTCCTGGTATGAAGATTTCTTTAGGCCAAACTAAAAATGGCAAATATCTAAAGTAATTTGAAAGAGATACTGACAGTACTCATGAAATCGATATTATGACGCTGCCTACTTGGGAACAGCAAAATTAGCGCTATGAGATGGATGTCACCAGAATCAACTGCATTAGGACTTGTTTATATTAAAAAAAAGGATAGTAACCCATACAAAAATGAAACTATCAGAGGTATAATTTTGATTTATCAGGTTTAGCTAATGAACTCTAAGATGCCATACCATTTAATGGGGCAAAGTAGTTTTGTATTATTAATGGGATGATGATATTTTAACAATGATACACTTCAAAATGATGCGTTAGGTGAAGTACTTTTTGTGCAAAATACTGCTCCTTGTAAAGTCCATGTAAAAAGTAATTATGAAAAAATACTCATTACTGTTTTATTTTAAACAATGAATTTCTTGCCTCAGTGCAGACTCAGCATGTCAGTTCTCCTTCTCTCCAGGCTGCTCTCTGAACGGGCCTGGGAGCGGTTCTGGAGCTTGCTGGCCCCTAACAAAATACTACCAATAGAGTATGGCACATTACCAGCTGGTAGCATGTTTTTTTATCCAGTTAAGTGGCTCTAGATTGGGTCCTTCACCCAATCTGAAGTTGCTGCCCTTTGTTCAAATAAATTTGGCTGCTTTGGGACACAGGCAATTTATCCCCATCAGTAATATTACCAAAGCATTCTTCAGGTAAGGAGATGCAAAATAGCAGGTCTCCATTGAGGCCAGAAATTTGAAGTTTTTTTTAGGAAACGGTAGCAAATATATTTAGAATTATATATTTTTATGCTGACACAAGGAGGCTACCTTGAATAAAAAGGAGTCCCCTAACATTTTCTTCCCCTTTAAAAGATATGGGGCTAGAAATTCACTTTGGCCCCGCCAGCTGGCTAGCGCCCAAAAGTTAGCGCTGCGCGCGGAGCCAGTTGCGCCCGTCAGAAATTCAGTTTTTGCGCCCCAAGTTGGGACCGGGCGCTCTTCCAGGGTGTGCCCGCCCCCGCTTGGGGCGCTGAAACTGAATTTCAGCGCTGTAGGTGCCGCAGCGCCACCCGCTGCGGAGCGGCAGGCTGCGGTACTGCAGGCCTCCTCCTTCTCTTAAGGGGGACGTGCCTGCAACTCAGAGATCGCCACTCGCTAGTGCCCAAATGAGCCCGGCACCATGGAGAAGTGCCGGGCTCCCGGAAAGCAGCCGGCAATGCCGCGGGGGGGGGGGGGGGTGGAGGAGGCCGGGGAAGGAGGTGCGGGCAGGCGGCCGCCGAAAAAGCAGCCGGCCGCACCTCCGCCTTAACTAGCGCCACTAAGGCTGCAGCACGGCCCGGTCTTCACATCGTTGTTTGCGGCCGCTGCGGAAGAGGCGGCCGCAACTAAATATGGGGGTCGGGCCGGTAGCAGGGCGGAACTGGGGCACTGCGCACACCGATGACGTCATCGGTGCCGGCGCAGCGCTACCGGCTACCGCCGCCATTACCGCAGCGCTGAATATCAGCGCAAACTCCTCTACTGGCGCAGAAGCCCTCTTTGGGCGGTAACTGGGCGCAAAGCCCACTGAATTTCTGGCCCATGCACTTTAATGGTTTCATATACACTGGTTTGAAGGCTGCCAGTGCTTGCACTTAACATAAAACTAGCATAAAAGCATCTTACAGTCAAGGAAAAAAAGATCAAGTATTATAAGTAATTTGATGCCGTTTATAAAGAGAAACATCATGGCCTAGAAATTGGGTATAGCCCCGCTTGGGGCGTTAGAATTGGCGCAGTGCAAATTTTATAGCCAGACGCAACTTATCGCCACCTCGCGGGATATTGGGTTGCAGCGCCCCAAAGGTGATTGAGGCGCGAGTTCAGGCGTTACACAGGGCTCCTAAGGCGCTAACATGCCGGCGCAACCCAATATCGGGGCGGGCGGGCGCAGAGCAGGTGCTCTCAATTACTGATGACCACGAGACTTCCAGGCACCAGCCAGCTCTTAAAGGGGTGGGTCAGGCAGCTCCAGCATCCACACTCTGCGCCTTGTAGGCCTGCAAATCGGCGCAGGCCCTTCTCTGGCGCAAAAAACTTGGAGCAGATGGAGAGGGTGAGGCAGAGAGCAGAGCGCTTCACCAATGAGTCTCTGGAGGAATTGGTGGCCGCAGTGGAGCGCCGGTGAGATGTCCTCTACCCCGACAATGGCAGGAGGCCTAATCGTAAGGACTACCAACGAGCTTGGAGGGATGTTTCTCAGAGGGTCAACTCCAGCAGCATGGCGACCAGGAGCCCTGTGCAGTGCAGGAAGAAATTCAACGACCTCACTCGGGTCGTGAGGGTGAGTGGTGTTTATGTAAACTTATGCATCCCTCCATTAGCACCTGACTTTATGGCTACAGGGTGCGCTATGCCCCACTGGCCATCTGTCAGCAAGCACCCATGGCCCTTTCTGGTCACACACATGCACATTTGACTCAGGGCATCATGTGAGGGCTGTTCCACCATGGGGGGCATGAGATCATAACTCAGGGCATCATGTGAGGGCTGTTCCACCATGGGGGGCATGAGATGATAACTCAGGGCATCATGTGAGGGCTGTTCCACCATGGGGGGCATGAGATGATAACTCAGGGCATCATGTGAGGGCTGTTCCACCATGGGGGGCATGAGATGGTAACTCAGGGCATCATGTGAGGGCTGTTCCACCATGGGGGGCATGAGATCATAACTCAGGGCATCATGTGAGGGCTGTTCCACCATGGGGGGCATGAGATGATAACTCAGGGCATCATGTGAGGGCTGTTCCACCATGGGGGGGCATGAGATGATAACTCAGGGCATCATGTGAGGGCTGTTCCACCATGGGGGGCATGAGATGATAACTCAGGGCATCATGTGAGGGCTGTTCCACCATGGGGGGCATGAGATGATAACTCAGGGCATCATGTGAGGGCTGTTCCACCATGGGGGGGCATGAGATGATAACTCAGGGCATCATGTAAGGGCTGTTCCACCATGGGGGGCATGAGATGATAACTCAGGGCATCATGTAACATCACTTCCCGTCCTTTCCCCTGCAGGCCAAGCTGGCGAGAAACCGCAAGGACCAGCTTCGCACCGGAGGAGGTCGTCCTCAACTGCAGCCTCTGACGGATCGCGAGGAGAGAGTCCACCAGATTGTGGGAGGACGTCTGAGTGGTCCTGTCACCACTGCAGCTGCTGACCCCATTGTCTACAGCGATGGTGAGGTTCTCAACTATTACAGCTGTCTCCTTCCACTTGTTTCCCCCGCCAGCATGCTTTCTCACTGTGGACCCATGTCATAGCATTGCCGCACTCTTGCATCCCTTGCTGCCAAACTGTCCTTTTGCTAAAGCCACTCTTCAACCTCCCTGCTTTCAGATGCTGCATCACCAGCTCGGGAGCTGGCCCCTCAAGCTGCCAGTGCCAGTGCCTCCGGAGGAGACGAGCAGGAGGAAGCCGGACCATCCGTGCCAGCCTCAGGGGAGCCACCGCATCTGGAGACTGGGGATAGTAGTTCCCTGGAGGGGAGGGGGGGGGGGGGTCTGATGAGGAGCCAGTTGCAGGAACCAGTGGCCTGCAGCAACGCAAGGGGGGTAGGGACGCTCGGGGGTCGTCTCCCCAGAGGGCGAGGCAGGCCACCGTGACTGCTGCACAGAGTGCAGAGGAGATGTGTAGCCTTGCCGAAATGAGCGCCCAGGCCCGGCTCAGGCACACTGAGCTTATGGCTGCAGTGGGGAGGATGCCCGAGTCGATCGACACACTGGCAAAGAGTGTGCTGGACTTTGGGGCAGCAATGGAAGGGACTGTCCAGGGCTTCGGGGCAGCAACGGAAAGGTCTGTCCAGGGCTTCGGGGCAGCAATGGAAAGGCCTGTCCAGGGCTTGTCCGAGGCAGTGGAAAGGACTGTTCCGGCCTTGTCCGAAGCAGTGGAAAGGACTGTCCATGGCTTCTCTGAAGCACTGGAACCTGCCACGCAGGTCCTCACTGCTGCCACGCAGTCACTTGCTGGCCTCGTCCACACGCAAATTGAGGCCACACGAACACTCACTGCTGCCACCCTAGCTGCATCAGGCAGGATCACCCCAGGCCCTTGCAGCACCACAGCAGGCCATGAATCTGTGGAGCAGTCGATTGCGGCGGATGATCCGGTGCGGCCCCGTCAGAGTGCCAGTGTGTCGGCCGACTGCGGTGCAGGTGTCCTCTCTCTGCATGTGAGCATTCCTGATGCCACCGCTGGAACGTCAGCAGTGCAGCTGCCACCACCTGCACGGCAGACTGCTTCCAGACATGCCCAGTTGGAGCAGCCAGCTTGCGGGCCCTCCAAGCCCAGAGGTCGTCCAGGCCGTCCCTCAGGGGCTTCAACACTTCCAGACACTCAGCAGGCGTCCCCCAGCCTTGACGCAGCCAATGGGGTCCAATTACGGAGGAGCTGCAGGGAGGGAAGGGGCCGACCTCGTAAGAGTCGTCGGTCTCCATCAAGGGGTCAACAGTAGAGGGAGGTGCTAAGACGTGTCTTTTTTCGAATTTAAGGCCGTCCACACCTGCTGTGTTTGTTTGTTATGTTTTGGTTAGTCTCGCTGGGTTGTCAGACAGTTATCTGTTAGTTTGTTAGTTATGATTTCGGTTACCATTACGTTGTCATGCTGGAAGGAAGCACTTGTTTGAAAATAAAGAAAATGTTTTATTTACAATGGAGCTGTAGACTATTTACAATCATGGTGGCCTTCATAGGCTTACTGCGAACTGAAGGGCGCTGTTCCAATCACAGCCAGCATTCCGTCCGAGGTGCCTAGAACCGAGTCTTTATGAGCCTCTGACGAACGGCCCTTCCAGTTTCTGGAGCCCTCCCATCTTCCACCTCCTCCTCCTCCTCCTCCTGATCCTCCTTGTCCGCATGCTCCTCCTCCTCCTCGTCCGCCTGCTCTGCTGGACCTTGAGGGTCGGCTGGCATTGGCTGGGTGCGTCGGATGGCCAGGTTGTGGAGCATGCAGCAGACAAGGACGATGCGCGCCACATGCTCCGGCGAGTACTGTAGGGTGCCCCCCGAATGGTCTAGACAACGGAAACGCTGCTTCAGCACACCAATTGTGTGCTCCACAATGTTCCTGGTCGCCTGATGGCTGTTGTTGTAATGCTCTTCTGCCAGGGTGCTGGGCAAACTGAGCGGGGTCATGAGCCATGGGCAGAGAGGATAGCCCTTGTCGCCAAGAAGCCAGGTCTGCCGCAGGATGAACGCGTCATGGCTGCTGCCAGGGAATTGTGCGTTGACTGCCATGATCATCTGCCAGTGATCACAGACCAGCTGGACATTAAGGGAGTGGAACCCCTTGCGGTTGCGGAACTCCTCAGGATTCTGCAATGGTGCCCGCAAAGCCACGTGTGTGCAATCAATGGCCCCCTGCACCATGGGGAAGTCCGCAATAGCCGCGAAGCCCTGCGCGCGCTCCCCCTGCTTCTCCAGGGTCACAGGGAAGGTGATTAATTCGCGCCTCCTTCTATAGAGGGCAGCTGTCACTTGCCGGATGCAGCAATGCACTGCAAATTGTGAGATTTTTGAGATGTCCCCAGTTGCTGCCTGAAACGAGCCGCTGGCGTAAAAGTTGAGGGCAACAGTGACTTTCACGGCCACCGACAGAGAGGTCCTGCACCGTAGCCGCGGCTGCAGATCCTCAGCAAGCAGGTGGCACAGCTCAGTCACAACATCCTTACCGAATCTGAGCCTTCGCAGACACTGCTCCTCCGACATGGTAAGGTATGAGACCTGCTGCCTAAAAACCCTGGCAGTGTATGGTCGGATTTGGCGACGTCCATTGGCCCTCCTCCTTCTGGCCAATCCCGGCCCTCTCTCCCTCCGTCTCTGTGCCCTTGCGGTTGTTCAGCCAGGATGACGTTCCCCTCCAAAGCAGCTCCCATTATTCTGTCAGACGAGTAAGACGCAGTAATCTCTCAGGATCAAACTGTTCTGGACAGGGCTGAAGGTCCCAAGGCTCCTCTGGCTCAATGAGAAGAACTCTCTGCAACTGAAGGTCTGCAACTCTCTCCAGCAGCGAGCAGGATGGCCAGGCCAAATGGCTGCCGCTTTTATACTAGTGCTGTCCCCTTTAAAGAGCACCCCCCGAGTCCGAGAAGGACCTGGTAACGTTCCATCCAACTGTCACTAATAGCGCCAGGCAGAACTGAGGGGGGCGCCACTGAATTTCCGGTCTGGGGCGCCAAAAAGGCATTGCACAATGAAATGACGTCATGATCCGGCTGCGCCCGCAAGCGGGCGCAAAGAGTTAGCGCCGGTGCTAAAAGGCTACTCAATATGGCAGGAAGCGCTGGGATCACTGCGCCCGGCCGAAAATTGGGTAACGCCCCAAATCTCGGGCTCATTAGGCGCTAATCGCTGGCGCAACCAACCGAATTTCTAGGCCCATAACTTCAAAGTAAATGGGCATTCCACAGGAGAATAACAAGAAGGATAAGTTTAACATTGCTAAAAAATTTAGGAGATAGTTTAAGTTTCTTATCTTCTTGCAACAGAGCGGAGCTTGAAGGTGTGTTTTTTGTTGCCACAGGACGTGTTTAAGGATGAATAAAATTGTGAACTCCAAATTATATTATTCTAAAAATGTCATTCATATAATCTGTTACAAGATTAACATATTTAGAAGTAGGTGAAACCCAGTACTCCTTACAGCATCAGAGAGGAGTATGCCAGAGTGCTATTTGTATTAGAGTGGTCTATTTTTTTTAATTCATTCTAGGATGTGGGCGTCGCTGGTAAGGCCAGCATTTATTGCCCATCCCTAGTTGCCCTCGAGGAGGTGGTGGTGAGCCGCCTTCTTGAACAGCTGCAGTCCCTGTGGTGAGGTTACTCCCACAGTGCTGTTAGGGAGGGAGTTCCAGGCTTTTGACCCAGTGGTGATGAAAGAACGGCGATATATTTCCAAGTCAGGATGGAGTGTAACTTGGAGGGGAACTTGGAGATGGTGGTGTTCCCATGCGCCTGCTGCTCTGTCCTTCTAGGTGGTAGAGGTCGCAGGTTTGGGAGGTGCTGCTGAAGAAGCCTTGGTGAGTTGCTGCAGTGCATCTTGTAGATGGTACACACTGCAGCCATGGTGCGCTGGTGGTCGAGGGAGTGAATGTTTAAGGCGGTGGATGGGGTGCCAATTAAGCGGGCTGCTTTGTCTTGGATGGTGTCGAGCTTCTTGTGTTGTTGGAGCTGCACTCATCCAGGCAAGTGGAGAGTATTCCATCACATTCCTGACTTGTGCCTTGCAGATGGTGGAAAGGCTTTGGGGAGTCAGGAGGTGAGACACTCGCCGCAGAATACCCAGCCTCTGACCTGCTTTTGCAGCCACAGTATTTATGTGGCTGGTCCAGTTAAATTTCTGGTCAATGGTGACCCCCAAGATGTTGATGGTGGGGGATGGCAATGCCATTGAATGTTATGGGGAGGTGGTTAGGCTCTTGCTTGTTGGAGATAGTCATTGCCTGGCACTTGTGTACAGCGAATGTTACTTGCTACTTATCAACCCAAGCCTGAATATTGTCCAGGTCTTGCTGCATGCGGTATGGTCTGCTTCATTGTCGATGACACCTTCCATCATTTTGCTGATGATTGAGAGTAGACTGTTGGGGCGGGAATTAGCCGGATTGGATTTGTCCTGCTTTTCGTGGACAGGTCATACCTGGGCAGTTTTTCACGTTGTCAAGTAGATGCCAGTGTTGTAGCTGTACTGGATCAGCTTGGCTAGAGGCTCAGCTAGTTGTGGAGCGCAAGTCTTCAGCACGACAGCTGGGATGTTCTTGGGGCCTTTGCTGAATCCAGTGTGCTCAGCCGTTTCTTGATATCATGTGGAGTGAATTGAATTGGCTGAAGACTGGCTTCTGTGATGGTGGGAACCTCCGGTGTAGGCCGATATGGATCATCCACTCGGCACTTCTGGCTGAAGGTGGTTGCAAACGCTTCAGCTTTGTTTTTTGCATTCGCTTGCTGGACTCTGCCATCATTGAGGATGGGGATATTCATGGAGCCTCCTCCTCCCGTTAGTTGCTTAATTGTCCACCATCATTCATGACTGGATGTGGCAGGACTGCACAGCTTTGATTTGATCCATTGATTGTGGTTCGCTTAGCTCTGTCTATAGCTTGCTGCTTCCACTGTTTATAATGCATGTAGTCCTGTGTTGCAGCTTCCCCAGGTAAGCACCTCATTTTTAGCTACGCCTGGTGCTGCTCCTGGCATGCTCTTCTGCACTCCTCATTGAACCAGGGTTGGTCTCCTGGCTTGATGATAATGGTTGAGTGAGAGATATGCTGGGCCATGAGGTTACAGATTGTGGTGGAATACAATTCTGCTGCTGCTGATGGCCCACAGTGCCTCATGGATGCCCAGTTTTGAGCTGCTAAATCTGTTCTGAATCTATCCCATTTAGTATGGTGGTAGTGCCACACAACACGATGGAAGGTGTCCACAGTGTGAAGACAGGACTTCGTCTCCACAATAACTGTGCGGTGGTCACTGCTACCAATGCTGTCATGGAGAGATGCACCTGTGACAGAGACTGGTGAGGACGAGGTCAAGTAGGTTTTTCCTTCGTGTTGATTCTCTCACCACCTGCCGCAGGCCCAGTCAGGCAGTTGTGTCCTTCAGGACTCAGCCAGCTCAGTCAGTGGTGGTGCTGCCAAGCCACTCTTGGTGATGGACATTGAAGTAGCCCACCCAGAGTACATTCTGTGCCCTTGCTACCCTCAGTGCTTCTTCCAAGTGGTGTTCAACAGGGAGGAGTACTGATTCATCAGCTAAGGGAGGGTGGTAGGTGGCAATCAGCAGGACGTTTCCTTGCCCATACTTGACCTGAAGCCATGAGACTTCATGGGGTCTGGAGTCAATGTTGAGGACTCCCAGAGCCTCTCCCTCCCAACTGTATACCACTGTGCCGCCACCTCTGGTGGGTCTGTCCTGCCGGTGGGACAGGGCATACCCAGGGATGGTGACGGAGGAGTCTGGGACATTGGCTGAAAGGTATGATTTTGTGAGTATGACTATGTCAGGCTGTTGCTTGACTAGTTTGTGTGACAGCTCTCCCAATTTTGACACGTCCCCTGATGTTAGTGAGGAGGACTTTGCAGGGTCAATTGGGCTGGGTGTGCCATTGTTGTGTCCAAAGCCAGTGCCTAGGTCAATGTCAGGTGGTACGTTCGGTTTTATTCTTATTATTGTTTTTCGTAGTGGGTTGTTACAACTGAGTGGTTTGCTAGGCCAATTCAGAGGGCAGGTAAGAGGCAACCACATTGCTGTGGGTTTGGAGTCACAAAAAGGCCAGACTAGGTAAGGACGGCAGGTTTCCTTCCCTAAAGGACATTCGTGAACCAGATGGGTTTTTATGACAATCCGGTAGTGTCATGGTCACCATTACTGATACTATAATGCACGCTGAGTGATCTCCCCATTAAATATTTAATATCTGTTATGATAGTTTAGTGCTTATAGTACTGGGCTAGTAAACCAGAGGTCCGGTGTTCAAATACCACCAAGCTGTGAAACTGAATTTAATAAATTTGGTAATTTGTGGGCTAGAACGAGAAAAATAACCAAATGGTTTTCATAATAACCTCTTGCAAAGTGTACCTGCTACCAGTCTAGCCTACAAGTGATGAAGGTGGTTCACTCTTAGTGCCTTTTAAAGAGGCCTAGCAAGTCACTCATTTGTACAATCGCTAGGCGGCAACTAGGGATATATCATGGGGGATTATTTGGAATGTTAATAGTTTCTGTATTTCAACCCCCCCACCCCGCCCAACATAAGGTGGGGTATGATTTCAGACATATGCTTCACACTGCAGTACCTCACCCAAGAGGTTATACTTCATATGCAAACCAAGAGACTGAGTGATAGCAAGTTAATCGACTAAGGCTGCCATCATAGGCAAGCTCTCCTGCAACATCCACATGTACACTTACTTTCAGGAATCACTAGACAGCAATGAGGAGTGGAAACCCTGCCCTTTTTCCCCTCCCTAGCCCAGGGTACAAAGAACAACAGTGGCAACTTACCAATGCCCCAGCTACAATCAGTTAATTAAGCACAGTTCAAGGATTAAATGTATTACTCTGTGAATTTGTTAAGTCTTACAGGGAGGCAAACAGACAAATATCATTATTTTGGCACACAGCAGCAATTTTTTCATGACTTACTTTGGCACAAATTGCATCATCAGGTCTTAGAATCATAGAATGGTGACAGCACGGAAGGAAGCCATTCGGCCCGTCAAGCCTGTGCCGGCTCTCTGCAAGAGCACTTCAGCTAGTCCCACTCCCAAGCCCTTTCCCCGTAGCCCTGCAATTCTTTTTCCTTCAGGTACTTATCCAATTCCCTTTTGAAAGCCATGATTGCATCTGCCTCCACCACCATCTCAGGCAGTGCATTCCAGATCCTAACCACTCGCTGCATAAAAACGTTTTTCCTCATGTCGCCTTTGGTTCTTCTGCCAATCACCTTAAATTTGTGTCCTCTGGTTCTTGACCCTTCCACCAATGGGAACAGTTTCTCTCTATCTACTCTGTCCAGACCCCTCATGATTTTGAATCTGTCAAATCTCCTCTCAACCGTCTCTGCTCTAAGGAGAACAACCCCAGCTTCTCCAGTCAATCCACATAATTGAAGTCCCTCATCCCTGGAACCATTCTTGTAAATCTTTTCTGCACCCGCTCTCAGGCCTTCACATCCTTCCAGAATTGGACACAATACTACAGTTGAGGCCGGACTAGTGCTTTATAAAGGTTCATCATAACTTCCTTGCTTTTCTACTCTATGCCTCTATTTATGAAGCCCAGGATCCCGTATGCTTTTTTAACCGCTTTCTCAACCTGCCCTGCCACCTTCAATGATTTGTGCACATATACCCCCATGTCTCTCATTTCATGCACCCCCTTTCGAATTGTACCCTTTTCATCTGCCATGTGTCCGCCATTCCACCAGCCTGTCTATGTCCTGTTGAAGACTATCACTCTCCTCCTCACTGTTCACTATACTTCCATGTTTTGTGTCATCTGCAAATTTTGAAATTGTGCCCTGTACACCCAAGTCCAAGTCATTGATATATATCAAGAAAAGCAGCGGTCCTAGTACCGATCCCTGGGGAACACCACGGTGTACCTTCCTCCAGTTTAAAAGACAACCATGTACCACTACTCTCTGTTTCCTGTCACTTAGCCAATTTCGTATCCATGCTGCCACTGTCCCTTTTATTCCATGGGCTTCAACTTTGCTGGCAAGCCTATTATGTGGCACTTAATCAAACGCCTTTTGGAAGTCCATGTACACCACATCAACCCTCTCTGTTACCTCATCAAAAAACTCAATCAAGTTAGTTAAACACGATTTGCTTTTAACAAATCCATGCTGGCTTTCCTTAATTAATTCATACTTGCCCAAGTGACTGTTAATTTTGTCCTGGATTATCATTTCTAAAAGCTTCCCCACTACTGAGGTTAAACTGACTGGCCTGTAGTTGCTGGGTTTATCTTTACACCCTTTTTTGAACAAGGGTGTAACATTTGCAATTCTCTGGTCCTCTGACACCACCCCCGTATCTAAGCAGGATTGGAAGATTATGGCCAGTACCTCCTCAATTTCCACCTTTACTTCCCTCAGCATCCTTGGATGCATCCTATCCGGTCCTGGTGATGTACCTGCTTTAATACAGCCTGCCTTTCTAGTCCTTCCTCTTTATCAGTTTTTATCCCATCCAGTATCTCAAGTACCTCCTCTTTCACTATGACTTTGGCAGCATCTTCTTCCTTGGTAAATGATGCAAAGTATTTATTTAGTACCTCAGCCATGCCCTCTGCCTCCATGCTTACGTCTCCTTTTTGGTCCCTTTGGCCCCACCCCTCCTCTTACTACTCTTTTACTATTTATATGCCCACAGAAGACTTTTGAATTCCCTTTTATGTTAGCTGCCAATCTATTCTCATACTCTCTCTTTGCCCCTCTTATTTCCTTTTTTACTTTCCCTCTGAATTTTCTATATTCAGCCTGGTTCTCACTTGTATTATCAACTGACATCTGTCATATGCTCCCTTTGTCTGCTTCGTCTTACTCTCTGCCTCTTTCGTCATCCAGGGAGTTCTGACTTTGGTTACCCTACCTTTCTCCGTTGTGGGAATGTACCTGGACTGTAACTGAACTGTCTCCTCTTTAAAAGGCAGCCCATTGTTTGATTACAGTTTCGCCTGTTAATCATAGAAAGTTACAGCACGGAAGGAGGCCATTTTGGCCCATCATGTCCGTGCCAGCCAACAAAGAGCTATCCAGCCTAATCCCACTTCCCAGCTCTTGGTCCATAGCCCTATGGGTTAGAGCATCCCAAGTGCACATCCAAGTACTTTTTTTAATAGAGTTAGGGTTCCTGCCTCTACCAACCTTTCAGGCAGTGCGTTCCAGACCCCCACAACCCTCTGGGTGAAGAAATTTCCCCTCAAGTTCCACCAATTACTTTAAATCTGTGCCCCCTGGTTTTTGACCCCTCTGCTAAGGGAAATTGGTCCTTTCTATCCACTTTATCTGTGCCCCTCATAATTGTATACACCTCAATAAGGTCTCCCCTCAGCCTCCTCTGTTTCAAGGAAAACAGGCCCAGCCTATCCAGTCTTCCCTCATAGCTAAGATTCTCTACTCCCGGCAACATCCTAGTAAATCTTCTCTGTACCCTCTCTAGTGCAATCACATCTTTCCTGTAATGTGGTGACCAGAACTGCATGCAGTACTCTAGCTGAGGCCTAGTGTTTTATACAGTTGAAGCATAACCCCCCTGCTCTTGTATTCTATGCCACGGCTAATAAAGGCAAGCATTCCGTATGCCTTCTTAACCATCTTATCTACCTGGCCTGCTACCTTCAGGGATCTGTGGACATGCACTCCAAGGTCCATTTGTTCCTCTGCAGTACTCAGTGTCCTACCATTTAATGTGTATTCCCTTTTCTTGTTAGCCCTCCCCAAATGCATTACCTCACACTTCTCCGGATTGAATTCCATTTGCCACTGTTCTGCCCACCTGACCAATTTATTGATATCTTCCTGCAGTCTACAGCTTCCTTCTTCAGTATCAACCACACAGCCGATTTTAGTATCATCTGCAAACTTCTTAATCATACCCCCTATATTCAAGTCTAGATCATTGATATATACCACAAAAAGCAAGGGACCCAGTACTGAGCCCTGCGGAACCCCACTGGAAACAGCCTTCCAGTCACAAAAACACCCATCAACCATTACCCTCTGTTTCCTGTCTCCGAGCCAGTTGAATCCAACGTGACACTTTGCCCTGGATCCCATGGGCTTTTAACTTTGTGACCAGTCTGCCATGTGGAACCTTATCAAAAGCTTTGCTAAAGTCCATATAAATTACATCAAACGCACTATCCTCATCTACCCTCCTTGTTACCTCCTCAAAAAATTCAATCAAGTTTGTCAGACGCGACCTTTCCTTAACAAATCCATGCTGACTATCCTTGATTAATCCATGTCTTTCTAAATGAAGATTTATCCTGTCCTTCAGAATTCTTTCCAATAATTTTCCCACCACCGAGGTTAGGCTGACTGGCCTGTAATTACTCAGTCTATCCTTTTCTCCCTTTTTAAATCTCCCTTTTAATCTTTGATTCCAATTTACCTGGGCCAGATGCATTCTCAACCCACTGAAGATGGCCTTCCTCCAGTTAAGTATTTTTACTCTAGATTGCTCCCTGTCCTTTTCCATAGCTGATCTAAACCTTTTGATACAGTGATCACTGTTCCGCGACTGACACTTGCTGCACTTTGACCCACCTCATTCCCCAAAACCAGATCCAGCAATGCCTCCTTCCTCGTTGGGCCGGAAACGTACTGATCAAAAAAGTTCTCCTGAACACACTTCAGAAATTTTTCTCCCTCTCTGCCCTTTAAACTATTACTATCCCAAGTCTATATTAGGATAGTTGATGTCTCCCAATATTACTACTCTATAGTTCTTGCACGTCTCTGTAATTTCCCTGCAGATTTGCTCCTCTATATCTTTCCCACTACTTGGTGGGCTACAGTATACACCTAGTAGTGTAATGGCACCTCTATTATGTCTTAACTCTAGCCATATAGATTCTGTCCTTGACCCCTCCAGGACATCCTCTCTCTCCAGCACTGTAATATTCTCCTTAACCAATACTGCCACCCCATCTCCTTTCTTTCCTTCCCTATCTTTGCTGAACACCTTATATCCAGGAATATTTAGTACCCAATCCTGCCCTTTTTTGAGCCAGATCTCCGTTATCGAGCCAGGTCTCCATTATCGCCACAACATCATATTCCCATGTGGCTATTTGCACCTGCAGCTCACCAACCTTATTTACCACACTTCATATGTTTACACACATGCACTGTAAACCTATCTTAGACCTTCTTATATTCTCTCTTAGTCTGACCCGACCTAATACCGTACTATTGTTTACTATAGTGCTATCTGTCTCTCCCAATCCTTTGTGCACCTTGTTTCTCCTTTCTAATGGCTACATCCTGGTGCCCATCCCACTGCCAAATTAGTTTAAACCCTCCCCAACAGCACTAGCAAACCCCCCCGCCCCCCCACGAGGATATTGGTTCTTGCTCTGTTGAGGTGCAACCCGTCCAGCCTATACAGGTCCCACCTCCCCCAGAACCAATCCCAATGTCCCAGGAATCTAAAGCCCTCCCTCCTGCACCATCTCTTCAGCCACGCATTCATCTGCTCTGTCCTCCTATTTTAATACACACTAGCTCGTGGCACCAGGAGTAATCCGGAGATTACTACCTTTGCGGTCCTGCTTTTTCATTTCTTTCCTAGCTCCCTGAAATCTGCATTTTGGCCTATTGTGTCAATGCCAGCTCAATGCTAGAGCAATCCATGACTAATCTCACTCCCCTACTCTCTGCTTTTATCCCCCTTCTACTTAATTATCCAATTTTCCATTAAAAGATGCAGTGGTGTCTGCCTCAGTCACTTGCTGTAACGAAGCATTTCGTGCTCCAATAACACTCTGTGTAAATACATTCTCCTATCTGCCTTGCTCACTTTTGGTGACAATTTTAAACTGATGACTCCTCATCATTGACTCCTCTATCACTCTTCATAATTTTAAAAACCTCAGCCTTTTCTATTCAAGTTGAAATAGTTCCAGTATTTCAAATCTCACCTCATAAATATAGTTGCCCATTCTTGGCAACACCTGGGCGAATCTACCCTGTATGCTCTCTATGGTTTTAATGTCCTATCTATAAAAGTACTCTAATTTTGGTCTAACCAATGGGCCATAATTTGCTGTCAAAATAACAGTGAGGCCAATGCCGTTCGCTGTTATTTATGGGTAAATGGCACTGCAACTTCAGGCACGGGGCAGATGCATGGTTAAACTCAAATATCCAAAAGTTGTTGTCCGAGTTGCGGCGCTCCACCATTAGCTTTACGAAAACGGCAACTTGCTGTCGTGCCTCATCATTGAAATGCATTGAATGCCGTGAAATTGTTGTATTTGCGCGGTAGATACAAACCAAACTCGCCACAGAAAGTTAAATCTTGTCCATTTCAGTCTAAGTACCCTTTTAACAACGTGATAAGTGTTAATTACTGCCAATCAAACTCTCTGGCACTGAAAATCAATTATTACAAGTGTGGAGGGTCATTCCTTTCAGGTTTTAATTTTTAAATGTAACATTTTAAATTGAACAATTTTTTTAACTTTTCCTTTCTGTCTCTTTTTTCTCTCTCTCTCAATCCACTCCTTCTTTCCCTCTCTTTATTTCTCTTACTGTACCTGATTTGACATTTCATTCACCCACTCCTATTTGCACTTCATTCTCAGTCATTGCGCTATTAATTTCACAATCCTTCAATCTGATTGGTTAAGGAGATAGGCAGTTGTTTGCCCTGTTCACTCAGGTCCCAGATGCCCAGTTTCCCTCGCTGTGACGTTATCAGCTCGCACTTTCAGCAACTTGCCACACACAAAATTTAAAAACCTAAACGTGCAAGGACAATTCTAACTAACGACAGAAGCCGATAGATGTCCTGCCACAGCAAATTATGGCCCAATGTGTGTATAAATTCATCATTATTTCTTAACTCCTACTCTATGCTGTTATTTATAAAATCCAACATTTTATTAGCTTTTTTTATAATCTCATACTTCAGGAGAATTATGTATTTTAACCCCATGGTCTCTTTTCATCCATACTTTCAGTGTCTTGGCTGTCAGAGTTACACTCCTATTCCTTGATTTTTTTTCTCCCAAAATGTATTACCTCACACTTATCCACATTAAATGGCACCTGCCTGACCATTTTGCTAACCTGCCTAGCTCTTCCTGACCGAAATTTTGAGATTGTGTTCCCTATATCCAGGTCCAAATCATCTCTCAATACCGAGAACAAAAGTGGACCCGTCACTGATTTTTGGGGTACACCACTTGCAGCCAATGTTCCCGGTAATTTTTTTGGCCCTGCGTGGCCTCTTTTTACATTGAAAATCCGGCTGTGTGGGTTCCCTGGAGCACTGTGCGGCTGCGCAGCCTACAAGGAATTTTGCTTACCACTCTTCTCCAGTCCAAACAGCACCTCTTAGTTTCCTGTCCATCAACCAGCTCTATATCAATGGTGCTACATCTCTTTTTATACCATACATCTAAACTTTTCAAACAAACCTCGTGAGCCACCTTATTGAATGTCTTGTTAAAATCCATATACACTATACCTACTGCATTCCTTTTATTTATCCAGTCAATTCTTCAAAAAGCTATATTAAATCCGCCAAACCGGACTTGCCTTTAACAAATCTATGCTGGCTGTCCTTGATTAACCTGTGCATTTCTAAATGTTCTCCTAATTTTATCTTGAATTATGGATTCGAAGAGTTTGGCTGCAATTGAACAAATAGAAATGACAAATTCCACAGTGCTTCTGTATCAGGGGTTTTACCACGGTGCATCGTATCATACCAAAACAATCAATAACACAAAGCATATCATTCATTATTGTCTCTGTAGATAATAAATATTTTAGTTTAGACCCAACCTGGATACAGTTCACAACTACAGGTAGACTATCCTTTATCCGAAAACCTCGGGACCAGCCGAGTTTCGGATAAAGGAGAATTTCGGATTTCGGAAGGTGGGTCGGCGGGGGGGTCGGCGGGGGGTCGTGCGCACGACTTACGCTGACGCTCAGCGTAAGTCAGTCGGGGTCGGCGGGGGTCGGGGTCGGGGCCGGCGGGGTACGCGGGGGGGGGGGGGTCGGCGGTTGTCGGGGCTGGCGGAGTCCGCGGGGGGGTCGGCGGTTGTCGGGGTCGGCGGTTGTCGGGGCCGGCGGGGTCCGCGGGGGGGTCGGCGGCTGGCGGGGTCGGCGGTTGTCGGGGCTGGCGGGGTCCGCGGGGGGGGTCGGCGGTTGTCGGGGCCGGCGGGGTCCGCGGGGGGGTCGGGGCTGGCGGGGTCGGCGGTTGTCGGGGTCCGCGGGGGGGGTCGGCGGCTGGCGGGGTCGGCGGTTGTCGGGGCTGGCGGGGTCCGCGGGGGGGTCGGCGGTTGTCGGGGCTGGCGGCTGGCGGGGTCGGCGGTTGTCGGGGCTGGCGGGGGGGTCGGCGGGGGGTCGTGCGCACGACTTACCCTTTATCCGAACTTCCGCAACCGGAACCCTCTAAAAACCGAAGGTTTTTTCGTTCAGCGTAAGTCGTACGCACGACTTACGCTGAACGAAAAAACCTTTGGTTTTTAGAGGGTTTCGGTTTTCGGAAGTCCGGATAAAGGGTAGTCTACCTGTAGTATGGTGTTCATTGAACAGAACACTTATTCATACCTTTAAGCTAATCATTAGTTTCCGTTATTGCATACATTAAAAAAGTGTTGCCATAATATACTTAGTGAACTATCTCATTCCATTCCTTGAACAGATGTTCCTTGAATAATTATATTTTCAAAACATATTTTTGAGATGGAAATGTTACTTCAACACTCAAGTGGTTTAACCATATTGAATTAAAGGAGTTAAAATGTTTGTGAATTTATAATGGGGAACAAAGGTAGACCAACTAAATACATATTTTGGTTCTGTCTTCACAAAGGAGGACACAAATAACCTCCCAGAAATACCGGGGAACATAGGGTCTGATGAAAGGGAGGAACTGAAAGAAATCAGTATTTGTAGGGAAATGGTGTTAGGAAAATTGATGGGACTGAAGGCTGATAAATCCCCAGGGCCTGATAATCTACATCCCAGGGTACTTAAGGAAGTGGCCCTAGAAATAGTAGATGCATTGCTGGTCATCTTCCAGAACTCAATAGACTCTGGAACAGTACCCATGGATTGGAGGGTAGCTAATGTTACCCCACTATTCAAAAAAGGTGGCAGAGAAAAAGCGGGGAATTATAGACCGGTAAGCCTGACATCGGTAGTGGGGGAAAATGCTAGAGTCCATTATCAAAGATGTAATAGCAGAGCACTTGGAAAGCAGTGACAGGATCGGACAAAGTCAACATGGATTTACAAAAGGTAAATCATGCTTGACTAATCTACTGGAATTTTTTGAGGATGTAACTGGTAAAATAGATAAGGGAGAACCAGTGGATGTGGTGTATTTGGACTTTCAGAAGGCTTTCGATAAGGTCCCGCATAAGAGGTTAGCGTGCAAAATTAAGGCACATGGGATTGGGGGCAAGGTATTGACTTGGATAGAGAACTGGTTGGCGGACAGAAAGCAAAGAGTTGGAATAAACGGGTCGTTTTCCGAGTGGCAGGCAGTGACTAGTGGGGTACCGCAGGGATCGGTCCTAGGACCCCAGCTGTTCACAATATATATTAATGATCTGGATGAGGGAATTGGATGTAATATCTCCAAATTTGCAGATGACATAAAGCTGGGTGGGAGCGTATGCTGTGAGGAGGATGTCATGAAACTCCAGTACGATTTGGACAGGTTAAGTGATTGGGCAGAAACATGGCAAATGCACTATAATGTGGATAAATGTGAGGTTATCCACTTTGGTGGCAAAAACAGGAAGGCAGACTATTATTTGAATGGCAATAGATTGGGAGAAGGGGAAGTGCAAAGAGACCTGGGTGTTCTTGTGCACCAGTCGCTGAAGGTAAGCATGCAGGTGCAACAGGCGGTTAAGAAGGCAAATGGTATGTTGGCCTTCGTAGCAAGAGGGTTCGAGTACAGGGACAAGGATGTCTTGCTACAGTTATACAGGGCCTTGGTGAGACCGCACCTTGAGTATTGTGTGCAGTTTTGGTCGCCTTACCTGAGGAAGGACGTTCTTGCCATGGAAGGAGTGCAGCGAAGATTCACCAGGCTGATACCTGGGATGGCAGGAATGACGTATGAGGAGAGATTGCGTCGATTGGGCTTATACTCACTGGAGTTTAGAAGATTGAGAGGGGATCTCATCGAAACCTATAAAATTCTGTCAGGCCTGGACAGACTAGATGCTGGAAGGATGTTCCCGATGGTCGGGGAGTCCAGAACCAGAGGTCATAGTCTAAGGATAAGGGGTAGGACATTTAGGACTGAAATGAGGAGGAATTTCTTCACCCAGAGTGGTGAACCTGTGGAATTCTCTGCCACAGAGGGTGGTGGAGGCCAGTTCATTAAATATATTCAAGAAAGAGTTGGATATATTTCTTAAGGCTAAAGGGATCAAGGGATATGGGGAGAAGGCAGGGACAGGGTACTGAATTTGAATGATCAGCCATGATCTCATTGAATGGCGGAGCAGGCTCGAAGGGCCGAATGGCCTACTCCTGCTCCTATCTTCTATGTTTCTATGTGAAGTCAGTGCCTTTGAGAATAGTAAGGTTTTTTTTCAATAATAAATGACTTCAAACACTGTCCTACTAAACAGAGAACAGCTATTAGTCTAAGCGATGGGAGCAGATAAATTTGGTGATCTGTTCGTCACACATATCTATAATTGATAGTCATCCCATTGATTGACAACAGTGGACCTTGCCAGGCAGCAATGTGTGCTGGCAGCAAACTGGAGAAATCCTGTTTGAAAAGGCTCTGCTATCATAGCACATTTTATTGTTGTACTTAAAACTTTATGTGCCGCTGTACACCCAAGTGTACATTAACACCTAACAGTTAGATTTACATACCACGTATACTACAATGTAACACCCTGAAAAACAAAAATGTCATCTAATTACTTCAGGGGCCTTCCTGAGCAATAGGCTTATGATGCCAACTGGGCCTTCTAGCTTTAAATCACAATGTCACCAGGTTCTACAAAATCACTATTGAATCTTATTGAATGGTGCAGATATTTGGAAGAAACTGACTAATCAGTGTACATTTATTAGATCTGTATGTTTCACAGAATGAGGTAACTGCAGGGAACTTATTCTCACAAAACGATGATCTGTTTTTTCCGCCTTGGGAGAACTCGTTCACCATTAATAATTTATGCCAGTAATGCTTTGTGAAAGACAACCTTCAATCCTGTTGTCAGATGTCATTACTGAGCAGTATGAGGACAGAGGTATGTTTCAGTGCAATTTATTACAGGTGACAGGTATTTTCAGTGGTTTGGGTTGTGGTAACTACCTACAGTTTGTGGTAAACCACTGTCATACCTGTCTGTGTCTGTATGTGTATTCCACTAGGTACAGGTCTGGACATGCCTCGGCTGACTCCTCCCACTATTCCAGGTATATAAGTGACTACCTCCCAGTCCCTTAGTATTCTGGACGGGTCGACCACTCGAGACAAGACCTTCATTCTTTAGTTAATAAAAGCCTGATTGTTACTCGCTCAACCTCAGTCTTTTGAGTAATTGATGGCGCATCACAGTTCAAATAGAATCAGCTAACTGCAGTTAGTAAAGATTTATCAGCTTATATCATGCAGTGTGTTTCTAAATACATTTAAAAGGGAACTAAAAATTCCAGTAATTCAGTAAATCTTTTCGTTAGTCACTTTTTTAATTGTTTCTTATTTGTAGTCACTTTTATTGTCATCGTCTGGATTGCCATGTCATATTTTTCTAACAATTATGAGTGACTGATGTAATGAAGACCTCAGTTAATGTACAAAATCCCTTTACAAGATTTGATTCTAATAAGATGAATGTTGTGGAACAGGGCATTTCACAGGAATGGAATTGAATCATTTGTTGGCACGGGGAAACACATACATGTGATGCAGTAGTTTAAATAAATTATAATACTGTAGAAAGGATGGACACAAGGAATGACAATCATTAAAAATGAATTGACTTCACCTCTTTTTCTCTTAATATTAAATAAAGCCTCTTCCCACTGATGGCATTCTAAGGCATTTGAGTCACTTGTGCAAAGAACACAACTCACTTATTCTGTTGTACACGTAGCTTCACATATCTTTCACACTTGTGTGCATGTTTCTATCACGTTAGTGTAATGCAGCAACTGTTGATATTGAAGAAATGTTAGGAGTGACATGTCTGACAAGCATAAATGAAACTCACTGCAAACTCATTTTAAACATATCAAGCTGTGACCCAGAAATTGGATCGCACCTGAATTGGAGAGTGATCCCAGCTACACGTGCCTCATGAGACCAGCGCAAGGACCACAGCAAGATGGTCTGCCGGCCTCATTAGGATAGTACTGGTGAGCTGCGGGCACCTTTAGCATCCTCAGAGGCAGCTTGTTGGTCGCAGGGGTTGCGCAGCAAGATCGGCTGGCTCAGATGCTGGCTTAGGCCCACAGTGGAGTCCGGGAGAAGGAGGTGGCAATCGGGAGGGGGGGGGGGGGTTGGTGGGGGGTGAGTAGTGGCCGGCAGTGTTAATGTGGAACCACAATAAGGTAAGTAAAAAATGTTAAACTTACCTTTTAGGTGGCAGCCTTCAGCGGTCCCTTTACAGACTGCTGGTTTGGCTGCCGAGTGCCCAAAAAAACCTGGACACTTACTGAGCAGCCCAATCCAATATGGCGGGCAGCATATTTCCAGCTCGGAAGCAGCACGTGCTGTCTACCCACTAGATTGGATCTTTCGGTGCTTGTTGCATCCTTGTAAAATGGATGCAGCACAATTTAATTTCTAGCCCTGTATTTTTAAGAGAATAACGTGTATTGAAATGGGTCAGGTTTTTACAGCAAACTAATTAGTTATCACAAGTAATGCACGACATTTGATGGTCCTGTTTATGCTTTATAAAAAAAAAATGAAAAATTGTACATTTTGTAGTTCAGTTGGCATTGCACACTATTAGAATTCAATCTGTACAGTAAGATTTCAACCCTCTTATAGCTATCCATTACTAAATTATTTCTTACTATAATGCTTCAGCTGCAAAAATTTGGAACCAAAATTATGGATTGTCAGGTTTCATGTCATCTCTTGCCAGATACAAACCAGAATGTAGGCAACATTCAACAATGAAATCACAAAATGTAATTATGGGGATGATTATGAGTTTAAAAAAAAAGTAGTCAAGACATCACAGAGGTAGACTTAAATAACATCGTAAAGCAAAATTAGTTCAATTTTCAAAAATCACAAAACAAATGTTTGTTGGTTTTGTGTCTGCTTCCCACTTTTAAAATGATTTATGTTATTTACGTTAGTAATATTGAGTTAATGGGCCAGTAATTCCTGTCCCAACGCGTGAGTATGGACGGGGTACTCACGCGTGGGCCCGGAGGAATTGCCGGTTTTCAGCATGCACAGCGCATGCGGGGAAAACCGGCATTTCCTCTCCTCTGACCCAAGGGGTTAAGAGGCGGAACGTGTGCGAGGTTTCAGGTAGCGCGTGCGCGCTGAACTTCCCTTTTTTTTTTTTTGAAGAGTTGCCCGTGGGGAAAAGACTCCGGTTTTTACGTGTGAAAAAAGCAGCCGTAAGTATTTACTTTTAACAGGTAAGTGGTCTATTAAGTAAAATTAGAAAATGTTTCCACAGGTTCATTATTTTTGAAGACTTTACAGTAAGGTAAGTGTATTTTTAACCCTGATTTTTTACATAATAATTTTTTTCAAAATTTAAAATTATTGTTTAAAATAGTTTTTTACAGTTATTTATAGTTCATTTAAGTAGTGCGATGTTTTTTTAAATTTTCTTTCAAGTTTAAGTAGTGTTTTGGGGCCAGGAGTTTTCATGAGTTTGACAGTTCTTACAATCAAACTCATGAATGAACTTTTGCAACCTCCCATTGGTTGCCCAGTGCTCACGTGATCCCAGCCGGCTCATCGCACTAAGTACGCCGCTGGGTCACGCACGCACAGCGCGGCAGGACCTGAAGCGGGCCAGTGACAGGAAATGCAATGCGGGCCAGGATTGAAATGTCAGCGCGCTGGGTAAGTGCACATCGGGGGCTTGCACGCGCGGCAAGCTCCCGATCCTAATTTCTGGGCCAATGTTTAGGATTACATTAATTAGCTGTTTCACATACTGTAAATGGAAAGTGCCTACCTTTCAAATTTACTAGAGCATATTGTGAACAAATCAGTTAAATTCTGATGAGTCTTACTTACTGAGGTCACAAGTTAATATCTGTGGGCAAGTAAATGTAGGTAGGACAATTTCCAGCTTGCCTCATATTGAGAGATACCAACAGTCTGTTGAGAAAAAGTCTTACAAGTGCAGAAGGATAGTTTTTGTTCAATTCTTTCAATTTTATGCAGGACAATTATGCTTTACCAAATAGTTTTGTTTCTCAAAACACACAAATTTTATTGGTGCTATGGAGGCCTGATGCCCCACTAGTAGGATCTCCTTCCCTGCTCGGTTGCACTGATGATGTCATTTATTGTCTGCATTCCAGAGCAACTCCAATGCAAACAGCGGGTGAGTATGGCTTGTGAACCACTCCAGGAAATTATCGTTAAACAATGGTTGAGGTACAATCTGTGGCACGTGGTCTATGGAAGGACAGGTTCTATGGACTGAATGGCCATTTCTCATTTCATGCCTTCTTGTGCAATTCCTGATCAAATACTGCTTAATGTGGTGCTGATCTACATCAGGGTTTTTTTGTATGCTTGTGCTGGCCTGAATCCTATAGCACTTCACAAAGAAAATTAATAATGGGAGGAAATATAGTAGCCTAAAACAGGAAGATACTGCCCATAAAACAGCACAGCTACAAAAGCTCATCCACAATTAAATCATACGATCTCAAGCCACTAAAATGTTGGAGTGGCTGTCAGGATATTGTTTTGTTCCTGCCATCCTCCATCACATTGAGTGACTAACGTCAGCTGCTTAATTATGGGAAGTCTGCGTGCTTCCTCACAGCAAGAATCAGAGGGTGAGTCTATTCCTTGCTGGTGTTGTCCACCTCCCAGTGGGTGGCTCGAGAGCAGCAAAGATGAAGTGCATTTTAATCACAGATGGTTTTTCATGAAAATTACCTCAAATAAAGGTAACCTCTCCTTTGAGATGGTACATCTATTGTTAACATATAAACTAAAAACTATTCATAAAGTGATTTAAGATGTCCAAGCTCCCTTATTAAGACACTTGGATGGCTTACTGAACACAAAATTCAAAATTATTTGATTCAAAAATTATGAATCAAGGAAAATATGTTTAATTAGTGGCCACCTATTTCCTTATTACGATTCTAGACAGAACATTGCCTTGCTTTGTACGCAGTAAGGCTGCTTAAACCCCTTGTGGCCCTCCCTTTCTCCTCCCAAACAGCAAGCAGTTTCTGTGCTTCAAACTAGCATCAGTGATGGCTGAAATAGGTGCCAAATCTGGGGCTGCTGTGATATTGCTGACAATAAATTGAGACTACAAAATTCGATTCACCTGTGATCCTCAACAGCCTTCAGTGAAGGAAGGTCTTAATCTCCTTTCCTTCTGCTGGCCTGCCACTGGTGCCAGCATTCAATTACTGAAAATGGGGATCAATGAGATGTGCTTAGATGGGGAATCTGAAAAATGTGCACAGAGAAACTGCATGTATGTTGAAACTACTAAAATCTTTCAGTTCTAACTGCTGGACAAAGTAACAAATATTTGTAAATAACCACTAAAAGAATAAAAATAGGAGGAACAACAGGTCTTGGACTGAATGTCGGAATTTCAAGAAAATATTGGGGAAATTCCATCCGAATAGAGATCAATGACAATGGATTGCTCAGGCAGTAAAAGGCGAGTGGGTGCCTCAGCTGGATGAACTATTCCTTCACCCAATTACTGTATTAAGTTTGTAACAAAAGGTTTCCAAATCAGTCTGTATTTTATGCCAGTACCTTTGTATAACTGAATAATTAAACCGGCATAAGTGCTAAAATTGCCTAAAAACAAAAACAGAAAAGGTTGGAATTAATAAGTGGGTCAATCAACATCTGTGGAGAAACAGAAGTCAGCCAGCCAGTCAGTTGATGTTTCAGATCTAAAACCTTCCCCAGGACTGGCTTTTAGATCTGAAGCATCGACTGGTTGACTTCTGTTTCTCCACAGATGCTGCTGGATCTGCTGGGTATTTCCAGCTTTTTCTGTTTTTGTTTTAAAATTTCCAGCATCTGCAGTATTTTACTTTTTGTTTCTATAATTTTCTTCTCATTAAAGAATGATCTTGCATTTATATAGCGTCTTTCACAACCTCAGGACGTGACAAAGCACTTTATAACCGCAGGACGTGACAAAGCAATGAAGTACTTTTCAAGTGTAGTCACTGTTGCAATGTAGGAAACATGACAGCCAATTTGTGCACAGCAAGATCCCACAAAACAGTAACGAGATAAATGACAAGATAATCTGTTTTAGCGATATTGGTTGAGGGATAAATATTGGCCAGGACACCGGGGATAACTCCCCTGCTCTTCTTCAAAATAGTGCTATGGGATCTTTTCCGTCCACCTGAGAGCGCAGACAGGGCCTAGGTTTAACGTCTCATCCAAAAGACGGCACCTCTGGCAGTGCAGCACTCCCTCAGCACTGCACTGTTACAGAGATAGGGAGGGGCAAGGCCATGAAGGGATTTAGAAGACACCTTCCATCACTTTGCTGATGATTGAGAGTAGACTGATGGGGCGGTAATTGTCCGGGTTGGATTTGTCCTGCTTTTTGTGGACAGGACATACCTGGGCAGTTTTCCACATGGTCGGATAGATGCCAGTGTTGTAGCTGTACTGGAACAGCTTGGCTAGAGGCACGACTAGTCCTGGAGCACAAGTCTTCAGCACGATAAAAGATCCCATGACACTATTCAAAGAAGAGCAGGGGAGTTGTCCCGGTATCCTGGCCAATATGTATCCCTCAACCCATTTATCTGGTTATTTATCTCATTGTTGTTTGTGGGACTTTGCTGTGCATAAATGTTTGCCTCATTTCCCTACGTTACAACTGTGTGTATATTTCATAAGTACTTCAATGGTTATGAAGTACTTTGGGACATTCTGAGGTGGTGAAGAATACAATATAAATGCAAGTTCTTTCTTTGCTTTCTAGAAATGTATTTATAGAAATAGCCTACCATTATTTTTTTTTAAACTATCTGACATTGCAGTGGGCATCCCATGTATTCTCCAATGAGTGCTTTATGGTGTTTTGGGGTTAGTTATTAGATCTGGACCACCCTAACCCATACCTAGCAGAGAATAGAGATATACGTTTCAGCTCACAAGAGACTCACAGCTTACAAAAACCATACTCCAGCCATGAAGACAAGAAAGGTGTTGTGAAAAAGCAGTGAGATGCTGGAATCTGAGGTTGAGCTTTGAAAAATAATTTACCTGGTAGGTTATTTGAATGACATGCGTCTTCTGCACACTGTAGGAATAAAGTCGAGCTTGACAGGTTCTAGGAAAACTACATGTTAAGCGTGCACCTTAAAATGTCATGATGATGTGGCAGATGGAGGTGTCATACATTGTCTCTGAACTCTGTGTTGTATCAAACGCCAGCACCTGTCTGTTTATTTCAGCCTGAAGCTGAACTGCAATTAGTAACCACGTACTAATAACTCCACAAAAGCTATACCCATAGAGGGCCTATAGAGATGAATATGTGATATTGTAGTGTGTAGAGGATGTATATCAACCACAGAATGAAGAATACCTTGCCCGTTAAGTATTTTATCTTCATTCCACATCCTCCAGAACATAGCAGCATAGGATTTAGAGCCACTGGTGGGTGTTGATGGAGACATGCCAACCAACTTTGGGGACACTAGCTTGCTTTGATGCAGGTAATATATTGTGTGCGCCAGTGCTGCTCACTGTACTATATGACCACCACCCAGCTAGGCACACACTCTGTGCTGAGTGTAAAATTTGTGCCTTTACCCCTTGTATGCTAATGCTCTATAAATTTATACCACAAGGGGTCAAATGTTGCAGATGCTGGGGTCTGTAACAGCACCACGCTACCATACAACCCTGCCACGGCAACCACTGCAAGACATGCCAGATCAGCAACACAGTTACCATCGTCACACGTGAGGACACCACCCACCAGGTACATGGTACATACTCATGTGACTCGGCCAACATTGTCCACCTCATACGTTGCAGGAAAGGATGCCCCGGAGCATGGTACATCGGCGAAACCATACAGACACTGCGACAACGGATGAACGGACACCGCACAACAATCGCCAGGCAGGAGTGTTCCCTCCCAGTCGGGGAACACTTCAGCAGTCAAGGACATTCAGCCTCCGATCTTCGGGTAAGCATTCTCCAAGGCGGCCTTCGAGACACACGACAACGCAAAATCGTCGAGCAGAAACTGATAGCCAAGTTCCGCACTCATGAGGACGGCCTCAACCGGGATCTTGGGTTCATGTCACACTACATGTAACCCCACCTGACATAGAGTCATCCAGACTCAAGTCGTCGTTGGCTTGTTCTCTCTGCACAGATGCGGCCGGACCTGCTGTGATTTCCAGCAAAGTTTTTTGGTTTTTTTTCTGTTTTTCATACAGGCCCCAGCATCTGCAACATTTGACCCCTTGTGACCCCACCTCATTGTTCTTTGATGTAATGTTTTCCTGACTGACCTGTTTGGACACCATTCACACCTTTGATTGCTGTGATTATCTCTCTGCCGAGGTGTGATAAAGGGCAGTTAGAAAGATTACCTGTAATCATCTGGCAGTTTTCTCTGACTATATATGCTGTGCCTGTATGCTTCTCTTCACTTCACCTGACGAAGGAGCAGCGCTCCGAAAGCTTGTGATTTCAAATAAAGCTGTTGGACTATAACCTGGTGTTGTGTGACTTCCTACATTTGTCCACCCCAGTCCAACACCGGCATCTCCACATCTTGATCTAATCCACTTTGTAGAAAGGCGAAGGACTTTGGCAACAAGAGGTCTGACACCAGAATCAAAAAAACTTTTAACTGGGTAAAAATGAACTGGCACAAGTGCAAAGGTCCTGGGCTTTATACAGCACTGGATAGGAGACAACGGGGTAGAAATTGGACTTCTTTGCACCAGTTTTATGGGCGTAAGACGGGTGCAACAAGGTCCAATTTTGGGGTCCAACATTCTGTACCCTCAAGGACAACTGAGAAACGTCCAATCCGAATTTGGGTAGGGTTATTTTTAGGCATCCAAGGCAGCCACCTAAAACAGGCGTTAGGTCCCTTGCGTCTGTTTTAGGACTCCTTTGCCAAATTGGGCTGCCCTGAGCGGAGCCGCAGATGTGATTTAGCCTACAACCGCCACAGAAAAAGTAACTTTAATTGATTTTTTTAAAAATTGATGTGGAGCCAGGTGGAGCAGGAGTGTGCCTCCAGGCTTCACAGCATTCCTGATGGCCGCAATCGGCCAATCCTGCTGTCCGCTTCCCCCGAACTTACTTGAGGGCCAGTGCCAGCAAGGCAGGCAGGCCGATACTGAATTCTTCAGTTGGGCGAGGTACCTATGGAGGCGCCCAGGCACTGGCAGCTCACCGCGACAATGTAGATGAGGCCCAAGGACCAACTTGTCCCAATCCTCGGGCCTCTGTCGTCAAAAAACTGGCCTAAACTAATTTCTAGACCAACGTGTGTTACCACTAATCTGCAACATCATAACGACATTTTTATGTGTGCGCTTAACCAGACAACACCTTAACAGTGGATGAAAGATATAGAATGTCTCCCTTAACGCCCTCTTCAAATCCCTTTAGTCTGACTTCCGCCCTCTTCACAGCATTAAGACTGCCTTGGTCAAATAATATCGTCTGTGACTGTGGCGATGGTGCAGTATCTCTCTTTAACTTCTCTGCACCATTTGATACAAGATCCCACGATAATTATAGATGAGGGAGAGCATTTGATCCATCTTAGTTCATCCATCCAGATATCCTACAATCCACCCATTGGCCCGGATTTTGCTGTCAGTCGCAAACGAATGGCGCTCGCCGTTCATTACGCTTACACTTGCCCACAGACTTTCTATGGGCTCTTGCACTGCGATTTATGGTAATTAGAAATGCATTTCATCGCAGTGCCTTCTACAGGGGATCTGGGACCTGTGTGAAAAGGGCAAGCAATGGTGTGTCTCTTAAACCAATCAGATTGAAGAATCCTTACTGAGGCACACAGAGTCTAAACCAGGAAGTGTAAGTTAGAATAGTTAATTCAATGTAAAATCAGATACAGAAGGCGAAATAACAGAGAAGAAAAGAAAGATGGCGATAAGAGAGACAGAATATTCTTTAAAATCTCCAACAATTAAAATCTGAAGGCATGAGCCTCCACACTTGTAAAAGTAAATTGTCAGTGCCAGAGAGGTTGTTTGGCAGTAATTAAAACTTAAACTTGAATTGACAAGCCCTAACTTTTTCTGGCGTGTTTAGTGGGTAACTAGTCGGGTAAGTACCACAACCTTCCCCACCATTACATGTATGTGAATGCCGCGTCTCTCGCCAAGATACCAGTGTAGCGCAGTTTCTGGAGGAGCAGGGCAACTCGGACAGCAACTTCCTGATTTCTGCTTTCAACTGCGCATGTGCGAACGCCGGAAGTTGCTGTCCGATTTACTCCATAATAACGGTGAGCATTGATAGTCTCTGCGAAATCTGTGCCATTCAATTAGTTTTTAAAATAACTCCAGTATTTTTGCCTCAATCACCCAATTGGAAGCCCATTGCAATTTCTCTGTGTGAAGAAAAACTGGTCTCAGTCCTAAATCTACCCATAACTAGCCTGAACCTGTGTCCCCTCATCCTATTCAATCAATTTGCTTTTAAGTAATTTTGGAATGTACTTTCTGCATACTGTTGACTAGATTATAATTAGAAACATAGAAGTTAGGAGCAGGAGTAGGCCATTCGGCCCCTCGAGCCTGCTCCGGCATTCAATGAGATCATGGCTGATCATCCAAACTCAGTACCCTATCCCTGCCTTCTCCCCATATCCCTTGATCCCTTTAGCCAAAAGAAATATATCTAACTCCTCCTTGAATATATTTAATGAATTGGCCTCAACTGCCTTCTGTGGTAGAGAACTCCACAGGTTCACCACTCTCTGGGTGAAGAAATTCCTCTTAGGGCGCTAATGGGGTGTGCTAATCAACCGAATTTTTTCCCTTTAGTTTCTTTAATGTGTCCTTGTTACTCAGACCTGACACAAGGGATCGACCCTCATGACACTTGTCTGCACTCCCTCCATTGTTTGACGATCTCCCTTCTGTGTCGATCACCAGAATTGTAGACAATACTCAAGATGAGGTCTAACCAGAGTTCTATGCAGTTTGATTATGACTTCCTCTGACATATATTCTACTGCGCTGGCTATATCGTTCAAAAATTCTATTGGCTTTATTGATTTCTGCTCTGCAATGGTTGGACATGCTCAATGTTTAGTCTGCTAAGACTCCTAGGGGGAAAAATTCAGTTGGTTGTGCCTCCGGTTAGCACCTTAAGAGGGTGCCAAGTGGGGTGCAAAGCAACTAGCGCCCGGGCGCGGTGATATCTGCGCCTCTCGCGAAATTGTCCGGACATTTTGCGGTGGCGCTAAACACTACTGCCACGATCTCGTGCGCCGGCAGATTGTGACGTTAGTCGAGTGCGCAACGCCCCATTAGCGCCCCGGACTGGAAATTGAGTGGCGCCCCCTGCCTTACCGCCTGCCGCTAGCAATGACAGGTTGAGGGGAGCGTTATGCTGTCAGAAAGGGACTAGGGGAGTGCTATTTAAAGGCGACCACTTCCTGCCTTTTTTTGCCGGTGACATTTTTGCACCACGCATTCTGAGAGAGAGAGAGAGAGAGAGAGAGACACTTCTGGAGAGATTCAATGCTGTGTGAAGGAGTTTTGGGTACTGAGCAGCACTTTGCAGGTTGACTTTGATTTGATCTTCCTTGCATCGATTTAGAAGCGACTATGGGGGTTGCACCCTGAGCTCTTTCCCTGGGCCTCTCCATTGTTCTTTCCAGCAGATTTGATGTACAGGTCTCTCCAGGCTGAGATTCAAGGCTGCAATGAGCAGGGTGTGGATGGAGTGCAAGATCGACCCTCCCCTTTAAGAACTGGCCGGCACCAGTGTGTCTGTGTTCCATTGCTGGCAGGCATCACATGGGCTTCGCCAGCGCTCTGAGGTAGCACCTCGCTCCTCGGCGTTAGCGCCTTGAGAGGTCTGTAGCGCCTGATTTAGCGCTCCAATCACCTCCAGGGGCGATAAAAGCCAAGTTTGCTGTCGGAGGCGAAAATTAGCGCCAGGCGCTAAACTTAGCGCACCGCCAATAATGGCGCCCAAATGGCGATACCGAATTTTTCCTCCCTAGTTCTCTTTTAACTTCATCCATAGCTATGTGAACACTACTCGTGAAGTATATGAGTTGCCTTTTTTTCCTCCACCATCTATCATCTCCTAAACCCAGCCATCCTTATCCTGTCTTGCACTAAGTTCCACGACCCCATCATCCCACCCTCACTGACCTATTCTAGATCCCTGTCCCCCCAAAGTGTTAAATTTAAAATTCTCATCCTCTTTTTCAAGTCTATCTGTGGTCTTATTCCATGATACCTCTTCCAGCTTTATGTTGCCTTTGGTCTTCTTAATTTGGTCTTTTTGCATCCTTTGCCCCCTTCATTCCATTACGATGGCAATGCCTTCAGCCTTCTTGGCCTCATTCTCTGGAATTCCCCTTCCTGAATCTTCTGCTTCTCCACTTCTCATGCCACCTGTAAAACGTTTCTGAAAACCTACCATTTCAGCTAAGCTTTCAGTCACCCAACCTAATCTTTCCCCCATAGCTAGCAGTCTGTTCCTCTTTTCTTCCCTCTCTGTAAACAGCATGGGATGTTTTCTATGTTAAAGGTTCTATATATATGCAAGTCATTGCTGTTGAATTAAAAATAATTATATACAGTACTGGCATCACAGCCTCAATGTAAAAATGGCAGCACTGATTAGGAGGCCAATCAATGCATCCTAGTTTATTTTAAATTTACAGATTTGTTTTATCATGAGAGTTCAGACACCTTATTTGCCAATTTTTTTTTCCTTTTTCCCAGTCTCTGCAGGTCATGCAAGAAAACATCGGCTGCAAATTTCTTTGGAGCTGCTCCACTCCTCCATCGTAACTTCACTGAACGTGCGGTGAAAAACCTGCTTACATGTGTTAATGGGGTTTCCGCCACACTTCCAGCAAGTTATGGCGGCGGAGTGGGAGAAGCTCTGAGGAAATTCCCAGCCATTATCAAGAGGGTGGACAGGCATCATGCTGCCAGCTTTCTCTTGATACGAAACTAAAATGGTTCCTAGGAAGTTTGTGAGGGGACTCCTCTTTCATAGAAACATAGAAGATAGGAGCAGGAGTAGGCCATTCGGCCCCTCGAGCCCACTCTGCCATTCAATGCGATCATGGCTGATCATCCAAACTCAGTACCCTGTCCCTGCCTTCTCCCCATATCCCTTGATCCCTTTAGCCTTAAGAAATATATTTAACTCCTTCTTGAATATATTTAATGAATTGGCCTCAACTGCCTTCTGTGGTAGAGAATTCCACAGGTTCACCACTCTCTGGGTGAAGAAATTCCTCCTCATCTCTGTCCTAAATGGCTTACCCCTTATCTTTAGACTGTGACCCCTGGTTCTGGAACATCCTTCCTGTATCTAGTCTGTCTAGATTCATGACTGAATCTGCATTGCACCGCTCGACAAAGCATGACATTGTTGCTTCACCATGCTGCTCCTCAAGTTTTTAAAAATATATTCGGGTAGGGAGGCTTCTTTGGCTTGAGAATAAGACCTCTTTAAGGCCTTAGCTTGCAATATTCCTTCAGGGATCATAGCATACTGTGGTAACCGCATAAAGTTGTGACTCAGTCAATATTGTGCAGAGGTAAACATCAAAAAGAATCGATGTCTGTGTAATGCTGCACAAAGCAAGTCTGATAAAATGTAAATGGATGAATTGGACTGCTATTATTTCACTCCATCATTATCACCATATACTTCTTTTGTTTACTGTTTCAAAGTCAAAAATAAATAAAACAATTGCATTACAGTATGCTACCCTGTTGAAAGTTGTTTTTAATAATATTCAACTATCAAGTCTGCAGCAAACATTCTATATTAAAACAACCCCGCAAAGTGTTGGTAGAATTTGATCACTATGTTGATCTGAACAGTCCATGGAAAGATCCAGCAAGCAGTGGACAGTGAACAGACACAATCTCGTTACCAAACAGCCAGCGGTCGTAGCAGACAATGGATTCTGAAAGGATTTGAAAATCATAAGATAAGATACTTTAGCGTGTCAACCAAACCAAGGGCAATGAGACCCACAGGCGAGTTTGTCACTGTGCACTCAACAAGCTAAACAATATGGCTGCAGGCAGCAATGACCCTGTCCATCAACACCTTTAGCCTTAATTGAGATAACTCAGTCCAATAGTGCCAACAGTGCATTTCCAGCATTAGCTAAACCACGCTTCTTAAAGAAACCACACTGTTTTCTGCAAACATACCTGTGGTATTTGTCCAACGTATCTTTTGAGGTCATTTCAATCTTTGAGAGTCCGATTTAAACAGAAAATTGTAGAACATAGATAGAACTTTACCAACAAGTTTGAAAAAATACATTGATATTTAAGATTCCACTGTGCTCAAATAACTATATTTCAAAAGATAAAGCGCATCATTTAGCAGCAAAGATGATGACAAACCTGAAATTCCTTTAAGTTTCTAATATTAGAAAACTGAAAGGAAACAGGATTAGAGTAGATAGGTGTGATGGGCTACGTGGCCTCCTTCGGTCCTTCCATTTTTATGATTCTATGAAAATATCCAACTATCCCACCTGCTCTTTTATGACACAAAAAATTCCATGCTGTGAGGTGAAGTACATGTTCCCCTGGAACTTTTACATTAAAAATTGTACATTCCAGTTCATTTTACAACTGTTGCCACTCGGAAAAAGACCCGTTTATTCCAACTCTTTGCTTTCTATCTGCCAACCAGTTCTCTATCCAAGTCAATACCTTGCCCCCAATCCCATGTGTCTTAACTTTACACGCTAATCGCTTATGTAGTTGAAGTTTTTTTTACAGGGCTAAAAATAAACTTACCTTTTTTAAAAGTATTTTTAAATTATAAATGATTGAAAAAAATTGTTTCCTGCCCACAGCAGTGTTTCATTCCTGCAGCAGCAGGCCAGAAAGAGGAATGGCCTTGAGGGGGCAGATTGAGGGGCCGAGTCAACCAATTTTTAGTATCCCAGGTACTTAAAAAGCGTATGCGATTGCACAGACCTGACTACATCCACAAGCTCTACTGATATATTTAACTATACACGAGCAAACTGCTGCTTTCCCCTAACTAGGGAACAATGCTAATGGAGGAGCATAACTCAATATTCCCTGTTCTTGTCACTGTAAAAACAGATATCAGTGTCAAGCAGCACTGAGCGTGAAACTGCAGCCGAAAAGCAATTGTGCCCTTTCAGAGAGGCCTGAAAAGCTAACTCTAACACCCAAACCAGTATAACATTCTCCTTTTGTTTCTACATAGGACAGGAGTTTTAATTCTGTAATATTCTCGAGCAGTCTGCATCACACACTGAATTCAGAACAGTTTTACACTTCAGTCAAAAACTATTCATGAAATAATATGAATATTATACCAGGTGGCAGTGCATTTAAATTAGTACATTCCATTTCTTACAGGAGAGATCAATAGACAGGTACAAGGGGGTGTGCATTGTTATATGAGGGGATACATTAGATATACTGACCATCTGTTTGCCTGGTTCATAATGATAAAAACATTGCAATTTCAGATCTGCATTATGTTTCATGAGCAAGTCTTCTGGTAGAGAGTTTAAAAAATGAATAAATTTAGCTTTATTTTAAAAAGTGCATTTTGTGCTCAAGGTGAGTGTTGTGAAATGGAACATTTTTCTGTTTTCAGGCATTCAGTGTCAGCAGCAAGCACTCCCAAGGCACGTATAACAAAGTTAGATGCAAAGTAATGATACCTCTACACATCCCTGATCTCAGAAGACCAACTGCAGGTACACTAGAGTGACATTTCTCTATTTCCCGCATCAAGCACTCTGTGGTCTCCCGAGTGTGATTGCTGATTAGTGTTGAATTGGAACAGTTTTTGTGTACGAGCAGGATGCTTAATGCCACTTCAAAGAGGAGACTTTTCATTCCATCAGTGTGGACTAGATTTGAACCTGGGTTCAATGTGTGTAATGCACAAGCTCACTGCATCACCCAGTACCCGCAGGTGAAATTCTTTTTGAACAACTGATCAGACTGAAACCTTAAATGTTGGAACAGTCCAGTTACAGCAGAGTGCTTCATCTAGCATGGGGAGGAAGGAAAAGACAGAGAATAGGACTACAGATTCACCTGCAGCACATTTTAGTACTCAAACCAAGCTGGCCAAAGACCATCATTTAACAAGACTGACATGAATCTTGTCATTCATATGGAAATGACTTATGAAGTAATACTAGGTGGCCTGCTGGTGGCGCTGTCCAGGGTGAGTATAAATACTCAGGCATGGGCCCAGCTTATTCAGGACATTCTTTAACAGGAACTAGTGAAGGACACAACTAGATCTCCATGTTGAAAAACAGTTGATTAAAGCCTTGTTTAATACTCAGACCAAGTGCCTAGTAGTTTTCTTACGTCAGAGACTATAACAACAACTTGGATTTATATAGCGCCTTTAACATAATAAAACATTCCAAGGCGCTTCACACGAGCGATATCAAACAAAATTTGACACCGAGCCACATAAGACGACATTAGGGCAGATTGGTCAAAGAGGTAGGTTTTAAGGAGCATCTTAAAGGAGAAAAGAGAGGTAGAGAGGTTTAGGGAGGGAATTGCAGAGCTTAGGGCCTCAGCAGCTGAAGACACGGCCACCAATGGTGGAGTGATTAAAATCGGGGATGCGCAAGAGGCCAGAATTGGAGGAGCGCAGTTATCTCAGAGGGTTGTAGGGCTGGAAGAGATTACAGAGACAGGGAGGGGCGAGGCCATGGAGGGATTTGAAAACAAGGATGAGAACTTTAAAATTGAAGCAGTGCTTAACTGGGAGCCAATGTAGGGTCAGTGAGCACTGGGGTGATGGGTGAACGTGACTGGTGTGAGTTAGGACACGGACAGCAGAGTTTTGGATGACCTCAAGTTTATGGAGGGTGGAAGATAGGAGGCTGGCCAGGAGAGCGTTGGAATAGTCAAGTCTAGAGAGGCATAGGGATCTCTTTGCCTAGTCTAGATCCTTTTGACAACAGTGCAGCCTCGAATGATACAAAAAAATGGAATAAACCAGAAAAATAGTAAAGATTTTATGAAAAAACTGGAAGTTGAAATCCTAGAATAACATTTTAGAAGACTGGAAGCTAATACTGACAATCTCTAACCATTAGTGTTCGAAGTAATTGCTCATTGCATCTCCATAAAACATGGGCCAGCTCTTTACAGGAAAGTCACAGAATTAGGGGTAGTCAGTGCAGGCTAATGACCTAGCAGCACTGCAGTGCCATGATTTTCCACAACCCAGCAATTGTCAGTACTAAAATCACATTGCCATACCATGAATTTCCACAACTTGCTAATTGTCACTAACAGTAGAAAAAGCACTGCAATACCTCAAGGCTTATCAAATATGTCATTGGTCAGTAACACTCAAAACTCCTCAGTAACAAAAGATCTGATTAATAATAATCAAGGGATAGATAGTATTAATGCCAACTCATAGTGTCACCCAATTCAGCTCACCGTCTTCCTGTAGCAAGTACAATCTATATTTTTGCCATTAACCCCATTTATGGTAGCCACTTTGGTTACAATGAATGGCGACATGGGGGGGGGGGGGTCGCTATACAATCAAGTCCTTCTTTAAATTATTGATTAGTTTGCCTTATCCATAACGTTACCTTACCATGGCAAGTCAAAGACTGCAGTGCAAGTCTCTCTCTTCAATCACTTTCAGAGTTTATGGAGAGGAAGTCACAATGATTTATTTACCTGGCATTTTCCTGTGCGGATGTCGTATAAAGCCATTGAGCCATGTCGAGCTCCGACTGCTATTCTGTTACTCCTCTCACAGTAGCTTACCATGTAGAACCTGAAATCCACAGAGAATAACAAAAGGACTGAAATCTACTGGCACGTCATAGCAGCGATCCAGCAACAGCGGCAGTGTGCTTTGAGGTCACTAATCTTTGCTTTTAAAAATTCCAAATCATAAACGAATGTGTTATTCCTAATATACATGAATAGTTTTAGGTTATTGTGCATGTTTTTTCATGTAACAATTGTTAAAAATATTTGCCATTTTGTATCAATAACATTGTCACCATTTTCTATATCGAAATTTTTTTTGCTATAGGAGCAATCAAGTAAGATAATCAGTAGCAGACATTTGTTAATCCTGCCAGGCACCTGCTCGAGAGCTGATGAATCATCCCAGTAAATAGGGTATTAAAAAAATCATATAGTGCAGGGATCATCTTCCAAACTAACTCTCTCCTATCTCATTTTTCAGGCAATGCTACTGCTGCAGTACCATTTCAGAAGATACTCCAGCAGTTGGCCGAGCTACACTTTTGTGTACAAATACAGAAACAGAAACCTAATAGTGTTGAAAAGAAAAAAACTTTCTTTTAAAGTTGTGACTGGTACAAAATGTGTTAAACACACAACCTGCTGCCTTTTTCATATGGGTGAAAAACTCCTGAAATTTAACACATCTATTAGACCATCTATCAGCATGACTTCTTGGAAACAATACAAAACTATTGATGATGTTTTAAAAAAAATATATAACTACGAATGCAACTTCTCTGTAAAAGCTATTTCTTAGTTAATTTCTCTTGTCATGTAAAGAATACTTGCATCTAAGTACTTTGAGGTGGCTCTTCTGTCACAAGGTATAGACACAATTGCCTAGATTTTCCAATTTAGCACCGACACTAACCCATTTAAAGTAAGGTGAGGATTAGGATAGTCAACGACACCATTCAAATGAATTAAACACTCAGATATCTTACTCTTATATGGTTATAAAATATCAGAATCCTACATTACAGTCTCATAACACTCCCAAACTTATGCTTTATTCTACATGTACTACATTCACTCCAGTGATAACTGATATCTACACTGTGCAAATTTAGTAATACCAGAAGTCATATTTTTATGGGGAAATGTCCATTATTTGATAAGCTGCATCATTCCACTTTGTCTGTATTCCAGAAACAAATAATTTAAATTCCCACTCGCCCAACTGCCAAGCACCAACACAGCAGCTGTACTGTAAATGCAGTCTAAGCCCAGGTGTAGGGCCCAAGCTGGACGAGGGAGTCTCACCACTTTACTTCGGTTTCCAGCCAGGCTTTAACTCAGAGGTTTAGCATTATGTGAAAGCTAAACTTGTAGTGCAAATGTACCCAGAGTCCACTCACCGACAAACTGATGGGAAACATTCTTGAAGTCCCTTTTTCTTGACCAAGGATCCTTCTAGGCAATACATGATGATGTCCATAACCTGGAATAGTAAATAAGGATATCACTGGTTCAACAATAAAAATAAACTCTTCAGATATATTATTATTTTTCTTTTCCAAGAGTCCATTAGCTCTTCAAATGTGTATTTTCATATTCTCTCCACCTTCTACAAGGCTCAAAACAGAAATGTGATGGAATTTGCCTAGATGGGTGCAGCCACAATAACAATTAAGAGGTTTCACACCATCCAGGACAGCGCAGTTCACTTGATTGGTGTCCATCACTAGACTCAATATCTAGCCCCTCCATCACAGGCGCACTGCAGTTGCCATATGCACGATTTATAGGATGCACTGCACCACCTCCATCCCCAGTGACCACCGAGAAGAAAAGCAGTGATGTCGTTGGAACACCATCAGTTCCAAGTTTCCCTCCAAGTTACACACCATCCTGATTTGTACAAAATATTGCTGGTCCTTAATAAATTTTCAGTGATTGAACAAGTAAAATTCTATTTTTATTACATGGAATAGAATGTTAACTGAGGTCTGGGGACATTGAGGGTTGGTACAATGTCTGGGAGTATTGGGGATGGAGAGGGAGATGGGTTCAGGAGACTGCTTCAGCCAGTCCCTGGGCATTAGACATCCTGGCCATCCCCAAGTTCTTGAGCCTTGATCCAAAACCAAGTTTTATGTGTGAAACATCTGTCACTATATCTACTGCCAGCATTGGTTCACGTTTAAATGTTCCATACTTAAATATAGTACTTAGAGTGCCTTCCCTGTTTAAAACTGACTTGAGATTAATGCCCTGGGATCTTGCAGGGCATGTTGAGGAACAGGTCAGGTGGCATACCAGCTGAGTAAAGGCTAGCAGCACACAGGGGAGAGGAGTTCTGACATCTAGGAGCAGGTCACACACACTAGCACACTCTCATATGCTCTCTCCCACACACACATACCAGCCATTATTGATCAGAAAAATTCTAAAATTTTTCTCAATGTTTTGCCTCAGGTTCAGTGTATTCATTGACTGAAAAGGATCTATCCTCAGTCTCTCCTCTTCAACATGTACATACTGCCACTTGGCAACATTATCCACAAGCAATGATTAGCTTCTATATGTATACAAATCACACTCGGCTCTACCTCTCCACCAACGCCACTCTTGGCCCCTCCACGGACATGGATCCAAAATAATTGGCACCTTCGGAGTCCTGTTCAACCCTGAGTTGAGCTGTAGCTCCCATAACATCTCCATCATTAAGACTGAATAGTTTCGTCTCGCCTCCCCTCTATTCCTGAAACTCTTAAACATGTCTTTGTCATCTCCAAACTCAACTATCCAACTCTGTCCTTGCTGGTCTCCTAATCTCCACCCTCTGAAAACTCCTTGTCCAATATTCTGTTGCAGAAGTTCTGCTCACCCATCAGCCATGTCCTTGTTGACCTACATCGCTCCTCCTCTCCCAATGCCTCCAATTTAAAATCCTCATCTTTATCTTCCACACCCTATGTCTGGCACCTCCTCCAGCCCTATTTCCCCCAAACACTTGTTTCTCTGACTCTGGCTTCTTGTGCATCCCTTCTTAAACCTCCCTGCCTCTCTACTTCTCTTTAAGAAACATTCTCAAAACTTGTCTCTTTGCCCAAAGTTTAGGTCACCTATCCCAATCTCTCTCTTCTTGGCTCAGCGTCTGTGGAATGCCTTCAAATGCTATTTATATTAAAGGTGCTATGTAAATACAAGTTCTTGCTGAGAAAAAAAGTGTGTCACCAGTGTGTTTTGGAATCATTTAGAAGAAAAGAAAATGAGAAATTCTGTCACAGGACAAACAGCCAGTCAATCTGCAGTACGAAAATCCTAATGTAGACTGGAAAAATATGCACACCACATAGGGTCAGACTGCACAAAGTGATAACTGTGGTTCAAAACATAAACCAAGCTCAGGCGTTCATATAAAAACATTAATGAAATAACTGAAACACACAAAAGACAACTTTATAGGTATGTTTAATCATATTACTGGGAAATATGTAATACAGTAATCCAATGTTTTTATTAAGGTCAAAACTTATTTTGGCTAACTAAACATCAATCCCTTCTCCAGATCCCAGACTATCATGACCAATACCACAGGATATCTGCTAGTTTGAAAAAATTAAATACAAAGCAATTCCTCCTCCACCCTTTCGGTTTGGTGCTAGAGCTGCGTACGTGCCTTTTTTATTTATATACAAAGATACAAGACATTAATAAACTTGTAGAATGGGCATGTAACTGGTAAATTAAATTCAATATAGATAAGCGTGAGGTGGTGCCTTTTGTTAGGAAGAATAAGGGGTCATAGAGTCATAACGGCACAGAAGGAGGCCATTCGGCCCATCGAGTTGGTGCCGGCTCTCTGCAGAGCAATCGAGTCAGTCCCATTCCCCCGCTCTATCCCCGTAGCCCTGCAAGTGTATTTCCCTCAAGTGCCTATCCAGTCTCCCCTTGAAAGTATGGAGTGTGTCTGCTTCCACCACTTCCATCAGCAGTGAGTTCCAGGTCCTCACCACGCGCTGCGTAAAAACGTTTTTCCTCACGTCCCCCCTGTATCTCTTGCCCAAAACCTTAAATCTGTGTCCCCTAGTCCTTGTACCATCCATCAACTAGTGGGAACAGCCTTTCCCCGTCTAGCCTATCCAAACCCGTCATAATCTTGTACACCTCTATCAAACCAGCCCTCAACCTCCTTTGCTCTAATGAAAACAAATCCAGCTTTTCCAACCTGTCCTTGTAGCTAAGATCCCCCATCCCCGGAACCATTCTGGTAAATCTCCTCTGCACCCTCGCAAGGGCCTTCACATCCTTCCTAAAGTGTGGTGACCAGAACTGGATGCAATACTCCAGCTGTAGCCTAACCAGCGTTTTATAAAGGTTCAGCATAACTTCTCTACTTTTGTACTCAATACCTCTATTTATGAAGCCCAAGATCCCATATGCATTGCTAGCCACTCTCTCAATATGTCCTGTCAGCTTCAGGGACCTATGCACATTAACTCCCAGGTCTCTCTGTCCCTGCACGCTCTTTAAAACTGTGCCATTAAGTGTATATTGCCTCTCCCTGTTCCTTCTGCCAAAATGCATCACCTCACACTTCTCTGTATTAAATTCCATCTGCCACTTGTCAGCCCATTCTGCTAGCCTTTCTATGTCCTGCTGCAGTCGATTGGTATCCTCCTCACTGTTTGCCATGCCCCCAAATTTGGTGTCATCGGCAAATTTAGAAATTCTACTCTATATTCCAATATCGAGGTCATATCAAAAAAAGCAGTGGCCCCAGCACTGACCCTTGGGGAACACCACTGTCTATCATCCTCCAGCCTGAAAAACAGCCATTTACCACAACTTGCTGTTTTCTGTCCTTAAGCCAATTCCTTATCCAAGCTGCCACTGACCCACCTATTCCATGGGCCTCAATTTTGTTTCGATGTGGTACTTTGTCAAATGCCTTCCTAAAATCCATGTAGACAACATTCATTGCATTCCCTTCATCGATCCTCCCTGTTACTGATTAGTCAAACATGATCTGCCTTTCACAAATCCGTGGTGTCTCTCCTTAATTAGCTTAAACCTCTCCAAATGCCTGTTAATTTTTTCCTTGATTATTGTTTCTAAAACTTTACCCACCACCGATGTTAAACTGACCAGCCTGTAGGATTATCTTTACACCCTTTCTTGAACAATGATGTCACATTTGCCACTTTCCAATCCTCAGGCACCTCCCCTGCAACTAGGGAAGATTGGAAAATTATGGCAAGCCCTTCCGCTATCTCCTTCCCCCAATTCCCTTAGCAATCTGGGATGCCAGCCATCTGGACCAGGCGACTTATCTACTCTAAGCATACCCAGCCTTTCTAGTACATCCTGCCCATCAATTTTCACCCCTTCCATTGCTTCTACCTTTTCCATTTCTACCGATATTTTGTCAGCATCCACCTCCTGAGTAAACACCGATACAAAGTACTCATTGAGTATTCTAGCCTTGCCCTGCGCCTCTAAGCATATAACACCTTCTTTGTCGCTAATAGGCCCCACCCCGCCTCTTACTACCCGCTTATTGTTTACATGCTGGTAGAAAATTTTTGGGTTCCCTTTTATGTTATCCGCCATTCTACTCTCATATTCTCTCTTTGCCAATCTTATTTTCATCTTCATTTTCCCTCTCAACTTATTGTATTTGGTCTGGTTCTCCCTTGAAGAATTCACCTGACATGCATCATACACCCTCTTTTTTTGTTTCATCATCTTCTCTATCTCGCTTGTCATCCAAGGAGCCCTTGCTTTGGTTCCCTTACCCTTCCCTCTTGTTGGAATGTACCTAGCCTGTACTTGGAACATCTCCACCTTAAAGATCACCCATTGTTCCATTACAGCTTCTCCTGTCAGTCTTTGGTTCCATTTTACCCTGGCTAGATCCTTTCGCATCCGATTGAAGTTAGCCCTATTCCAGTTTAGAAGTTCCACTCTAGATTGTTCCTTGTTCCTCTCCATTGCTAATCTAAATCTTATGATACGATGATCACTCGTGCCCAAGTGTTCTCCCACAGACACTTAGTCGACCTGGCCCACCTCATTCCCCAGCACAAGATCCAGCAATGCCTCCTTCCTAGTTGGGCCAAGAACATACTGGTCAAGGAAATTCTCCTGAACACATTTCAGAAATTCCTCCCCCTCCTTTCCCTTTACCCTAGCATTATCCCAATCGATATTTGGGTAATTAAAGTCCCCCAATATCACCACTCTATAGCTCTTGCATATCTCTGCGATTTCCCTGCAGATTTGCTCCTCTACCTCCCAAGGAGGCCACATACTACTTGGATAATAAGAGTCTAAATGGGGTAGAGGAGCAAAGGGATCTAGGGGTATAGATACACAAATCACAAAGTTGTGACACAGGTTAAAAAGGCCATAAAAAATGTAAACCAAGCACTGGGATTCATTTCTAGAGGGATATATTTGAAAAGCAGAGAATTTATGTTAAACTTGTATGGAACCTTGGTTAGACCACACTTGGAGTACTGTACACAGTTGTGGTCTCCATATTATAAAAAGGATATAGAGGCACTGGAAAAGGTGCAAAAAAGATTCACAAAGCTGATACCAGAAGTGAGAGGATATACTTATCAGGAAAGGCTGAACAGGCTGGGGCACGTTTCTCTGGAAAAGAAAGCTGAGGGATGACCTGACAGAGGTCTTTAAGATTATGAAAGAGTTTGATATGGTAGATGTAGAGAAAATGTTTCCACTTGTGGGGGAGACCAGAACTAAAGATCAGAAATATAAGATAGTTACTAATAAATCCAATAGGGAATTCAAGAGAAACTTTACTCAGAGTGGTAAGAATGTGGAACTTGCTACCACATGAGGTGAATAGCATAGATGCATTTAAGGAAACACTCGATAAACACATGAGGGTGAAAGGAATTGAAGGTTATGCTGAGAGGGTTAGATGAAGGGGGGGTGGGAGGAGGCTCGTATGGAGCATAAATGCTGACATAGACCAGTTGGGCCAAATGGCCTGTTTCTGTACTGTAGACTTTATGTAACTCTATGTATACGGACCACAGCATAGCTTGCGTAATTTATTTTGCTAGGCTCCATGTTTGTTAAAGGTAAGATAAAGAGATAGATGCAGTCGTGAGCTGACTCCAGTAGGAAAATAGTGCTGCGTGATGAGGGTGGAAATCCAGAAATTCAGCTTCCCCGATGCTTTACATCCTCTTACATGAGGAAAAAGGTTTCTCGTGTTCAAGTGAGCAGAAATAAAATGAGTTGATGAAATATCAGGACTTTTTTAAAAAGGTTATAGTAGGGTAGTAGTTATGATACTGTACCAGCTCAGAGATCCAATGTTTCAATCCCACAAAGCAAGTTGTGAAATTGAATTTTAAAAATCTGGTAATTTGTGGGCTAGTTCCAGAAAATGACCAGGAAATCTGTGGATTGTCATGAAAAACCAGTGTTCACTATTGTGATTCAGGATGGGGAAAATGCCATCCTTACCCGATACGGCCTACATGTGACTCCAGTTCCAAACTCTTAATGGCAATAAATACTGCCTTCCCAGAGTTACCCACATCCCAAGCACATAAAACATAGAAATTTCAGGAGTGCTTTAACACCCACCTAGCTTAACAACAACTTGTATTTATATAGCGCCTTTAACATAGTAAAACGTCCCAAGGCACTTCACAGGAGCGTTATCAAACAAAATTTGACACCGAGCCACATGAGGAGATATTAGGGCAGGTGACCAAAAGCTTGGTCAAAGAGGTAGGTTTTAAGGAGCGTCTTAAGGAGGAAAGAGAGGTAGAGAGGCGGAGAGGTTTAGGGGGAGAATTCCAGAGCTTAGGGCCTAGGTAGCTGCAGGTAGGTCAACCAATGGTGGAGCGATTAAAATTGGGGATGCTCGGGAGGCCAGAATTAGAGGAGCACAGATAACTTGGAGGGTTGTAGGGCTGGAGGAGGTTACAGAGACAGGGAGGGGCGAGGCAATGGAGGGATTTGAAAACAAGGATGAGAATTTTAAAATCGAGGTGTTGCTTAACTGGGAGCCAATGTAGGTCAGTGAGCACTGGGGTGATGGGTGAACGTGACTTGGTGTGAGTTAGGGCACGGACAGCAGAGTTTTGGATGACCTCAAATTTACGGTGTGTGGAAGATGGGAGGCCGGCCAGGAGGACGTTGGAATAGTCAAGTCTAGAGGTAACAAAGGCATGGATGAGGGTTTCAGCAGCAGATGAGCTGAGGCAGGGGCGGAGTCAGACGATGTTACGGAGGTGGAAATAGGTGGTCTTAGTGATGGCGCAGGTATGTGGTTGGAAGCTCATCTCAGGGTCAAACATGACACCAACGTTGCAAACAGTCTGATTCAGCCTCAGACAGTTGCCAGGGAGAAAGATGGAGTTGGTGGCTAGGGAACGGAGTTTGTGGCAGGGATTGAAGACAATGGCTTCGGTCTTCCCAATATTTAGTTGGAGGAAATTTCTGCTCATCCAGTACTGGACGTCAGACAAGCAGTTGGGCCATTTAGAGATAGTGGAGGGGTCAACAGAGGTGATGGTGAGGTAGAGTTGGGTGTTGTCAGTGTACATGTGGAAACTGATGCTGTATTTTTCAGATGATGTCGCCGAGGGGCAGCATGTAGATGAGAAATAGGAGGGGGCCAAGGATAGATCTTTGGGGGACACCAGAGGTAATGGAGCAGGAAGAGAAGCTATTGCAGGTGATTCACTGGCTATGACGGAATAGATAAGAATGGAAACAGGTGAATGCAGTCCCACCCAGCTGGACGACAGTGGAATACACAAAATACAAAATGGAAAGTAATTTGGTTATTTACATCAGAACTAAACTGAGGGGAGGTATTGTTATTGGGGATTGTAATATCAATATAAATTCAGAGTGGTACAGCATTTTACATCCAGAAGAAATTACAATCAATGACCAATTATCATTAAGCATTTTTTCAAAAATTTGCTGTATCCCATTGGAGAAAATGCATGATTTTTTTTTTTAACATTATTAAAATCAACGTGATCATTTTGGTCACTGAAGTACCTTCCCCAAATCGGCTACAAGCAAAAAGAATCCAGTGGACCAGTAGTAAACAGGAATATAAAGCCTACTTATGCTTAGGCATCTGGACTAAAATGTTACTGAGGGAGAATGCCCCCTTTCTCACACAAATAAAAACTCCTAAGACAAAGGGATGCCTAGCTTAATCTCTTCTCCTTAGGTTAAGGACACATTGCACTGCTGATCGGATGGTTGCTGCCGATAAGTCTGTGATTGAGGTCAGCCTATCCCCCTGTCTGAAGGAACACTGTGACACAAGATCAAATTAAATCAAAAGAATGAATTTAAAAAAGCACTCAGGAAGGAAACGTATGTAAGAACGTAAGAAATTTTAGGAAAAGGAATAGGCCATGAAGCCCAACAGGTTTGCCCTTTTTCTTAATAGATCACTCTCACCCACTCATGGCATCACTCAATTCCTTTTTCTCACCAAAAGTGCAACTACTTGCATCGTGAACACATTTATATTGTCCGATTCACTTGATAGCTTATCGTATTACCCTTGTAAATAGCTCCGATCAAACATCCTAGTTTCTCCACTTACCTCTACTAGAAGATCTACTACATCTGTGGGCATCTTTTCGATCAGTATTTCAATGACTCGCAGAATTTCACTCTTTGCACGAGCCAAGGTGCTGGTGTGCACATTTGGCTGGGACTGCGTATTGGCTGCCATAGCTGTGTGTCTGTGGACCTACAAAAGAATCACATCAAATATAATCAAAGGTTTAGAATGAAGAGCGGATCTTTCCTGGATGATTTATAGTAAAACGATTATTCACCAAAGAATATATGTTTCACCATATCCTGGCATAAAAGATTATTCCCCTGAAATAAATGTAGTCATATTGATTTTTTTTTAAAGAACCATAAGCATTAATCTACGTAGAATGATGAAACATTTTTATGAAAAATGTGTTGAAAACTATCAAAGGGAAAACCCATGCTTTTAAACAAATGTAAGCTATAGGAGCTCAATACTTCAAACATTCTGTGCAGACTCAAATATCTCAAGCACAGATCGGTCTGCACAGAGCAGGATTAAAACAGAGTGCACTTAAACAGAGTGTTTTATTTGGGAATTTGGAAAGGAGTGGGAATTCGGAGAAGAGGAGGAAGGAGTTGCTGCTTTCTGCCTACACTACTTGTATTGTTGTGTGTTACAGGTAGATATTTAATTTCAGTACCCATAACTTAATCTAGATCAAGTAAGTAGTCAAGACTACTAAACTAAGTTACCTAATTACCAAATTTAATTAAATAAAACAAGGTCATGTAGGGATGGCAGTGCAGGTGGTGTGCTGCAACTGCAGTATGTGGGAGTTTGTGGAGAGCATTATGATCCCAGACAACCATGTTTGCAGTAAGTGCCTGCATCTTGAGGAACTTCAGCTCAGAGTTTTTGAACTGGAGTCTGAGGTGCAGACATTGCAGGGCATCAAGGAAGGGAAGAGTTACCTGAACACTTTGATCCGGGAGGCAGTCACACCCCTTAGGTTAGGTAGTGATACAGGTCTGGTTAGGGACAGGACGGTATGACTGCAACTCAGGCAGGTAAGGGGACCCCAGGTGCAGTGCTGGAGGAACCTCAGCCTTTGCCCTTGTCCAACAGGTATGAAGTTCTTGCTGCCTGTGTGGATGAGGGAAAAGCCTGCAGGATGGATGAGCAAGCTGACCATGGCATCATGGTGCAGGAGGCCATTCAAGTGGGAATGTAGTTGTGGAAGTGGACAGTATAGTCAGGGGGATAGATACTGTTCTCTGCAGCCGTGACCAAGAGTTATGAAGGTTGTGTTGCCTGCCCGGTGCCAGGGTTAAAGACATCTCCTCGCAGCTGGAGGAGAACTTGGAGTGGGAGGGGGTGGACCCAGTTGTCATGGTCCACGTAGGAACCAAAAAACATAGGTAGAACTGGGAATGAAGTTCTGCTGAGGGAGTTTGAGGAGCTAGGATCCAAATTGAAAAGCAGAACCTCAAAGGTAATAATCTCTGGCTTATGACCTGAGCCACACGCAAATTGGCATAGGGACAAACAGATTAGAGGTTTAAATGCATGGCTCAAAGTGTGGTGTGGTAGGAAGAGGTTTCAGTTCATGGGGCACAGGCCCCAGTACTGGGGAAAGAGGAAGCTGTTCCCTTGGGACGGAGTCCACTTAAACCAGGCTAGGACCAGTGTCCTGGCAAACTGAATAACTAGGGCAGAAGAGAGGGCTTTAAACTAATGAAGGGGAGGTAGGAGGATTTAGGAAAGAGTAAATTTAAAAGCAGCGAGAGAAATGTCAAGGCTCTAGAGCAGAGCAGAATTTTGGGTAAAAATAAGCAGAGTGGGTCAGGAAGGGACAGAGAGAGTAACAAAGATCTTGGCCCAGAAATTCGGGTCTCCATGGGTGAGTATGCACAGGGTACTCACCCGTAAGCCCAATGGAAGTGCCGGTTTCGTGCATGCACTGCGCATGCGCGGGAAACCGGTACTTCCGTTCCCTTAAAGGAAGGGGTTCAGCGGTCGAGCGCGTGCGCTGGAGAGGCAGCGCGTGCGCATGGAAGGGTTCTCCGGGAGGGTAAGTCTCCAGGAGTTACACATGTAAAAAGCAGGCGTAAGGCCTACTTTTAACAAGGTAAGTGGTGAATTAATTAAAATTAAAACATTTTTTCCACAGGTTTATTATTTTTAAATACTTTAAAGGTAAGTTTATTTTTAGCCCCATTAGAAAATGTAATTAATTTTTTCAAAAATTTAAATTATTGTTTAAAAGTTATTTTATGTAATTTATAGTTATTTTAAAAATGTGATTAAAAAATTTTTTTTTGTTGAAGTTTTAGTGATGTTTTGGGGCTTATAGTATTTATAGTTTTGACAGCTCTTCCTGTCAATTTTATGAATGGGCATTTCCATGCTACCATTGGCTCTCCATGGCCCACGTGATCCCAGGGTGCGCATCGAACTAACTGCGCCCCTGGGATATACAAGCAGTTGGAGGAGGCCCAGGATCAGAATCCCATGCGGGCCCACAGCTCAACGGCTGGAGCGCTAGGTAAGTGCAGGTCGGAGGCTTGCACCCGCGGGAAGCCTCCGACCCGAATTTCTGGGCCAATAAGGCATCAGTGACTAAGGTGACATCAGAGAAAAATAGAAATAATTCAAAGCTAAAGGAACTATATCTGAATGCGCGAAGCATTCGCAACAAAATAGATTAATTAATAGCGCAGACAGAAATTAGTAGGTTTGATCTAATATCCATTATGGAGATGTGGTTGCAATGTGGCCAAGGTGGTGAACTAAATATTCCAGGATACTTAACTTTAGAAGAGATAGGCAAAATGGAAAAGGAGAAGGGGTAGCCCTGATAAGAAAGGATGGGATAAAGACAGTAGAGAGAAAGGATCTTAGCTCCGAATATCAAGAAGTATAATCAGTTTGGGTGGAGCTAAGAAACAGCAAGGGGCAGAAAACATTGGTGGGAGTTGTTTATAGGCCCCCAAACAGTAGTTGTAATGTAGGGTAGAGTATAAATCAGGAAATTAGAGGCGCATGTAACAAGGGTAATACAGTAATTATGGGGGACTTTAATCTACATATAGACAAACCAAATTTGCAGTAATAGTGTGGAGGACAAATTCATGGAATGTATGCAAGATAGTTTTCTAGATCAGTATGTTGAGGAACCAACTAGGGAACAGGCTATTTTAGATCTAGTATTGTGCAACGAGAAAGGGTTAATTAATAACCTTGTAGTAAAGGTGCCTTTAGGGAAGAGTTACCATAATATGATAGAATTTTATATTGAGTTTGAAAGCGATTTAATTAAATCTGAAACTAGGGTCTTAAATCTAAACAAAGCAAACTACGGAGGTATGAGGGGCAAGTTGGCTAAGGTAGATTGGGAAACTACATTAAAAGGTATGACGGTAGATAAGCAATGGCTAACATTTAAAGAATTAATACATAATTTACAACAAATATTCACAAAAACCCCACAGGAAAAGTGGTCCAACCATGGCTAACAAGAGAAGTTAGAGCTAGTATTAGATCAAAGGAAGAGGCTTATAATGTTGCCAAAAAGAGTATTAAGCCTGAGGATTAGAGTTAGAGTTTTTTGAGGTTGTAACGAGCAGATAAGGGGGAACCAGTGGATGTGGTGTATTTGGATTTTCAGAAGGTATTCCATAAGGTGCCACACAAGAGGTTATTAAACAAAATTAGGGCTCATGGGATTGGGGGTAATATACTAGCATGGATTGAGGATTGGGTATCAGATAGGACACAGAGAGTAGGAATAAACGGGTCATTTTCGGGTTGGCAGGCTGAAACTAGTGGGGTACCACAAGGATCAGTGCTTGGGCCTCAGTTATTCACAATCTATATCAATGATTTGGATGAGGGGACCAAATGTAATATATCCAAGTTTGCTGATGATACAAAGCTGGGTGGGAATGTAAGTTGTGAGGAGGATGCAAAGAGGCTTCAAGAGGATGTAGACAAGCTATGTGAGTGGGCAAGAACATGGCAAATGGAATATAAAGTGGAGAAATGTGAAGTTATCCACTTTGGTAGGAAAAATAGAAAAGCAGCGTATTTTTTAAATGCTGAGAGATTGGGAAATGTTGGTGTTCAGAGGGACCTGGGTATCCTTGTACACGAATCACTGAAAGTTAACATGCAGGTACAGCAAGCAATTAGGAAAGCAAATGGTATGTTGGCCTTTATTACAAGAGGATTTGAGCGTAAGTGTAAAGACATCTTACTGCAATTATATAGAGCCCTGGTGAGACCACACCTGGAGTATTGTGTACAGTTTTGGTCTCCTTACCTAAGGAAGGATATACTTGCCATAGAGGGAGTGCAACAAAGGTTCACCAGACTGATTCCTGGGATGGGGGATTGTCCTATGAGGAGAGATTGAGTAGACTAGGCCTATATTCTCTAGAGTTTAAAAGAATGAGAGGTGATCTGATTGAAACATACAAAATTCTTACAGGGCTTGACAGGGTAGATCCCCCTGGCTGGGGAGTCTAGAACCAGGAGTCACAGTCTCAGAATAAGGGGTCGGCCATTTAGGACTGAGATGAGGAGAAATTTCTTCACTCAGAGAGTGGTGAATCTTTGGAATTCTCTACTCCAGAGGGCTGTGGAAGTTCAATCATTGAGTATATTCAAGACAGAGAGCGATAGATTTTTGGATATTAAGGGAATCAAGGGATATGGGGCCAGTGCAGGAAAGTGGAGTTGAGGTAGAAGATCAGCCATTATCTTATTGAATGGCAGAGCAGGCTCGAGGGGCCAAATGGCCTACTCCTGCTGTTTCTTATATTCTTATGATGTACAATTGTGCACTACAATATAAAATCTTCAATATTACAATATAGTTAAAGCAGGCTTTAGAAAAATTGAGAGATTTAGCGCAATACTTATTCAAAAGAAAACTCAATTTTTGATTGTAATCTTTTTATTCTGGAAGGGGAAAAACCATTGGAACAACTCTTCCAATGAAATTCAGAAAAACACAACTTCAATACAGTGGCCCTGAATTTGCAGTCCGCGGCATAGCTATGGAGTACGCCGCTGACCTCTGAACGGAATCCGCACTTACTTGCTGTGAACCCCTCCTTCGAGAAGCTGCATTGTTTTGCTGCCGAGTTGCGTGCAGCGTAGTAGCCCATGGATCCCAGGAGCGCACCGTTGTGCGTACCTAGGATCACGTGGAGTGGTACTCCTCTCACTAGCCAATCAGGAAACATAGAAAGCCCCATGTATTATTATGCAGTTACAACTTGTAAATTAAATGGTGTGATACTAATTGTATTTATTTGACAAGTACAGCACTTGGCTTTAAAAAGCACAGGGAATACTTTGGAGAAAGTACAGTTATTTACTGGAAGACTCTGCAAGATTAAAAAAAAGATTAAAATGATCTCATCCCTCAAACTGAGTCTTTACAGCTGCCTGGTAGGTTCTTTTACGTGTTCGTTTTTAATTATTATACAATTTTCTCATTTCCCCCCTCTCCTTACGCTGCGCAAACAGGCTCTTGCGCCTGTTTGCACCAGCCGTAAAAAATTCCAGCATAATTGATGTGCAGTAGGTGGGCAATTAGCCCAACTTTTCGCTAGCACATCATTTGAATGAGGACTTGAAAGTCGCAGCGGATCATCTGTCTATTCGGAACTTGACAGATCACAAGTTCGGGATTTTGCAGTCAATTTCAAAGGCGGTATGATGGCGTACTCAGAGTACGCCGTCATACCGACCGCAAATTCAGGGCCGAAGTTTCTTTTAAAATACAGCCCTGATAAAAGTTGGAATCCTGCGGTTTTCTTAAAATCATATCACTAATAAGTGCCTAAACCTGAAACATTTCAAATAAGTTGCTTGAATCATAAACACATGTAGTAATAACAAAATTGTGACATTGTAGGTATTACATAAAGATGATCACCCCAGAAGATGCAAGTGAATTTGTTATGCAGAGGCTTAGATGTTCAGAAAGACAGTATAGGGAAGAGAGGAGAAAGGTCTTTTTGGTTCAAGATAATTTAGAGATTATAGGAGCTGATTTGATAATATAGAGGTAAGATACAAAATAAAATAGTCTGGCTTTAGATAACAAGCAGATAACAAGCTGACAAGAGTTAATAATCATTGACGGCTGTCCCTTCAGCTGCTTAGGCCTTAAATTCTGGAATTCACTCCCTAAACCTCTCTGCCTGTCTACCTCTCAACCATCTTTAAGACGCTCCTTCAAACCTTTGACCAAGCCCTGTCCTAATAACTCCTTATGTGACTCGTGTCAAATTTTGTTCGATAACGCTCTTGTGAAGCGCCTTGGGATGTTTTACTATGTTAAAGGCGCTATATAAATATAAGTTGTTATAGGTCCCTCTGTAAAATTAAAACATTTTGGCCCAGGAATTTGTCTTGGGCGGTGACGCTAAGCGGGCGGTACCGGATCGGCCGTCCATTATACACAGCGCCTGATATTCAGTTCTATTGCAGTCATTGCAACTGAATATCAAGTGCTGCGAATAACGGGCGGCCGATCCCATACCGCCCGTTTTGCGGCACCGCCCAAGACAAATTTCTAGGCCATTAAATAGGAAGGGTCTGTAATAATGGGCAAACAATCACCCCAAGGTATACCCAGTATGTCTAAATGGGACTGAGGCAGCAAAACCAGAGCTACACATGGGTTTAGGCCACATTCCAGGACTTGAGCACAGTGCAGTACTGAGAGAGTGCTGTACTGTTAAACGGTACCATCTTTAAAAGAGCCCACAACACTATTCGAACATGAGCAGGGGAGTTCTCCTGGTGCCTTGGCTAATGTTTATTCCTCAACCAACATCACTAAAATTATTTAATTGGTCATTTATCTTATTGCCACTTGTAGGGCCTTGCTATGCACAACTTGGCTGCTGTGTTTCCCTAAGTGACAGCAATGACTGTGCACCAGAAAACACAGGACTGAACATCAGGCCAAAGAAGGTGGTGTTGGCTAAGAAAAAAGATTTTTGACTGGGGGGCGTGGGGGGTGGGAGGTCAGCATTTGAACCTCTGTTGTTTCTGATCTAAATGAATGAACTGATATCAAACCCAAATGTTAGCACGTCAAATATGCTGATGAGATTAAAATAGAGAGTGCAGTAAAGATACAAGTTGCAGAAGTATTCAGAGTGATTATGCAATTGGGCTGACAAATGGTAAATAAAATGTAACATTAAATGTGAAATAATACAGACTGGTTGAAAAACTGTCATAAGTGCAAATTAGCAGAAAGAGATTTTGAAAGGGACCTGGGAATAGCAATAGACTCATCACTTTCAATGTCTAGGGGAAATGGTGAATCAATTAGAAGAGCTAATAGAATGTTGGGATATAGTGGAATCCAGTTACCGTGATCGATTTGGACAGGTACTGAAATGATCACTATAATCGAATGATCACTAAATCAAAAGGTGGCCATTCCACAATACCATAGAAGGGAGTTCTCAACCCAAATTCGGCACACTGAGCATGGCCCTCCTGTTTAAAATGCCAGTGAGCAATGTTGTTGAACAGCTGGGCAGTGCTGATCAGTATGCTGTGTAAAAGCCACAATGCACTGCTTAGTCGTCCTCTGCTAAAGTACGAACCAGTACAGTTTACTGGTTAGTTTGAATTGCTAATCAGCACTGTTCCGTGTTCAACACTGCTTACTAGTACTTAAAACAACACTCTCCCCAGATTGCTGATTTTGGACCGAGAGCTGTCTTGCAGGACACAGTGGGATTGTCACCTTCTGGTTTTGCATGAACAGCAATGTGTACAACTCGCTGGGAAGAAAGGGTTTGCCCTGAGCTTTGAGAACAATGAATGGAATTCAATGGGAAGGAAAGGTTGTGAGTTAAGGACAATGAATGGTGTACATTTTAAATGGGAAATCTAGCATGAACCTGATCAGTACAGCCAACTTGTACTGATTAGTACAGCCAATGGAAAATGAATATACCTAATACAAATTTGATTGTTATATTCCCATGATCACTGAAAGAGTGCAGAGCCAAAACAGTACTGCATAAGTCTTCAGCATTCTAAGGATTAACAATGTACTAGTCAAACTATACTCGTCTCCGTGTCCATTTTTCTGAATGTTTTGTCCAGTTTTTGATCACCCTCCTAATATTGGTCAAAGAGGTGTGTTTAAAGGAGGAGAGGGAGATGGGCAGATTTAGGGAGGAACGGTATCCAGAGTGTAGGGACTAGAAGTTTTGTTAAAAATATTATTCATTCTTGGGATGTGGGTGTCGTTGGCAAGGCTGGCATTTATTGCCCAACACTAGTTGCTCTGATAAGGTGGAGGTGGGCATTCTTGAGCCGCTGAAAGAGGTTTTATACAACTGGCGACTTGCTAGGCCTCTTCATAGGGCAGTTAAAAGTCAACCACATTGGTGTGGGATTGGAGTCACATATAGCCCAGACAAGGTAATGATGACGAAAGGTTTCCTTCCCTAAAAGGACATTAGTGAATCAGTTGGGTTTTTATGATAATATAACAGCATCGTGGTCACTTTTACTGATAAAAGCTTTCTATTTCCAGATTTAAAAAAAACTGAATTCAAATTCTCAAACTGCCATGGTTCGAGGTTGAACTATTGGTCCAACCTCTGGAATACTAGTCCAGTAGCATAACTGCTACATTACAGCACTCAAAGTAGGGGCGGGGGTTGCCCAAGAGGCCAGAGTCAGAGGAATGCACAGTTATGGGGTGATTGGTAGGGCTGGAGGAGGTTACAGAGATAGGGAGGAGCAAGGCCATGAAGAGATTTAAATATGAGTATAAGAATTTGAAATTGAAGTCATTGGAGAACTGGGAGGCAATGTAGGTCAGCAAGGACATGGGTGATGAGTGAAAGGCAATTTGTGCGGGATAGTATACGGACAGAGATTTAGATGAGCTGAACGATTTCAGAGCACAAAGAATGGGAGGCCAGCAGGACAGCATTGGAATAGTCGAGTCTGGAGATGACAATTACATGGATGAGTGTTTCAGCAGCAGATGGCTGAGGTGAGGGTAGAGGTGGATGATGTTAAGGAGGAGGCGGTCTTTGTGATGGAGAAGATATGGGATCAGAAGCTCAGCTCAGGCTGGGATAAGACACCGAGGTTGCAAAAAGTCTGGTTCAAACTGAGACAGTGGAGGAATGGAATTGGTGGCCTGGCTACAGAATTTGTGGCTTGTGGCGAGGACAGTGGCTTCAGTCTTCCCAATATTTAACCGGAGGAAACGGCAGCTCATCTAAAACTGGATGTCGGACAAGCAGCCTGGCAGCGCAGAGGCAGTGGGAGGGGTCGAGCGAGGTAGTGGAGGGGTAGAGCTGAATGTCATTAGTATACATACTCCATACTTTGGATGATGTTACCAAGAGGCAGCATGCTGAGGAATAGGAGAAGCCAAGGATAGATCCTTGGAAGACTACTGAGATAATGGTGCTGGGAGGGAAGGGAACCATTGCTGGAGATGCCCTGCCTACAACTGGATAGGCAAGAGTAGAACCAAGAGAGGGCTATCCCATTGAGCTGAACTACAGAGGAGAGGTGGGGGTTTTTCGTTCATAGGATGAAGGCGTCGCTGGCAAGGCCAGCATTTATTGCCCATCCCTAATTGCCCTTGAGAAGGTGGTGGTGAGCTGCCTTCTTGAACTACTGCAGTCCGTGTGGTGAAGGTACTCCCACAGTGCTGTTAGGGAGGGAGTTCCAGGATTTTGACCCAGTGATGATGAAGGAATGTTGATATATTTCCAAGTCAGGATGGTGTGTGACTTGGAGGGGAACTTGGAGGTGGTGGTATCCCTGCTGCCCTTGTCCTTCTAGGTGGTAGAGGTCGTGGGTTTGGGAGATGCTGTCGAAGAAGCCTTGACGAGTTGCTGCAGTGCATCTTGTAGATGGTACACACTGCAGCCACGATCCGCCGGTAGTGGAGGGAGTGAATGTTTAAGGTGGTGGATGGGGTGCCAATCAAGCGGGTTGCTTTGTCCTGGATGGTTTCGAGCTTCTGAGTGTTGTTGGAGCTGCACTCATCCAGGCAAGCGGAAAGTATCCCATCACACTCCTGACTTAAGCATAATAGATGGTGGAAAGGCTTTGGGGAGTCAGAAGGTGAGTAACTCGCTGCAGAATACCCAGTCTCTGACCTGCTCATGTAGCCACGGTATTTATGTGGCTGGTCCAGTTAAGTTTCTGGTCAATGGTGACCCCCAGGATGTTAATAGTGGGGTTTAGATGTCGGAGGAGGATGGTGTGGGGGTGAACCATGTCAAAGGCTGCAGAGATGTTGAGGCGGAGTGAAAATCCATCACAATCACATAGGATGTTATTTTTGAATTTGATTCGAAAGAAATATGAAGTAAAAAAAATTCAAACCAACTTAGTGTCAGTGATTCAAGATAACATGAAAGATGGGCTGCCAGCAAATAGTTCATGCAACCAAATTTAAACATTCAATTAAAAATAATTGAATAGCATCTGGTAAATTCAGAAAGTAAGATTTTATTCAAACCCAAGATCGATATTACACATACATATTGATATAGATGGGGCATCAACTGATAAATGGTTCTTCACTGAAAGGGTTGTGAATCTTTGGAATTCTCTACCTCAGAGAGCTTTGGCTGCTCAGTCGTTGAGTATATTCAAGTCAGATCTCGATAAATTTTTGGGAACTAAGGGAATCAAGGGATATGGGGATAGTACAGGAATGTGGAGTTGAGGTAGAAGAACAGCCATGATCTTATTGAGTGGTGGAGCAGGCTCGAAGGGCCGAATGGCCTACTCCTGCTCCTATTTCTTATGTTCTTATGGTTATTAGCTAGTGTTGTGAAATTCAAAAGGGTCTAAAGTTATCTTTTTTAAAGAAAGGTGGAAATTATTCCCAATTCTAAAGGCAATACTCCGTGCTCATTTCCTTGCACTCAAAAGAATCTTGTGTTTTATTTCTAGTTTCTTTTGGTCACCTTTCCTACATGCAAAAATTTATGCACAGAACAACCATTTACAATTAGGAATTCATGTTCGTGTTCCTACTTGGTTTTTCATTTGCTAATTGTTTTGTTTTCCTTACTCCAATCCATAAACATCGATACAAATGTCTTGGATCTGTATTTTGCATCAAAATGATTTCGTTTCGAATTCTATCCGGGTGGTTAAAATAATAAAAGGGGGGCATTTTTATGATTCTATGAAATAAAAAAGGAACATACGCTCCTAAACTTAATATAAAGACGTTTCCTTAACATCAAACTGTTTCTGGGAGAGAAAATGCAGGATTTAAAACATCTGAGTAGAAACAATGCGTTTTTCCAAGAGGTTTGCCATAATTGCTGGTTAACAATTGTAGTTTGCTCGAACACAGCACAATGACTCACCTCACGTGCAATAGTCGTTATGAAGGCTGGTGGTCTGGCTGTGGCAATGAGTGAAAGAGCGTGACGTGCTGAGCGGGCGGAGTCAGCTGCTGGGCTGAGCGGCAGCCCCATTGTAATGCTAAACAGGATCAAACAAGGGGGGAAGAGAGAAAAAAAACACATTGAAAAGCACAGAGTGAAAAGATTACCAGTTTATAATGTCATTTCAAGGTCAATGGAATCATTCAAACAGTTTGAAAATAATGGACTGCAACAACGCGGTGTGATTAGGATTCTGGGGGTCCCAGTATCACCTACAAAGTCAAGTAATTATACGTATCAAAATACACCGCATCTGTTTAACAACTGAAAGGGGGATATTAACAAATTAAGCCATTTGATTGAGGAATATCCAGCTGAGCTCTTACAACCTGAATATTTAAATACTGTTTTGTTCCAAATAAAACACAAAATGCTGTTTTTTTTGGTCAACAGTACTTTTCTCCGGGTAAATAAATTAACCTTTAGCTGCTGCATGTTGATGCACTTAAAAAAAACCTCAAAATTGAAAATAAATTGCCTGGGTTAACAAAAATTGCAGCTCTGTTTTAATTCGAGGAATGATTATCATGCATATCAACACAGATAGGTCAAGACGAGTGTCCTAATATCTTAAAGTTAGCACCTAAAATAGTAAATGTCTATAACCAGAGTTTGTTATGTAACTTTGAGCACTAAGGGCTAGAAATTCAGCACCTTTGCGCCTGCCGTTAGCGCCTCCGGGGGGCGCGGGGGCTTGTCGCTGGCGGGGGGGGGGGGGGGGGGAGATGAGAAAAGCACATCCTGAGAAATTCGGTGGGCGTTGCTGAGGCGCTACCCGATAGCGGCACACCCCCACCGGTAGCACTCCGGGCCGCTGCGCCATCAGCGATGACCCCTTAGCACCCCGCCCCTTACCAGAAATTCAGCTGCGCCCCACAAGGTTGCTGAGGGGAGAGGCATTGAAACGCGACAGAAGCTCCGTGAAGCGATGCCTATCACGCCCCGACATCGCCTCGGTTACCGCCCCACCTGTAAGTGGAGTGCCCGAGATCACGCTCCACTTGCTGTGCGGGGCGGTAAGACGAATTTAGCGGCCGGGGCGGTACCTCTGCGCCGGGCGCTAAATGTCTGGCCTTAACTTGGTTACCACTCCCAAACGGGACGTAACCGAATTTTGCGCCTCTAGTATTTTAACTAAGGTGTTTTATTTAAAGATTGAATTTTTTAGGTGTCATGTTTAAACAAACATTTTTAACTTATCTCCCCTCTTCCAAACAGTCAAAAAAAGACTTGACAAAAATATGATCAGAGTAATTTAAAATAACTGAAGCGAGCATAAAAACAGAAAATGCTTAAAATATCCAGCAGATCCGTCAGTATCTGAAAACAGGAAAGACTGATTTTGGATGTAGAAAAGTTCAGCATCTCTTTTTCAGATGCTAGTGATCTGCTATTTATCAGCATTTCCTTCTTTTATTTCAAATTTAGAGGGTTTTTTCCTTTTTAATTAGGACTGACAGGGCTACAGGAGTACATTATTTAATTGCTCATAAATTGAAAAAAAAACCTACCCAGGTGTTGTTAATGTGAGGTATGGGGTGAATATGCAAAACTTTAGTATGCTCGTGTTATTTAGACCATGAAGTGAAATTTTCAAGCCAACATTAATTAAAGAGCAGACTGCAATCTAAAACATTTTTGAACTGGTAACCAATTCTGTTGTGTTTAAGAATTTTCAGAAACAAAAATGTCATCATAAATGTAACTGCACAGTAGAACCCATGTAAACAGAGAATATTCAATGTGGACATCACCAATGTTTATGCCCAGCTTTTCAAATGGGAGATTTTGCACATGCATGAAATTTTGAACGGGCCATGCAGCCCGTTAAAGGGACCCCGCCCCCCACCAAAAAAAAAATTAGGGGGAACATTGAACACCACACTGCAGAAACATAATTTAAAAATCCAACCCATAAATCCTAGAGAAGGTGTGATCGCTCTTTTCCAGTTCTACCCAGTCCTTTCCTATTGTGCTCCTTCCACCAGTGTGTATTATGGCTATACCAATACGCACAATTATGTCAAAGAATTCTCTGTATTAACATAAACTCTTGTAAATACCCTGCTAGCAAAATGTACAACTATACCAACCAGAGCAAAATTAAAACCACTGTACGACGAATTATAGTTTGCGTAATTCTACTTTGCAATAATCATCACTGATGATTCTTGCCCCTTTCAGTTTTCCTTCCATAGAATCACAGAATGGTTACAGCACAGAAGGAGGCCATTCAGCCCATCGAGCCCGTGCCAGCTCTCTGCCAGATCACTTCAGCTAGTCCCAATCCCCCACCCTTTCCCCGTAGCCCTGCAAATTTTTTTTCCTTCAGGTACTTATCCAATTCCCTTTTGAAAGCCACAATTGAATCTGCCTCCACCACCCTTTCAGGCAGTGCATTCCAGATCCTAACCACTCGCTGCATAAAAAAGTTTTTCCTCATGTCGCCTTTGGTTCTTTTTCCAATCACCTTGAATCTGCGTCCTCTGGTTCTCGGCCCGTCTGCCAATGGGAACAGTTTCTCTCTATCTACTCTGTCTAGACCCCTCATGATTTTGAACGCATCTCAAATCTCCTCTCAACCTTCTCTGCTCGAAGGAGAACAACCCCAGCTTCTCTAGTCTATCTACGTAGCTGAAGTCCCTCATCCCTGGAATCATCTCGTAAGTCTTTTCTGCACCCTCTCTAAGGCCTTCACATCATTCCTAAAGTGCCGTGCCCAGAATTGGACACAACACTCCAGTTGAGGCCGAACCAGTGTTTTATAAAGGTTCATCATTTCCAAAATTATTTAAAGATGTTTCACAAAACTCAGAGTTTTGAATCAATCTATGATAAAACTTTTCAATCATTGTCAAGTTAGGAGATAATAAACAATTATGAAATATATTTTAGTAATAATTATTTGCATTGAGCAGGATCCTATATTTTTTTTAGCGACTTGCTTTGGCAAGTTCAAAAACACCCATTCAATTTTTTCTCAATGACTGTCCTATTTATTGAAAACAATTTCAAGTGAGAATATTAAGAGAATCAAGGGATATAGGGATAGTGCAGGAAAGTGGAGTTGAGGTAGAATATCAGCCATGATCTTATTGAATGGCAGAGCAGGCTCCAAGGGCCGAATGGCCTCCTCCTGCTCCTAGTTCTTATATTCTTAACATGTCAAAAAGTAAGAGCAGAGCAAAAAAAAACCACATCATATCCAAATGTAACTTCTGAAGATTCTTCAGTACATTAAATTAAAAATATTTAAAGTCAAAGTTCAGTGATCCTCAAAACACATTGGCACTTTGTCTTGCATCAAAGAACTAGAGGATAGTATTTCTGGATCAGCTGCATTTATTAAAAATGCATTGAGGATTATATGTAAACTGTTTCTTTCTAGCGTGTTCGAACAATTTCATGAATTGCACTCACAAAATACACACTGAAGCATTAAAGTTAATTTCCTTAGAATGGCGAGCAAACATATTATTGACTTGTAGTGAAAGAATTAAGCAAGAATCTAAGGAACAGGTTTCACATGTTCAGACGGGAACAAGAGAGACCTGCTATAATTTGTCCTATTATTAACAAACTGTTTGCAGCGCACCCAGGATGTCTCTACAAAGCTGCATGTCATCAGTTTGGTAGCATATGCTACAAACATTTTCAAAGCCTCTAGCAACCTCCCACCATCCTCTTTTTTGTGAATGCAAAAAAGCATAAAATACTGCATAGCAGGGTTCTTCTTTGAACTTGGTAACAGGCGAAACACCAAAGCACACTGCCTATTGTTGCAGCGGTCATCTGCTCAGAAAAAAAAATCCCTCATTTTAAACACCAAGCTAGCCTTTCTATACCCAAGAACCAAAAGGTTTTATCTATTGAAACACAATATTAAAAAGGTTGTGTTAGGCATGGGAATATATTGTGCCCTCTTAAAAAACTCGTACAACAAATCCAAGTAAACTCATTAAATAGAAACAGGCAATATTAGAAATGCACAGCAACTTGATCAGCTTCTGAATGGTAAGTTGGGTTCACTCTGATTCAAGTTTTGATGACCTCACAAACATCAACCTATCTTTTTCAGATGCTGATTTGTCTGCTGTGGATTTCCAGCACTTTATGTTCTTACTTCAGATTTCATGTATTCACGTTTTACTAATAGTTATAGTAAGAATGGCAGCAAAGAAAGGGACAGTGATGTGCAGTTCCTGCAGGATGTGGGAGTTTCAAGTAGCAGATGCAGTCGCTGACAAACACATCTGCGGGAAGTGTTTCCACTGAAATTACTTGAGCTCAAGAACTTAAAACCTGATCTCAGAACTTGAAGCAAAATTGGAGCCAGTTGGACCCATCAGGGAGGGAGAGGGGTTTTTGGAACAAGACTTTCAGTGGGTATTCACACCGCTGAGAGATAAGGAGCTGGCAGTGGTAAAGAAAGGAGTGGTGACCAATGTTCCCTCTCAGCTGTGCGCATAGTAATCTGCAATGTCTCGTGCAAGCTGCTCCAAGCTTTGACACTGGAAACACCACACATGCGCAAAAATTTAAAGGGACTGCACACTGAAAGAAGCAGGCCGCGCAGAACATAGTGCAGCCTACAGGGAACATTGGTGGTGATTATCTACAGGTCAGGGGAATTGAGAATGGACAAATTAGAGCAGGAATGCCCAGAGTAAATTATCACCAACAAATTTGAAGCACTGTCTTCTTGTGGGAATGGATTGTAATGATACCAAAAAACATGAGATGGCTCAGGGAGGGGGGGGGGGGGGGGGTTGAGATTGGCAATTCAGTTAGGAATGCTGTAGTAATAGGAGTCATTTTAAACTCGGTAGGAAGAGGGAAAACAAAAGCAATTAGAAAGAGCAGGTAGAGAAGGTAGAAATAGGTGAAAACCTAAAGGAGTACCTTCATGGACTGCAGCGGTTCACCACCACCTTCTCAAGGGCAATTAGGGATGGGCAATAAATGCTGGCTTTGCCAGTGACTCCCACATCCCAGGAACGAATAAAAAAAAACAGCATGAAGAAGGAATACAAGTACAGGAGGAAAATCAAATCCACCAGTTATAAGCAGGAGGCTATTAATGAAGATTAAGGGATATAGAATTAGGGGAAGGGCAGCAAAGAGGATTAAAATTGGTTAGAGGGGAGGAAACAGAATCAGAGTTAAGGATAGTTTCTCAGATAGTTGGAAGTGGGTAGTGGTGTTTCATAGAGTTTTGTTCTGGGACTCTTTGGGCTTGAATTTCCCTGGGTCATCGAGGCGGGAATGGAGGTGTGTGGGGTGTTAAAATTGCAGAATCGGGGGGCACGAAGCCTTCCCACCCCCAACCCGTCTCCATGCCCGTTTCCCAGGAGGCAGGTACCCGACCTGTGCTGGGAGCCGCCTCCCCGAGGGGGGGAAGGGGATTAGTGCCAATTAACTGCCTGTTAACAGGTAGTTAACAGGCAGTTTTTGGCCTAATCCCTATTTTTATCCCTGAGGTATGGGCTTCCCGATGACTCCAAACCACGCCAAGTTAGCGAGGCGGACTGTCGGGCTGAAGGGCTTGGAGGGTTCGAGATGTCCGGTGTTCAGGTGAGTGATGGGTGCATGAGTGCAGAGGTAAGTGTGTTTGGTGTGTGTAAAGTGTTTAAAGAAGTTTTACTTATCTTTACTTACTAATGCAGGCTTCCTTCCTTCAGGTCTCGGGAGTCCCTCATCTCACCTGCACGGAAAGCAGAATGGCTGCGAGCTGTCAAAAGTTGCAGCATTCAGCTTTCTGTTCTGGAGAGATTTCTAACTGAGTCTGTGGAGAAGGACTCAAGTTAGAAGTCAGACTGTCAGTGTTTGACAGCTTCACAGAGCTGTCAAACGCTGATATTTCATCTGTCAAAAGCTCTTGACAGATGAAATGTCAATCCCTGACGTCACCTGTAACCGGCTGTCCCTTAATTGGCCTGCTGAGCCCGCTGGGCGGGCTCAACAAGGCCAATCAAGGGAAAATCACGTGGGTTGGCCACAAATCAATAGAGGTGGGACTACAACCCAAAAAGTGGGAGTCCCGCCTCCACTGACAAAATACAGCCCTTTCTGTTTACGGTGTACATGGATGATTTGGAGTTTTGGGCTGTAGGGTATAGTGTCCAAATTTGTAGGTGATCCTAAAATAAGAGGCAGAGTAAATAATTCTGAGAACCAGAGGAGGCTGTATATATTGATAAGTTAGAGGAATGGGCAAAAAAATGACAGATGGGTGCCAACGTTGGGAAGCGTGAGGTGGTATATTCTGGTTAAGAAAATAAAGTAATAATTATATTTTGAGCGATACAGAACAGCAGAGGGATTTGGGAGTTCAGGTTCATAAGGCATTAAAAACAGGATCTTAAGTGGATAAGGCCATTAAAAAAGCTAATGGAATAGTCAGTGTTATAGCAAGAGATCTACAGTAAAAAAGCCAAAATGCAATGGCGAATTTATATAAAATCTTAGTAAAACCACAGTTATAGTACTATGTGCAGTTTAGGGCTCCACACTTTAGGAAAGATTTGAGGCAGTAGAGAGGGTGCTAGGATTCTGCCTGGCGTGAAGAAATATGAAGAAAAACTTGAAAATTTAGGACAATTTTCTTTAGATCAGATAAGATTATAGGGTGATTTGATAGAAGTATTTAAAATGATAAAAGGATGGGTGGAAAAAAGTGGTTGAAGGGCCTAAAATGAGAGGACATACAAGATTAAATGTAAAAGAGTTAGGACAGAGAACAGGGGAAACCACTTTTTTTTTTTACACAGAGGGTTGTGAGGCTGTGGAATGCACTGCTGAAGTTAGTGATAGAAGCAGAGGTCATGTTAACATTTAAGAAAAGGTTAGATAGGTAGTTGAAGGATAGGGAGGTAAAGGGCTATGGGAACAGTACATGGGTTTATTTGAGGATAAGCATCAACACAGACTAGTTGGGTCAAACGGGCTGTTTCTGTGGTGTAATTTCTATGTCATTTTAAGTAATCCTTACATAAATCCTTTAATTTTTTTTCTAACAATGATTTATATTTCTCTGAAAATGTTAGTTTTAATTGCTTGCAGTTGACTTAAGTGGTTGTTAATATAATGCTATTATCCACGACATACTCAGTAGCTTCTTTTGTGGCTTCTTTATTTATGCCTTGCAACATTCAACCTCAGCACTGTGCCTGAGAACTCGTTCAATCCAATTGTGTATTGTATTTATGGTGACCTGCTACAAAAACATAATGATCCAGGTGTTTGTCTAACCCAGTCTGTAAAATATTGTTACACAAGTGGTAAAAGCACTGGAACAGTTCCAGAGGTGGTTGTATACACTGGAAATAAGTCTTGTACTGGCAATATAATAAGCAACACAATATTCCACATATTGAGCTATTTCTTAACAATGCAAATTGACAAAGGTTCTAGATCACGCCACATTTCAAGTTTTATGAGCCCTAAAGGGAAAGGAAAGTCGTGATTTTTCTTTCATATAGAAGAAAATATTGTTTTATGGAAGAAAATATTCAACTTATGAACATTTTGGTAACGATCAAAAACATGAATTTTCTTATCGACATGGAGGCCCTTCAGTTGGGTCTCCGTACTTTATGGCTGTTCCAATGACAAGAGCTATCACTCTAAACCTGAAGCAGGTTAGTAGAAATCTGGAACTCTCCCCGCCAAAAGGCTGTGGGTGTTAGAAAAATTGGGATATGGAGCAAAGGCAAGCAAATAGAGTTGCGGTGCAGGTCAGCCATGATCTAGCAGGTTCGAGAAGCTGAATTGCTCTACCCAGTTCCTAATGTTTCTAAGTGGATCTAGCACGCCGAGGTCAGGAAAGGGAAAACTGCTAGTGTTTCCAGTCCTGAATACTATCCAGTGACCCGTGAAATGCACACATGTAGAGGAGTAAGGACAGAAGCCTGCTTGGGCATGAGGGCCCCCGTGCACACTTCAGTCGGGTTCTGTATGACAGTCAACATCTGTGGAAGCATACTCCAACAGAGGGTCAAAATGTTTGGGTGGGGAGGGGAGAAAACTGGTGAGGGGAAAAAAAGCGAAAGGACTAATGGCAAAAGCTCTTGAATGTTCTGTACTACGCACATTTTAGAATTTGTTACTGCTGTACCTAGAATCAGTATTTATCGGTTCAACAAACAATTTAAGTAATGTTAGTACTGAAGCAATTTTTCTCTCCAGTATTAATCCATTAGAACATAAGAATTAGGAGCAGGAATAGGCCATACAGTCCTTCAAGCCAGCTCTGCCATTCCGTAAGATCATGGCTGATCTTTGATCTCAACTCCACTTCCCCGCCCAATCCCCATATCCCTAGAGTCCAAAAATCTATCTATCTCAGCCTTGAATATACTCAACAACTCAGCATCCACAGCCCTTTGGGGTAGAGAATTCCAAAGATTCAAAACCCTCTGAGTGAAGAAATTCCTCCTCATCACAGTCCTAAATGGCTGACCCCTTATCCTGAGACTAAGCCCTCTACTTCTAGACTCTCCAGCCAGGGAAACAACCACTCAGCATCTATACTGTCAATCCCCCTCAGAATCTTATATGTTTCAATATTAAGGCCTATATTTCTATTTTTTAAATTATACAAAAAAGATATGATACATAAAAGAATTAACATTTATAACTAATCTCCTTGTAACACTAAACTTTCATAAGTGTTATGTGGCAAAGGGAAAATGAAATAGCATTCCACTGAAAGTATTACCCTTTGACAACTTTAGGTAAATTTTTACCCCAATTATATTTGCCAGTAGTTTAGTTGGTAGAATTATTAATAGAACTACCTATCAGCACAACTCAATCACCCATTCTCACAATCTTCTTGGATATTTCTTAATTTCTATAATGAAAAAGTGTAAACAAATTTTAAAAGAAGTGACAATGGCCTAGAAATTCAGTGGGCTGCGCCACCAGTTAGCGCCCAAAGAGGGCACTCAGTGGCTTTAGCGCCACTGGCCATGCCTCCCGTGACATTTAGCGGGGCGCTAATGGCAGCGTTAGCTTGTAGCGCTGCGCCACCACCGATGACGTCATTGGTGTGCGCAGCGCCCCGATCGCGATATTTGGTTGCGCCCGCCTCTAACGCCGGTCGCAAATCGCGACCGGTTCACAGGGCCTACCTGTGGCGGTAGTGGCGCAAATTAAGGTGGAGGTGCGGGGCGGCCATTTTTTCCGGTGGCCGCCTGCCAGCACCTCCTCGCGCCGCCCTCCCCGGCCTCCTGATCCACCCCCCGGGCAGTGCCGACTGTGTCCCAAAAGCCCGGCACTTCTCCTCAGTGTCGGGCTCTTTTGCTGGCACTCGCGATCGGTGATCGTGCTGGTGCAGGCCCCTCCCCCTTAAGGGGAGGAAGGCCTGCAGTACAGCAGCGCGCCATGCCACAGCATGTGGCACTGTGGCACGTAGCGCGGCGATATTCAGTTTGAGCGCCCCAAGCGGGACGCGGGGAGCCTCGAGCAGCGCCCCGAGTCCCTCTTGGGGCGCTCCAACTGAATATCGGGAGGGCGCAAGCGGCTCTGGCCGGAGCGCAAATTCCGGCGCCCAGGCGAGCTTGGCGCCCCAAGTGCAGTGCCACCGAATTTTTAGCCCTATGAGTTTTAATCAAATGAATTTTGATATTGTTTGGTTTCAATTACCAACGGAATAAGAAAGTACTAAACCCTTCTAAAATTATCTAAATGAAAGCTTTTGCAACGCAAGAATTTCAATAAGCTCTAGTCCCAGAAGATCGCAGTGACACAAGTACGTTCAAAATCTGTTACCTTTGTTCGATTATTACAATCTGCATTATTGACTGCGTGCAGTGCACCTGTTATTGGTAAAGTTTTCTTTCTCTAAGGTTGGCAATGCTTGAGTCTTTCCAAAAAGCAACAGGCTGCCTTTCCCTTTATTAACAAAGCCCAGTAGTGGTAGTATGTGGCCAGGGATTAGTCCCTCCTGCAGCTGGGCCAGCTGGACTGTATGTTATTTTCTGGGGGCAAGCAGAGTGTGATGTTTGCAGCACAGACTCAAACAATGGCAGCTGCAGGCCTGTGCTGGAACCAGCAGTTTGTTAAACTGTTTCAATGTCCATTTTGAAACTGAGGTGAATGAAACTAAAATGCTCCAACACAACTCTAAGTACATTGCTATAATGTACTAGAATGACTTTCATCCGTCTATCATGTTTAAATGATATGGTGTCAGCCTTGGCTCAGTGGTAGCACTTCGGCTCCGAGTCAGAAGATGGTGGGTTCAAGTTCCACTCCAGGGACTTGAGCACAATGTCTAGGCTGACACTCCAGTGCAGTACTGAGGGCTGCACTGTCGGAGCTGTTGTCTGTCAGATAAGACGTTAAACCAAGGCTCCGTCTTCCCTCTCAGGTGGACATAAATTTCCTGCACTATCTCAAAGAAGAGCTGGGGAGTTGGCCCAAGGGCTGTGTGCCAATTGGCTGCCGTGTTTCCTACATTACAACAGTGACTATACTTCAAAAGTACTTCATTGGCTGTCCTGAGGTTGTGATAGGCACGATATAAATGCAAGTTTTTCTTTTCTTTAAATCACTTAAACCATTTAACAATGATATTGTACCACCATAGTCCTGCATATTGATTATTGGATCAAATTTATAAACATTACAAAACCTTTAAAATCAATTTAAAAGATTGGATTCAAAATACATGCGTTTCTTTATATACTTGTGCCTTGTAGATGGTGGAAAGGCTTTGGGGATTCAGGTGGTGAGACACTCACCACAGAATACCTAGCCTCTGACCTGCTCTTGTTGTCACAGTATTTATGCGGCTGGTCCAGTTAAGTTTCTAGTCAATGGTGACCCTCAGGATGTAGATGGTGGGGGATTCGGCAATATACTTCTAAGTCAGGATGGTGTGTGACTTGGAGGTGGTGGTGTTCCCATGCGCCTGCTGCCCTTGTCCTTCTAGCTGGCATCATTAGTCCAGGCCTCTGGATTACTAGTCCAGTAACATAACCACTATGCTATCGTACCCTAGAGTATATACACATACACACATATGCATATACACATACACACACATGCATATACAGGAAACTTTGTGATATCCGGCACCGACGTGTTGCCGATCTATCAAAACTGCCAGACATACAAAGTTAATGTTGAAGCATATGGAGGTTTTCATCTCCGTATCTGACAACAAACACTGTTGCTTAGCAACAGCTTCTAAAGAGTCGGCTGCAGCTGCAAGCGTCTCTAGCTGAAGCTGTTGCTATAGCTACAGACCTTGCAGTGCCTGACTGGGGAAAAAAAAAGAACGAGAACGAGAACTATAAAAACTTATAGAAAACGGCTCCTGATTTTTGCCGTTAGATCGAGTATTCCGGACATACAACCTCCGGATAAACCAAAATTTCCTGTAATATGCATATATATATATATATATATATATGATTACATAATATTAAAATGATTAAAAATTAAAATTGGATTGAAGAGGTGACATATACCAAGGTGGTCTAGTGGTTGTTATCATAAAATGCAGCAAGTCACGTCACAGTGTTCATGTCATGGGTGCTGCCCATTTGGAGGTGCATGCAGCAGTTGAAGTTATACTCGAGGAGTCCGCCTGGGCCTTTCCTCTGGGTCCTAATTGGCAATGCAGCACAGTTCTACAGCTGCATCCCCGTAAATCCTTCTCAAAAATCAATACAGAAATATAGTAGTATCTTCAAGATCAAACTGGGCAGTCACACCTTGGTGGTGCTGGACAGAGAAGAGACCATCAGACAAAGCCCTGATGAGAAAAGGAGCAGATTTTTTTTTCTGAAGACTTGTCATCTTGACATGTGCCCATAAACTTGGAAAATATGGAGGAAAATCTCTCCAAGTATCCAGGTCAGATTGTTGAAGGTTAAAATCCCATCCTAGGATGAGGCGGACACTGTAGTGGAGGATCAAGGAAGTGCTGCGAGGTTGGACGTGCCAACCTTCGGGTGAAACACTAGAATGAGGCTCTATCTGCTTAAGAAAGAAAGTTTCCTATCTGCTTGTTCAGGTGGATGTTAAAGATCTAATGGCACTATTTGAAAAAGAAAACAGGGTTTTTTTTCCTGGTGTCTTGGCCAACATTCCTTCCTCAAAGACCACCACCAAAAACAGATTATTCCTCTCACTGCTGTTTGTGGGACCTTGTAGTGTGCAAAAGAGTTGTTCCTTTTGCCTGCATAATAGTTAGTACACTTTTTTAAAAACCATTTAAGCATTCTCAAACAGTTGAATATCTCAACATCTATGCTGGATCAGTATGCTGTATATTTTTTTGCAGGGCTAGTCCTTAAATCCTTAGTTCACCCTGGTCCTGCTTCCAACTGTCATTTGAATTCGGCCATACAAGGAGAAATAACAGGACGTTCATGTTGTAGGAGGCCACAAATTTAAGACAATCACATAAAGAATTGAACGGGAGATAAGATAAAGATTCTTTACACAGAGGGTGGTTGGATTGTGGAAGCAGAGGCAATAAATAATTTACAAGAGAAATTAGATAGTTGCTTGAAAAAGAGGCATATTTAAAGGTTGCAGGGAGAGAGGAGAGTGAGATTATACTAATTGGCTCATATGGAGAAAACCAACAGCGCAGGTCAATTGGCCCGTTTCTGTGCTGTAGCATTCAATGATTCCATGTTAAAAAAAGGATTCTATTACAGGCCCTGTAATACTTCTTGCTGGCGTAGGAAAAAGCTAATTTCTTAACAAAGTGTCCACAAACCTGAAACGTTAACTTGTCTGTACTCTCCACAGATCCTGTGTGACCTGCTGAGTGTATCCAGCATTTTCTGTTTTTATTTCAGATTTCCAGCATTTGGTTTTTCTTTATTTTTTTGGGTGTGCTTAGAAATTCAAATAGCACTAGTTCCTAATTCAAATAATTCCTGTGAAACAAATGCATTTTAAAAATAAACTAGAGAGGCTGGATGGAATATCATTTGTTATTCATGTTATTTGCTGTTTGATTTTGGATTGGGTTTCATGTTCGCCTAAATAATGACAGTGACATTTCAAAAAGTAGTGAAGTTCCATGGCTTACCCTGAAGACAGGATAAGGAACTATATAAATATAAGCTCCTTCTTTTGTAAAGTATGAATCAAAACTCAACCAGTTATTTAAAAAATGATTAGCATTTCCCCTTAATTTTAACCTAACATTAACTGATCTTTGTTTCAAATGTTAAATTGACTTAGTGCATTTCCAACATTTTCTATTTTTAATTTAGAGATTTTCATCTCATTAAACTAAGGAATATGCAAAACCCTGGTTACAGTGGTAAAAGCCCCGTCTTCTAAATTACTATCCTCTCAAGAAGCTCGACACCATCCAAGACAAAGCAGCCCATTTGATTGGCACCTCATCCACCACCTTAAACATTCACTCCCTCCACCACTGGCGTACCGTGGCTGCAGTGTGTACCATCTACAAGATGCACTGCAGCAACTCACCAAGGCTTTGTCGGCAGCACCTCCCAAACCCGCGACCTCTTCCACCTAGAAGGACAAGAGCAGCAGGCGCATGGGAACACCACCACCTCCAAGTCACACACCATCCTGACTTAGAAGTATTTCGCCGATCCTTCATCGTCGCTGGGTCAAAATCCTGGAACTCTCTACCTAACAGCACTGTGGGAGTACCTTCACTACACGGACTGCAGCGGTTCAAGGCGGCGGCTTACCACCACCTTCTCAAGGGCAATTAGGGATGGGCAATAAATGCTGGCCTTGCCAGCGACGCCCAGATCCCATAAGGGAATAAAAAATTTTTGTGTGTTTATATGTAATTCTATCCCAGCTAGTTCATCCTTTTTAAGTTTTTGATTTTCTATGTTTTTCAACTTTGTTTTTGACTGATGCACTGTATTAAGATGTATTAGACAAAATCAGAAGTGACATCAATCAAAAGAAATAGCCATTATCTCAGCTTTTTAAAAACATTGTGAAATAATCCCTTCAAAATTACATCTAAAATCAAATATCAAAGAAAAATTCATAATTCTTATTTTTCCATTGTTACATCAGTAAAATCTTTACATCGGTACAACATTTTAATAAACAGTTACTACCTGTGTAAGAATACTCATTTTTCCCCCAGAATATGCTCAGAGTTGTCCAAAATGACATGTGGGTCATATCAAGCTTGCGAGGCCTGTCAATCTGGCCAATGATGCCTAGCAAATGAGTTATATTTGTGCTTATATTTCTCACTTGCCAGTTTGTCTTGTTTGAATTTTATAGGCTGCAGATTTAGAATCAGCTGTTCTTAATACTGTTGCCTCATTGATTGATAAATCGAAATCAGAACTTCAAGATCTGTTAGTATTCACAGCTTGACATACATGCAAATTAAAAGGAACACTGATTTAAACTTTATATGTGGCTCACGATGCTCCATGGATTTCATCTAAGTAGTCTATGAAGATAAAAAGCTTGGACAGTCCTGAAATATTCTAAGGCAGTAATAGTAACTTGCATTCACAGATGTTGATGAAGCTTGAATCCATTTTTTTTTACCAGATGCAACCAATTCCCAGAGGTGGATACTGTCTTTCTCCTTTATTTTGTCACCTCACACAGCTCTTACAATACTGCATGTTAGCTAAGAAATACAGCTTTTGTTTTTCTGTCCTGCATGTCATCCCATGTTGAGGACGTCACCATTTTGTTATCATAGAATGATACAGCATAGAAGGAGGCCATTAGGCCCATCATATGCCTGTGCCGGATCTTTGAAAGAGCTATCCAACTAGTCCCACACACCACTCTTTCCCCATAGCCCTGCACGGTTTTCCTTTCAAGTATTTATCCAATTATCTTTTGAAAGTTACTACTGAATATGCTTCCATCACCCTTTCAGGCAGTGCATTCCAGGTCACAATTTGCTGTGTAAAAAAATGTTTCCTCATGTCGCTTCTGGTTCTGCCAATCGCCTTAAACGTGTGTCCTCTGGTGACCAACCCTTCTGCCACTGGAAACAGTTTCTCCTTATTCACTCTATCAAAACCGTTCATGATTTTGAACACCTCTATCAAGGTCTATGATAATAAATAAGGAGAAACTGGGCTGGATTTTCATGGGGAAAGCAGGTTGGGGGTGAGGGGGCTCTGATGCGGGTAGGAAACCCAGGAGAAAGGGTTTCCCGCAGGCCCTGCCGACTTTAACGGCAGGGCCTGATGTGCATCTGAAGCCTCTGTTTCCCACCGGCAGGCGATCAGAGGTCTTTGAGGGGGTCTCCAATCGATGGGGTGGGCTAGACAGGGCCCCTGGATCCAGGAGATAGGTATAAAGGCCTGTAACTGCCGGGTTTTTATGAAGTGTGTAAAACCTGTCCAGCTGCAGTTAAAACCAAAATGTAGGTTAAAGAAAAGGCTTCCAGCCTCATTGTAATATTTAAATTGACATCCTGCCTGCTGGCAGCGGGTTGGCTGCCCAGCCCCGTTAAAACCGGAAGTGGGCAGGTTGAAGGCAGGTTCAGGTCAGGAATCTCATTTTTAACAATTTAACTACCCCACACTCCAAACCCACCTGTTTTTTTAGGTTAAAATTCCCCCCACTGTTTCCAGTGGATCCCATTGAGGCCAAAAATGCTGCACCAGAAGAAGTGGCAAGGGATCCCTAAATAAGGAAGATGCAGCAGGTTAAATGCTGGGGGACAAATTGGAAGATGAAAAAGCCTCTACCAGGACCCTTCCTCTCCATCATTTGTGGACATTGAAACCTTTACCGCTACCACCCGGGCCTACCTCTACCTTCAACCAGATGTTCAACTATTATATACTAATTAATTAACTCAGACAACCAAATATAAGGCACAGTGACCAGTTCCCAAAATTCTTCAGGGAACATTCCTGAATAGTCAACGTTGAAACTCAAGTTTAGAAGCCTGTCAATGTTTTGGCTACAATAGTATTTTTGGGTGCGACCAGCTCGCGGTGGATTCTAATGTCCAGACATCCAGCAGGGGTTGCTGGGTAGTGATAGGACTGGGAACCCTGCCTGATATCCTCCCCACCACCGCCACCCCGCCACCATAACTCAAAGACATTGAGGCTAATTGTACCCTTGGTAATAATACTTGACATAAACCCCCTGTTCTTATAAAACCTCAAAATGACGGTAAGCAACAATACAGGAGATCTGCTATATATATAATAATAATAATAATATATCTCAATTACATTACATTTGTTGTCATGTAAAGTATACTTTGTATTACTTCATAAAAGAACCGCACCAAAAACATTATAACTGAGAATTATTACATTTTAATTAAGTAGAGAACCTGGGCCATTTTTTTAAAATCACTTCTGCCAATTTGTTTGAGAAATAAGATTTAAGAGCAAAGGGCTGGTTCATAACAGTGAAAGGAAGTTGCCAGGCACATAGCAGATAAGCTGCATCCAGGATTGTAACCCCGCAGCACAGCAAAAGGATTGATTAACTAAAGGAGACCATTACATGAAACAGAAAGACTGAGCTATCATTTTAGGTCCAACTTTTAAGACTCCAGTGAAAATACTGCATTTGCACAGGCCTTAAAAAAAAAACTCAGCTAAATAAATTCTGCAGCTCAGATTTACTGCTACTGTGATATATTTACGAGGTATAGCTTGAACAAAAATTGAAGGGGGCGTCTTCCACTGTTCTATATATTCTTTTTACCTCGCAGAGATGAAAAGAGCCCCCTCCCCACCCCCTTAAAGGATACTGGTAAAACTCTGATTAGCCACATGCGCAGGCAGTTCCACACAGCATGCTTAATGCAGCGGATTCTAGGGGGATTATCCCTAATGCCGCGGCAGGCCGGGGTGCTGAAATTCGTTTCAGTCAATGCACATAAACTGATGAACACAGCCTGCTGTTTTCTAGTCAATAAATGTGAATTGAAATTAAAAAAAAGCCACGAGCTCAACATAAAAGCTCTCTTGTGAAGCATGCTTAACATCGCAGACAGAAGCAAGGCAGCTGTGTGCATTTTATTGTGTACATGGTAAATCAAGCACAAAGGGGGCAGCGCAGCAGGGCACCAAGAGGGCAAGACGCACGCTTCATAATACATCTGCTATTCCAACGTCTCCCCTCTGCCCCCTCCCCCCGTACTGTAGGCTTCAAGGATGTAATGCGCCATTTTCAATCTAAATCTAGTTATGGATTAATAAGTAAACACTTTCTTGCTTATTATACAATTTATCACATTGAAAATTGCATTGGACTCCTGGAGGCTGCTTGGTGATATATTCGTTACCTGACATTTTGCACGCACAGCAAACCTTATAATCTTTAGGAAGTGAATGTATATTTATAACTTGCTGATCAAAATGACACTTTTTGTTTCTTCAAAAAAAAATCAATTGAAACAGATAATTTCCCATGCAGCAAAGGTGGGAAGGAAAAGAAAAATCAGGCAGTGTCCTGTGTTATGCCACAAAATGCAGGTTCGGGTCCCAAAATTTTTCCAACAACTTCCCAAATTTCTGCCCAGCAGTCATGGCAATGCAATAAGAGTCCAAAAGCTTCCCTTAGGAAGGGGAAGTTTTAAAAAAAAAATACAAAAAGGCACACAAAATAAGACTACACCACTTGTGCTGCTCTTCATGGGTGACTCAAGAATGTCACTGACAGAGGTCTAGGGCTGGGTCATCAGCCTGTCCTCTCAAGTATGGAACCGTGTTTGGTGAGAGGAGAATGGCAGGGAAATAGAAAATTACATGTGATAAAAATAAAAAATTGAAAATTGTTGCAATCAATTAACTTGGCATTAGATCAACTTTATTTATCTATGCAGTTATTAGTATGTTTCCTTGAAGTCAAACAGATAACACATGCATTCTATTTTCCAACATTTAATGAAAAAATAAGTGACTGAAGAGCACAGAGCTGGTATAATGAGAAAAGAAGTCCTTGCTTAATTTTGTACAGGAAGATTGCCAATGCCATATGTTGAAAATAAATGTGTAGTAAATAAAGTGGTTATTAATGCATTATTCTGAGATAAAGCTTACGATAGTGATTTTAATGCACTTGTTGTCCTTTGGGAGGGGCAGGTCTGCTGAGCCAAGACCACGGACAATTTCCAAATATTTGTAATGGGCCAGAAATTCGCGGCCAGAAGCGTGAGTACGGTCGGGGTACTCACGCATTTGGCCGTTGGAAATGCCGGCGTTCAGCAGGAACAGCGCATGCGGGGAACGCCGGCATTTCCAGACCCGAGGTCTATTCACAGCGCGTGCGACTGCACAGGCAGCGCTTGCGCAGTGAACTTTGTGGATTTCAATGATGGATTCAGTGAGGGTAAGTCCTTAGAAGTTACACTTGAAAAAAGCAAGTGTAAAGTTGTTCATTGGCTGCGGAGGAAGATATATTTTATCGTGGAGCTTCTGAAATGCAATATTTTTGTTTGGGAAAGGGAGGGAAGTTATTTTAAGAAATTTTAAGTAAGTTTTAAAGTTAAAATTTTTTTTTTTTTTTTTTAAAAAGGGTTTTCAGAACGGTAGGTAGAAGGAGCAATTGTGGCTGTGTGAATGGAATGTGAGAATGAGTTATGTATGTATGTCCACATATATTCCTTTACGTATATGTATGTATGTTTTATATTCCTTTACTTATGTGTATGAATGTATGTTTTTAATTATGATTTTCCAATAAGTTACTTTCTCTGAAAGTCATAATTAAATAATACATTCATACACATAAGTAAAGGAATATATACATAACACGCAAAGGAATATATACAGACATACATACTTTCAGAAGCTCCACGATAATAAATATCTTCCTCCGCAGTCTCTGGAGCAACTGTACCCATGCTTTTTTCATGTGTAAGTTGTAATGACTTGACCTCACTGAAAGCATTAATGAAAGCGGCGAATTATACTGCGCACGCGCTGCCTGTGCAGTCGCACGCGTTCTGCCTCTGAACCCCTTCGTTCAGAGGACAGGAAATGCCGGGTTTCCCCACATGCACTGTGCATGCTGAAAACCGGCATTTCATCCGGCCAGATGCGTAAGTACCCCGACCGTACTCCCGCATTTGGAAGGGAATTACTGGGCCAACATTTTACATGTCAATAAAATGAAAAATTTAACAATTGCACGACTTGCCCCCTCGCATCTGCGACTGAGGGTCCAAGGAGGTGCATTGCGCAAGAGGTCATCATCGTACGTATCCTCACACTGTTCCCTTTGGGGAACTGTATGAAGTGGTGGAAGGATTTATGGCCGTGATTAACGCTCATTCCGTGACCGTAACCATCTTTGAACCAGCCATTAGGGTGGTTAGTCCTATGGCAGGAGGGTTTTACGGGCTCCCACAACCCATCTGAGGGGGGGGGGCCACCAACACCCACGGACGCAAGTGTCCCGCTGGATGTCCACCCAGAATTTAAAGTTGGAGCTCCGACTCCACTTGCCGGGACTGTCTGGAGTGGGGTTCAAAACCCTACTCCTTCTGGCCCAGCGGCGGGGATGCTTACTGCTACGCAAAAGGCCCACTCCGCACAAAAGGTGACACCCATACGTTTCCTGCACCTTTTCCCTCCCCGTGACTGGAGCCCTATGCTGCCATTTCACGTTGCTAATCGGATTGGGCCTTTGTCATAGCGGTAGGATCCCCGCCGCTGGGCCAGATCAGGGTAGGGTTTCGAACCCCGCTCCAGACAGTCCCGGCAAGTGGAGTCGGAGCTCCGGCTCTAAATTCTGGGTTGACATCCAGTGGGATATTTGCGTCCGTGGGTGTGGGTGGCCCCCCCTCCTTGTATAGCTTGTGGGAGCCTGTAAAACCCTCCCGCCATAGGACTAACCGCCCTAATGGCTGGTTCAAAGATGGTTACGGTCACGGAATGAGCGTTAATCATGGCCATAAATCCTTCCCCCAAAGGGAACAGTGTGAAGACACGTATGACGACGACATTGCTAAATAAATAAATGGAATTAAAAAAATTCTTTTAGGGCTTTTAAAAGTCTTTAAATTGCTTTAATTCTCTTTAAAACTACTTCAGATTACTCAAAATAATTTTTAAAAGTTTATAAAAGTTACCAAAATCTTCAAAAAACTTCCAAAAACCTATTTAAACTGCTGCTTTGCATGTAAAAATGCTTAGCAGCTTGACAGAAACATTGGGGGCGTGTCCAGTGAAACTGAGACCTCAAGGGGCGTGTCTCACTTGCACTGCACGCTCCTGGCTTCGCGCTGGCTGCACTCCTGGGCGGCGTGACGTCATACGCTGCCCGGGATTCTTCTTTTTCAAACACCAAGTCCAGGCGTCCCTGCAGCTGATCGGCAGTAGCGCGGGGTAAGTGCATATACGGGGCTTGCACGCGCGGCAAGCCCCGTTCACCAATTTCTGGCCCAATATATACTTCAGACGTCATAGTGCATGGAGTGCCAATGCATGAGGCCAAAACCTTGGGGAACGTAGCTTCAATGCACATGGTGTTGTGGTGAAATTAGTTGTGAGACCACATCTTGAGTATTGTGTGCAGTTTTGGTCGCCTTATCTGAGGAAGGCTGTTCTTGCCATGGAGGGAGTGCAGCGAAGATTGATACCTGGGATGGCAGGAATGACGTATGAGGAGAGATTGGGTCGATTGGGCTTATACTCGCTGGAGTTTAGAAGAATGAGAGGGGATCTCATTGAAACTTATAAAATTCTAACAGGACTGGACAGACTAGATGCAGGAAGGATGTTCCGGATGGCGGGGGAGTCCAGAACCAGGGGTCACAGTCTAAGGATAAGGGGTAAGCCATTTAGGACTGAGATGAGGAGGAATTTCTTCACCCAGAGAGTGGTGAACCTGTGGAATTCTCTACCACAGAAGGCCATAGAGGCCAATTCATTAAATATATTCAAGAAGGAGTTAGATATATTTCTTAAGGCTAAAGGAATCAAGGGATATGGAGAGAAAGCAGGGACAGGGTACTGAATTTGGATGATCAGCCATGATCGCATTGAATGGCGGAGCAGGCTCGAGGGGCCGAATGACCTACTCCTGCTCCTATCTTCTATGTTTCTATGTTTCTATGTACTGCTGTGTGAAGATACCAAGTATAGCACATACTTTCTCCTTATCTGTAGGTCGTGCAAGTTTTGAAGTTACATGGATTATTTTAGGACGGAATAGAAGAGGTTCACACCTAGACCAACATGACAAAACATGAAATATACTGAAGGTTCTTTCTATAAATAAATGTTGCCTATTTTTATAGTAGGCTTATTTTTTAATTAATCAATCAGTTGTCATTTAACAGCACCAGCTCCAAAGGTGCCAACAATTTGCCTCTTGACAATTACCATTTTGGAGGAATGCATCAAATAATTAGCAAATCTCAAAATCCTCACCCCACATCTACTGTAATGTATTATCACATGGTTTGGTATGAGCATGCTCAGTTCACTCTGGCCTAGTAAAGCAAGCACATGGACTAGCAACTCATCGTGTCTCTGTCCTTCATTTGTTCTACCTACATATATTACATTTTGGTGACGAGAATGGAATCCCAAAGACATTTTTAGGGATCATGGAAGGACACAAGTGTTCAACCTCCAAGTGGAAAAGTTGAAGGTGAATTTGTGACACCTGAACTGAATTTTTGCAATGTTTTACTGTTAATGCTCATGCAGAATCGTCTGTACTTCGCCTTCGCGTGTATGTATACACAGCAACAGCGGCTCTGATTCTCACAGGTACACAGGTAGTGTGCTGATTCGATGGGATCAGGACAATCATGGTCGCACCTACAGGATTCATCGGAAGCCTCGGCATGTTTGACCGAGCTCGTGAAACATTCAGTTCTTACATTGAGTGGATGGAGATGTTTATTAGGGCCAATAACATTATTGAGACCGAAGGTGCAGATGAGAATGTTAAAGCTCAAAATAAAGTAATTCGTGAACAGAAAAAAGCAATTTTTCTAACGGAGATCGGGCCAGATGTCTACAGAACGTTGACAAACCTACTCGGACTAGGGAAAGTGAAGAATGCATCATTTGAAGACATTGTCGAGAAACTCGAGGACCATTTTGGCCCAAAGCAGTTAGAGATAGCAGAGAGCTATACGTTTGGTACCAGAAACCAAAAACAAAGTGAAGCCATCAGTGAGTACATTGTAGCTCTTAAAAACCTGTCTTTGCAATGTAACTTCGACACATTTTGAATCGTGCGTTGCGAGATCAGTTTGTGTGTGGACTGGTGGATGAGCGCACACAGTCCAAGTTACTGAACACTCCGAATCTAACGTTTGACATAGCATGCAAAATTGCCCTATCTATGGAGATGGCATCTAAGAATGTTAGAGAGCTCCGTCCAACTCAAGTGACAAGTGCAGCTGAGGTCTACAGTCACAAAGCTACCGTCAAACCTAAAGCTGAGAGACTCGGTCAAAAGCATGTCGGTGAGAGCAGTTCAGTGAATTGTTATTGCTGCAATGGAAATCACTCACCACAGACCTGCCAATACAGAAATGTGAAGTGTTTTCACTGCCAGAAGCAAGGCCATATTTCAACAGCTTGTAGAGCTAGATCTAAAGCTGGAAGTAAGAACCATTCTAGTGGCAATGCAATGCAGTGACAACAAAAGGGAGGAGTTCAAAATATTGAAGCGAACACACCTGATGTTGAAGAACTAGGTATCTACAGTATCTATGCTGCTAGTGGCAATACTAGCAGTCATGAGAAAGACTTTCGTACAAAACTTTTGATCAACATGCAATATGTGTATCGACACAGCGATGGACTGCTCTATCACAAGTAAGGACACATATGAGAGTAAGTTTAATCAAATACCACTTACAAAGAGTACTGTAGAAAAACCTACTCCGGAGAAATCCTAGAGACATGTGGACAAATGGAATGTACAGTTTAATAAAATAGCCAGTCAGTAAGGCTGCCTATTATTGTAGCGAGCCACAACAGGCCAACCCTCATGGGCAACGACTGGTTGAAAAGTTAAAACTAGACTGGAAAAACGTCATCAGTGTAGATGCTTCAAAGAAGTGACTCGACACAATGCTGAACAAGTACGAAAGCATGTTCATAGACAGTTATGAGGACATCACTGGGTATGATGTGCATATCCTCGTCCATATCAAGTCCAACGCGAAGCCTGTCTTTTGTAAGGTAAGGCCAGTCCCCTATGCGTTAAAAAGTCAGGTGGAGGAAGAGCTAGTGAAGCTCAGAGAGAACGGAGTGCTAGTAAAAACTGATAAAAGCGAATGGGCTACCCTGATTGTGGTAGTGCCCAAAGCAGCCAAAACTACGCTTGTGCGATGACTACAAAGTTACTATCAACCAAGCAGTTGACAATAGGCAGTACCCGTTACCTACATCGCAAAATTTGTATGCAGTACTCTCTGGGTCAAAGATTTTCTCCAAGCTTGACCTGTCGCACACTTACGCTCAGCTGAATGTTGACAAAGAGAATCAACAGTATATCACCATCAACACACACAAGAGTCTGTACTCATACACCAAGCTGCTGTATGATGTAAAGTCCTCCCCCAAAATCACAGCGAAGATTCACCAGATTGATACCTGGGATGACAGGAATGACGTATGAGGAGAGATTGGGTCGATTGGGCTTGTACTCGCTGGAGTTTAGAAGAATGAGAGGAGATCTCATTGAAACTTATAAAATTCTAACAGGACCAGACAGACTAGATGCAGGAAGGATGTTCCCGATGGCGGGGAGTCCAGAACCAGGGGTCACAGTCTAAGGATAAGGGGTAAGCCATTTAGGACTGAGATGAGGAGGAATTTCTTCACCCAGAGAGTGGTGAACCTGTGGAATTCTCTGCCACACAGGGCAGTTGAGGCCAATTCATTAAATATATTCAAGGAGGAGTTGGATATATTTCTTGAGGCTAAAGGGATCAAGGGATATGGGGAGAAAGCAGGGACAGGGTACTGAATTTGGATGATCAGCTATGATCTCAATAAATGGCGGAGCGGGCTCAAGGGGCTGAATGGCCTACTCCTGCTCCTAACTTCTATGTTTCCAGGCTACGATGGATAAGATTCTGCAAGTAGTTCCAAATTGCTTATGCAATCAAGACGATGTGCTGATTGCAACAAGCAGCGAGGAAGAAATTCTAGAAGTGTTAGATATAATGCTTCAAAGGTTGACTACCCACAATGTCAAATTGAAAAGGAGCAAATGTGTTTTTATGCAGCCCGAGATGGTGTACTTTGATCTGAAAGTTGATGCAAATAGCTTGCAACCAGTGAGGGAAAAGGTTGATGCTGTCATCAATGCTCCAAAGCCACAGAACATGTCTGAGTTAAGATCTTTCCTTGGAATGGTCCAGTACTACGCATGTTTCTTACCTGAGTTAGCGACCAGGTTAGCTCCATTGCACGAGCTCCTCAAGAAGGATGTCCAGTGGAAGTGGACAAAAGCACAACAGGAAGCTTACAATGCTTGTAAGAGAAGTCTCTCTAGCGATGCTCTAATTGTGCACTACGACAGAGCGTAAGCTTAAGTTAGTGAGTGATGCTTCTAGTTACGGTGTGGGAGCTGTCATAAGCCACGTAATGGATGACGGCCAAGAGAAACTAATCGCGTTCAGATCGCAAACCATCACAAAGAGCGAAAGAAACTACATGCAAATTGAAAAGGAAGCACTCACCATAGTGTCTGGATCAAGAAATTCCAACAGTCCCTGATTGGCAGAAAGTTTACCCTTATAACCGATCACAAACCGCTCCCAGCAATATTGGGGCCCAAATCTTCCATCCCTGCGATGGCCGCATCAAGAATGCAACGTTGGGCAGTGTTGTTGTCACATTATGACTACACCATTGAATATTGCACTTCAAAGCAAAACCCAATCGCAGATGCCTTGTCCAGGTTGCCACATGAGGACTCGTGTTGGGAGTGAAGGTGCTATTTTCACACTAGGTGCAGTTGACAAAGACTTTCTCGTGAATGCAACTGAGATTGCAGATGAGACTCATAAGGACTCAGTGTATGAAAACACCTTGAATGGATGGACTGATCAGTCTAATTCTGCCCTCTTGAGCATCCCTGAATATAAATCGCTCAACCATTGGTGGCCGTGCTTTCTGTTGCCTAGGCTCTAAGCTCTGCAATTCCCTGCCTAAACCTCTCTACCTCTCTTTTCTCCTTTAAGACACTGCTTAAAACCTACCTCTTCGACCAAGCTTTTGGTCACCTGCCCTAATTTCTCCTTATGTGGCTCGGTGTCAACTTTTTTGTCTCATAATACTCCTGTGAAGCGCCTTGGGACGTTGTACTACGTTAAAGGCGCTATATAAATACAAGTTGTTGTTGTTGTATGGACACAGAATTTTAACCATTCCATAACTGTCATACTGAATTGTCCTGTGAGCAAGGTTGTATCAAGTGGGGAAACAGAGTGGTGGGACCTACTTCTTTGAGTTCGGAACCAAAACAAAACAGCCCGAAAATTGGTTCAACACCAAAGTCTTCAGTAAGGAGAACAGGAAGGCTCCACACACCTGTTATTAAAGTGGAATTTTAGTTCATTTTTTAAAAAAGCCAGGAGTTTTTGTTATGTGGTACATGTAGGGCTGAATTTTGCCAGCGCTCAGAGGGCGGGTTTGGGAGACGGGTCCACTGTCAAAATAGCAAAGATTGACAGTGGGCAGGAAATCCGCTGTCAACCCGCCTCCATGCGAGTCTCCCAGGTGTCGGGTCTGTCTGCGCAGAACTGACCTGACACCAAGCGGCGGGGGAGACCATTGAGCTTATTAAAAGCTTGTTAACAGCCAATTTAATGGTATTTTGAGGCTTCCTTCTAATTTTACGTGCTCCCCCATGGGTTACCCGCTGCTCAGGGAACACACCAGCTCACCCTGTCATGAGTTGAGTCTGCTCTGATGTATCTGATAAGCTGACAGCTGCAGAAGTGGTGTAAAGGATGCCATGTTGCAGATGGTCAGTTTCAGAGCACAGAAACTGTTGGTTACAGTATTTGTAAGACATATAGAGATTTCTTTAGCTTGCAAGTGTTTAGAGCCAACTGTATGTCCAGTACCACCTCATTGGAACAACCTCTCTCATCATTGACAGATCGCTTCTGTCATCTCACCTGCAGCTGCCATCTATTGCAGCAACATCGGTGCCCTAGAAACTATCTCACCTTGCTCCTCTGATTCCTTCCACACTCCACCCCAATACCAACATCACCAGGCATACCAGCAGCACCAACACCACCACCAACCTTCTCCGCCATCACCTGATGCTGCACAGGACACAGGGCATCAGCCCCTGACAACATTGCTGCCCGGGAGGCCAGCGATGGCATCACCATGGCCAGATTTACTTCACTTGATGCTGTAAACCCTGGCTGCCACATGATGAGTCAGGTTGACACCATCTCACACCAGCACTGTAAAGCATCCCTTTAATGTCTGAGTCATTCCATTCACACTCATCACTATAGCTAGGGGGAGTTACGTTTCAACATTAAGTGGAACTCAGTAAGACACTTCTCAAAGTGCGCACAGATCTGTCCAATAAAGGTGACGTAATAAAACTCACTACGCACTTGGTTCGAGTATAAAGCAAGGCTATAATCAACTTGTTTCAAAACATGGAGGTCCAGTTATCTTTCACTAGTTCCTGTTTACAAAATGTCCTGGGAAAGCTGGGCCCACGCCCGAGTATTTATCCTCCTTGGACAGCGCCACGAGCTGGCGTCCAGTGTTATTTCATGAGTCTTTCTTCATGGATCATAAGATTCATAACAAAGGGTCAATGTGAAAAATATAGATTTCACTGTATGACAACACATTACCAGAAATTTCACATGGACATTGGCTAAACCTCTCAAGTGCCTACCCTTGTGTGTTGTTAGTTGGTATGCTTGCAGTAGGATGAGGGTGAATGTGAGGGATGGCTAGTGAGATGAGGAAGTGATAATGTAGATAGAGAGGGATGGGTGGAGGTGCAAGGTAAGTTAGTATGAGTAAGGATGTGCAGGAGAAGGGTATGGAAGGCAGAGCGATGGGGATGTGTTGAGTGGCACAGCAGGGTGAGTTTGAGTGTGGCTTTGCAGTAACGTTTTGTGATCCACTGAGATCATTAAAAGATTGGCGCCACTGCAGCCAGGGACCCCACCCCTGACGGCATCCCTGCTTTTGCCCTCCTGTGCAACCAGGCTGTGTTGATCTCCTGGGGATGTCTCTTCTGCCCTTGGAAGGGAAGAGAACCTCCCTGCGTGCTGAGTCATTGGAGAGCCTGGGTGCAGCTGTCGACCTTTGTGCAGTGCTTGTTAGTGTTTGCAGCACATCAATGCTGTCAAACACTGACAGAACAACTGTAAAATTCACTCTGGCTGTGGTCCCTTTAAGGAAACCGGCTGATGACTCGTCGTCAAATGATGTCATCAGACCCGCTTCCTGTTAATTGGCCGGAAGCCCACAGAGCAGGCTTAACAAGGCCAATCAAGGGAAAACCCCTTTGACAGAGCGGCTGCAGCCGGGAGTGGTAGTGAAACCCGGCAACCAGTTATCCCACCACCATCCCGAAATCGCTGAGAAAATCTAGCCCGTAATGCTGTGAAAGGTGGGACCATAGTTTTGTTGTATATGAGAGGGGAATATATATATTTTTATTTCAGGGGAAAGCAGTGTAACGTATTATGACATGGTTTGGTATGAGCATGCTCAGTTCGCTCTGGCCTGGAAAAGCAAGCACATGGACTAACTCATAGAAACATAGAAGGTAGGAGCAGGAGTAGGCCATTCAGCCCCTCGAGCCTGCTCCGCCATTCAATGAGATCATGGCAGATCATCCTGATTCAGTACCCTGTCCCTGCTTTCTCCCCATATCCCTTGATCCCTTTAGCCTTAAGAAATATATCTAACTCCTTCTTGAATATATTTAGTGAATTGGCCTCAACTGCCTTTTGTGGTAGAGAATTCCACAGGTTCATCACTCTCTGGGTGAAGAAATTCCTCCTCATCTCTGTCCTAAATGACTTACCCCTTATCTTTAGACTGTGACCCCTGGTTCTGGACTCCCCCGCCATCGGGAACATCCTTCCTGCATCTAGTCTGTCTAGTCCTGTTAGAATTTTATAAGTTTCAATGAGATCCCCTCTCATTCTTCTAAACTCCAGCTAGTATAAGCCCAATCGACCCAATCTCTCCTCATACGTCATTCCTGCCATCCCAGGTATCAGTCTGGTGAATCTTCGCTGCACTCCCTCCATGGCAAGTACATCCTTCCTCAGATAAGGCGACCAAAACCGCACACAATGCTCAAGGTGTGGTCTCACCAAGGCCCTGTACAACTGCAGCAAGACATCCTTGCTCCTGTACTCGAATCCTCTCGCTATGAAGGCCAACATACCATTTGCCTTCTTAACCGCCTGCTGCACCTGCATGCGTGCCTTCAGCGACTGGTGCACAAGGACACCCAGGTCTCGTTGCACTTCCCCTTCTCCTTCTCCCAATCTATTGCCGTTCAGATAATAATCTGCCTTCCAGTTTTTGCCACCAAAGTGGATAACCTCGCATTTATCCACATTATAGTGCATCTGCCCAATCACCCAACCTGTCCTGGAGTTTCTCGGCATCCTCCTCACAGCACACACACCTACCCAGCTTTGTGTCGTCTGCAAACTTGGAGATATTACATCTAGTTCCCTTGTCTAGATCATTAATATATATTGTGAATAGCTGGGGTCCTAGCACCGATCCCTGTGGTACCCCACTAGTCACTGCCTGCCACTCGGAAAAAGACCCGTTTATTCCAACTCTTTGCTTCCTGTCTGCCAACTCATCGTGTCTCTGTCCTTCATTTGTTCTACCCACATATATTACATCTATATAGAATTGAGCTTTTCAATTCTGCACCAGTCAAAGTCCAATTTTTAGGATAATTTTTCATGAGTTACAGAGCCAAAATTCCCCAAATGACTAATGTAACACTTTCCAGTTTGACCGATGAGGAACCCCATGAGTTGTTAAATCTCAGTAAAGAAAACTTTCAAATGAGGGCTATTTACAGTTGGAGATCGGCTTAAAAAGGTAAGTGAGAATATAGTTATACTTCCAACATTACAACAGTGACTAGACTTCAAAAAAAAAAGTACTTCATTGGCTGTAAAGCGCTCTGGGATGTCCGGTGGTCGTGAAAGGCGCTATATAAATGCAAGTCTTTCTTTCTATACTTTGAAAAACCTTAATAAAAATATGCTATATAGTATAAGCAAGAAAAGGTTAAGAAAGTTGGTCTTAAATGACTTTGGATTGACTTCATTGATGTTTTTGAGATTATGAAGGGCACTGACAAATTATTATTCGCTATGGTGAAGGGGTCAAATACCAATGAAGTTAAAAATTTGGATGTTAGGAATTAGAAAGGGAGGATGGCAGAACTTCTCTTTCAAAGGGTAAAAGACCTGTGGAATAAGGTATCTGGTAAGGCCATTAAGCAGGTATATTTCTGGAGAGAGAAGGAATTGAGTTCAAGTTAGATTGATAGTGCTAAAACCACTCAAAAAGGGATGGGGGATTGTTGCTTCTAAAAATTCTTATAAGTACTCTTAAACCATATTAGTTAATGGAGAACAGGAGCATACAGCATTAATTGTTTTTGTGAGGAAGACCTTGATATTTCACATGACTTTGTCACTCATGACTTAGTGGGTCACCCTCAGTTGAAGAATAAATCTTGTATTCCAACAGTTCATCGAGTATCCTCTATATATACATCACATTTTAAATAAATTACAGCATTAACTATTGCAGCTGCTGTCTTAAATGATATATGTAGAATTTATCTTTCATGTGAGGCTGTTAATTTTGCAGATGCTTCAGATCAGCAACGAGAGGAAAATAATTAAGAATGACTTCATCTTAAGTCATCTTAAGATTATATTCATTAAAAATATTGTTTTTTTCCCCCAATTATAGCCTTAATTTCCAAGACAGATTTTGTGTGGCTTTTTTAGTCATATTACAGTGTTACTGGATTCTGGATTTTAGCTCTACAATCAGATCAGATGAATAGAGTGTTGTGCTGAACCTTTAATAAAGACTATATAAATTCATTCTTACATGACACAATTAAAGTCAAGTAACACAATATTCAAAGGCTCTTTCTACGGATGAGACAAAGTACTTTAATAAAAACATTTCTTTTAAAGGACTAATGATTATAATAAAATGCAAAAGTAATGACCATACATTGTATTAGCTGAAGGAAGAATGGTGTAGTGTATGTACCTTTAAGGGGAGAACTACTTTTTACAGCTCCTGTATACTGTAGTACCGGCAGTGACCACACCTGTATATAAACCCTGAGTAGGGATCTGTACGTTTAATTTTAGAGTAACCCTCATCCAGTAAACACCTGTTGATTGCTCCCCTGCAGTCTCTGTCTAGTTATTGAAGGACACACAACATCAAGATACACGGATTTAACATTGGCAACGAGAAAATTCGAACCTACCTGCAACTCTGCAGAAGGAAATTCCATCATTGCTGTGAATTCTGTTGTAAATGGCTCTTTGACAAGGAGATAGTGAAGAAAATACGGCTATTTCATCAGAGAGTCCAGAAGCATAGGCGTCGACCATCCAACGGAGACTCCAGCGAAACGGGCTGGCAACAGGTACGGCGCAGACCCTTCCCGCACAGCGGCGGCTAGAGCTGACCGACGGCACAGAAAAAGGCCGAGCAGCGTTGACGCTGAGAAGAGGGAGGGTAGAGCGCACAGGGCGCAGCCGCTGTTCAGGACCGAGCGGCGTCAACGAGAGAGAGGCGCGCAGGAAAACGCGCAGAGCGCAGCTGGTGTTCAGGGGGCGAGCAGCGTCAGCAGGGAAGAGGGGAAAGCGCTGGTATTGTTGAATTCGATGGGTTCAAAAACGTATGGCTTACTGCGAAACCTAGTAACCCCAGAGAAGCCAGTGGAAAAGGATTTTGAAAACATAGTGTCAATCCTACAGGACCACTTAAACGCCACACCGCTGCTGATAGCGGAAAGATTTAAGTTTCACAAAAGGAACCAGCATAAAGATGAAAGTAATGCTGAGTTTTTAATGGAACTGCGCAAGCTATCGAAACACTGCCAGTTTGGAACGGGACTAGCAGATACTTTAAGGGACAAGTTAGTGTGTGGGCTTCAAAGTGAAGGAACCCAGAAACGGCTTCGATCAGAAAAGGATCTTACGCTGGACAAGGCTTTCAGCATGGCAGTATCACACAAAGCAGCAGCACGGGGCGCGGCAGAGATACAACGGAGACCGCAACAATATGGCACAAATGAAATGTCATACGGAACAGTGAAGTGCTATCGCTGCGGCAGAACAACACACGACCATAAGGATTGCTGGTTCAAGGACAAAGTGTGCAGACAGTGTGGAAAAGTAGGACACATAGCAAGAGTCTGCAGGTCGGAAAAGAAAACCAGCAGCAAGAAATCCCCACAGGAGAAGTACAAGAAGGTACATAAGGTGACGGAGAGTAGTGCAGACGAACAGAAAAGTGATACAGACTCTGGAAGCAAGGAGCTGGGTTGTCTGAAACTACATGTGATCAAAACGGAGGATCACCAAACTATCTGGGTCACGCTCAAGATAGCCGGAGTCCAAGTGAAAATGGAATTGGACACAGGATCAGCCCTAACAGTCATAAACCGAAGGGACTACAAGCGGCTATTCTCACATTGATATACCTATCAATTCATCCAATGAAAAGCGACGAGTTAAGACAGTAACTATAGGTTTTTATTGGCTAAATAACAGAGCCCACCCTCGTGGGTGATCGGATCCAACAAGGAGGAATACCAGCCAGTCGACCACCTTTATACCTGGGCAAGTAGGTGGAGCCATGGGTGGAGTCAGCAGTGGTCAGCCCAGGTATAACAGCGTGACAAGAGGCGACCTCGTGTAGTGATACAACAGTGTAAACAGTGATAACCATAGTGTAACGATATAACAGTGATAACCATAGTGTAACGATAAAAGTGGTTTACCACACACATATACCCTTGAGAGATACAGAGATTGTCTTGAAGACGTACACGGGGCAAAAAGTCTACCCCAAAGGAAAATTAAGGGTGAACGTTATATATAACGGCAAGGAAACACCAAAAATGGACCTCTATGTATTGCCAGATGGAGGACCACCACTACTCGGACGTGAATGGATCCGGAAGATACAGCTAGATTGGCATTCCATACAAGCACTGACTGTAGATGCCAAAAAGGATGACGACGTCACACCTGGACGACTGTCAAAAATGCTAACTGACGCACAAGAAGTGTTCCAGGAGGGACTCGGAACACTAAAAGGCATAACAGCAACGATCAAAATAGAGGAAAATGCAAGCCCAAAGTTTTTTTGTTTTTTTTTTAAGGCCAGACCAGTGCCTTATGCGATCCGCCCAGCCATCGAAGCAGAGCTGGAAGGTTTGGAACGTTCAGGAGTACTGTCCAAAGTGGACTGGAGCGAGTGGGCTACACCCATCGTTCCTGTAATGAAGAGGTCGTTGAGTAATACGCTTGGGGAACCAAAGAAGGTTCGCATCTGTGAGGACTTTAAGGTGACAGTGAACCCAGTCCTTCACACGGTACAATATCCGTTTCCGCGGATTGAAGATATTTTCGCCTCGCTATCTGGAGGGAAACGCTTCACTAAGATTGATCTGGCCCAGGCGTACCTGCAAATGGAGGTAGAAGAAGCCTCGAAACAGTACCTCACGATCAACACTCATAAAGGTCTCTACCAATACAACCGGCTGGTGTTCGGGGTAGCATCAGCTCCGGCTATTTGGCAAAGGGCAATGGATCAAGTCCTGCAAGGGATTCCAGGGACCCAGTGTTATTTGGACGACATCCTGGTCACGGGCAAAAATGACAGTGCTCACCTTGCCAACCTGGAGCAGGTGCTCACTAGATTGAAGGAAAATGGGCTCCGAACTAATCGCCACAAATGCGAGTTTTTCCAGAAGCAGATCTCGTATTGTGGCCATGTTATTGATGAAGAGGGGTTATATAAGTCCCCTGAAAAGATTGAGGCAGTAGTCAAGGCTCCAGCACCGGAAAATGTGTCACAACTGAGGTCATTCCTCGGGCTGGTGAACTACTACCAGAAGTTCTTGCCGAATTTGTCTACAGTACTACACCCACTGAACACCCTACTGCAAACGGGGGTACCAGGAAATGGAATGACAAATGTAAACGAGCTTTCCAGAAGTGCAAAGAATTGATCACATCAAAAGAGGTGTTGGCTCATTTCAACCCAGCACTACCAATTCGGTTGGCGTGTGATGCATCACCCAATGGCATTGGAGCGGTGCTGTCGCACAAATTCCCGGACAGCTCGGAGAGGCCAGTAGCCTTTGCGTCTCGGTCACTAACCTCAGCCGAGCGTAACTACGCCCAGATTGACAGGGAGGCCCTCAGCCTAGTGTGGGGAGTGAAAAAGTTCAACCACTATCTGCACGGGCAGAAGTTCACCTTGCTGACTGACCACCAACCACTTGTCTCCATCTTTAATCCAAAGAAGCGGTGTGACTGCGCAACGGCTACAAAGATGGTCCCTTTTTCTAGGGGCGAACCAATATGAAATCGAGTATAAGGGCACGAAACAGCATGGAAACGCTGATGGGCTATCACGCCTGCCACTGCCTACTGCGGAGGAAGCACCAGCAGTGGACCCTGTCGAAATATTTTATTCGACTATAATTGAACGCTTGCCAGTAACTAACGCTGATATAGAGAAGGAGACCCGAAATGACCCGACACTGTCTCGGGTATATGACTTGACGGTGAAGGGATGGCCAACACATGGCGACTCACTGTTGCCAGCATTCTCATCCAGAAGAGAACAGCTGTCAGTATGCCAGGGGACCTTGATGTGTGGATCCCGAGTGGTAATTCCACCCAAGTTAAGGGAGAGAGTGCTCAATGAGCTTCACGAAGGCCATCTGGGAGGGGTGAAAATGAAAAGCCTTGCTGGGGCTTATGTGTGGTGGCCGGGGATCGATCAGCAAATCGAGGACCTGACAAAGAGCTGCTCAGGATGCCAGAAGGTCCAAAATGCACCACCACATGCCCCTCTACACCCATGGGAGTGGCTCTCATCTCCATGGCAACGGGTGCATATTGATTTTGCTGGTCCATTCATGGACTCAATGTTTTTAATAGCCGTGGATGCGCACTCAAAATGGCCTGAGGTGATCAAAATGTCCTCCACCACCACGGAGAAAACTATTGCAGTCCTACGGACCATATTTGCCAGGAACGGCTTGCCAGAGCAGATTTGCTCTGATAACGGACCACAGTTTGTGCCCGAAGAGTTTCAGAAATTTATGAAAAAGAATGGGGTAAGGCATTACACATCCGCCCCATATCATCCAGCCACAAATGGATTGGCTGAGAGGTTCGTACAAACCTTTAAAAAAGCAGTAAGGGCCATGTGCGATGACGACATTCCACTGCAGCATAAGGTGGACAATTTCCTGTTAGCCTACAGAAATGCGACACATGCAGTCAGCAACCAGACCCCGGCCATGATGTTCTTTAACCGAAGGTTGAGATCTCGTCTGGATTTGCTCAGGCCAAATGTACGAAGAGATGTTGAGAATAAGCAATTCCAGCACATCAATGAGAAGCCGACAAGGAGCTTCAATGTAGGGCAACCAGTCTTGGCCCGCGACTACCGAACAGAGAAATGGCAACCAGGAACGATATGCACACGGCAGGGGCCACTAATGTACACAGTGGATGTTGGGGAGAACATTGTGAGACGCCATGTTGACCAGATCCTAGAGTCACAGCAACGAGTCAACCCCATGTCTCGCGTACCTGGTGATGAACCCGACATACAGGTAGCATCTACCCCAGAAACAGTAGCATCGGAAGCTGATGAACCAACCGACGACAGGGGGCCCCAATCACCTCCGCACCAAGAGCAAGACACTCAGGAAAGGCGCTATCCAGAAAGGATCAGGAAGCCGCCCCAAAGACTGAATTTATAAATGGACTATTTTCAGTTAATGTTGCATGTTAAAAGTGTTAATTGTAATTAGTTGATATTTAATTGTTAAATGAATGTTATGGTACTGTTAATCTAAAAGGGGAGGAATTGTAGTGTATGTACCTTTAAGGGGAGAACTACTTTTTACAGCTCCTGTATACTGTAGTACCGGCAGTGACCACACCTGTATATAAACCCTGAGTAGGGATCTGTATGTTTAGTTTTAGAGTAACCCTCATCCAGTAAACACCTGTTGATTGTTCCCCTGCAGTCTCTGTCTAGTTATTGAAGGACACACAACATCAAGATACACGGATTTAACAAATAGTACATCTATTTATCTGCTTCAATAAAGGTTTTTTTATACATAGAATGTACAGCACAGAAACAGGCCATTCGGCCCAACAGGTCCATGCTGGTGTTTATGCTCCACAAGAGGCTCCTCCCATCCCTCTTCATCTAACCCTATCAGTGTAACCCTCTATTCCTTTCTCCCTCATGTGTGTATCTAGCTTAAATGCATCTATGCAATTAGCCTCAAGTTTTTGTGATAAATGGTGTACTGTTTATTTTGCGCAACAGATTAACAGAAAATAAATACTCCACTGATACTACTCAATATTTGACACAAGGGGCTGAAGATGCATCTCATTATAGGATGTTAGATGGATTCAGCTCCTAGATAATATTTTATTATCCTCTCACCTCTATTCAATGAATCACATTATGTGATTAAAAAAAAAATCTTTAAAAAAAACAAAAAAAAAACAAGATTTTATGCAGAACTTTTTCTTCTGGATATTAAATGGGTGGGACAAAGTCGGTAACAAGGAAGGCTGTACAATTGTTTATGGGTAGGTTTAAAAGCCAAGTGGCATTTTCCCAATGCTTACATTCTGATGCTATATAAATAATGTGCAATGAGTTTAATGGTGTGTTTTAAATCTAGAGTTCTGCTGACATTGCTAAACCCTTCTTGCAGTTTATAACTGCTTGACTGAATTATACCTGTGTAATGAGTCACTTATTTTGCAATATATATATTCTTGCATTAATTGTACAAATATATATCCACATATACAAAATTAACTTTTTAGCAAAAAGAAATAACAGACTCCATTATCACAGGGCTATGGGGAAAAAGCAGGGGAGTGGGACTAATAGCATAGCTCTTTCAAAGAGCCAGGACAGGCACAATGAGCCAAATGGCCTCATTCAGTGTTGTATCATTCTATGACTCTATGATTTAGCCTACTGGTATTTTTAAGTATAAATACTTAGATTTCTAGTACAAATGGCATTACACTCCGTATTATCATAACCAGTTATTCGCCACTGTGCATTATTCCATGCAACATATCATATATATGTATTCCCCAATAATCTTAATGAAAAATAATTATTTTACACTGTGGTACCCATTGTGTGATGCAATTAATCTTCAGATCAAAGTTCATTTGCTGACTTTTACCAAAGTTACCTCTGCAAGGCCCTCATCTTCCTGATACTACAGAGGAAGATAGCACAATGAACTGTTTCAAAACACCGAAAAGTGGACATGCTAAATATGTCCAAGCTTTTTCATGACAATTGCTACAATAATTTATTTTGCAACAAATTAGTTTAATCTCTAACTGTAAAAATGCACAGGTGTTAAACTGCAGCACAGATGCATTCCTGTCCCACAAATCAGTCTGCGGGAATCTGACAAACAAAACTATTTTTTTTAAACGGGGCAGAGTTAAAAGTTGTATTTCCATCTCAGGCTTTGTACTTCTGGGTTGCAATATTACCTAGGCCCTTTGCCTTGTACCTCATTTATTATTCTAATGTAGTTATAAAAAGCTGCTGCTTTTGAGCACTTAACAATACCAAATCCAATTCTGAGTTTTCTTCAAAAAGGCCATTTTGTGAAATCTATTTGAACAAAGCATGTACGGTTGTTCTCACAGATCAGTTACACAATTTTAAAAACTTACAATTTGAATCAACTAAATTCAAATGTTATGGTCTTCATACTATCAATTCCCCATTTGCATCAAGTACCTGTGATTATGTGACTACTTTGTTTATTGTGGTGCTACAGAAACATTTTGTCGCCATCACACTTGCTTTAATATACTGAGGTGCTCACTGCAAAATAAAATATATATTTAAATTCAAATTGATATAAAATGCAAAAGTATTCTGCAAAATTAAATTTTACAACACATGCAGTCTTTTAGATTACAGGAGCACTAGTCCACCTGCCTAAAAGTAATCATGCCATTACATAGCATTACAAACTTCGGATACCTTTGATTTCAGGCACAATATATGATATTCTTCAGTATCAGAACAGTTTGATAACTATAAATTCAATATGGGCTCTGCTCTTGTAATGAAAAGAATAAAATATGAATAATTTAATTATATGCTATGAAATGTAGCTTAAAATATTACTGCTGGATTCATACAGGTTGTATCTGCTTAATATACAAATATGGATATCACTATTTCAGAAACTCAGGAAGAGACTCATTGCGGTAGAAATTAGTCTTGGGCAATTATGCAAAATGGGTACTCGTGAATTTTGCACCGGAGTGTAAAACAGGCAGCCAATTCGCTGGCGGCCATTTTGCGCTACTGCCCAAAATGAATTTCTAGTGCATTATTATTTAGTCTCTAGCTCCTCCTTAAAAGTCTGCTTTTGCTAGTTAGTTCCATAAAATATTTTCAAGCTAGATTTCACTTCAATTGGACATCAATTGAGCTTGGAAAGGAGGCATCGGAGAGGGGATCATATTGAGGTATATAAGATTCTTAATGGCATAGAAAAAGTTAGTCTGGAATATTACTTCAAGTTAAACTGATGAAGTAGAAGAATGGGACATGGATTTAAACTAGTAAATGGTCATTTTAGGACTGGTATCAGGTAATTTTTCTTCACACAAAGAGTGATCATTGTCTAGAATAAACTTCCAGATACAATAGTGGAGGCTAAAACCCTGGAATCATTTAAGAAACAATTGGATTTTACAATTGGGGCATGGGTTATTATTTCTCTGGATAGATGAACTAAAATGGTCCGAATTACTTCATCCGTCATTGTATTGTGATCCCCAACAATTTGAACAAGTTTGCCCCTCATCACACAACCGTTGAGACAAACAATAAAAATGGGTTCAATTTGCAGGGAAAAGAAGCGATTGAGGGATATGGTGAAAAGTTAAGATAGGATTAAGATTGATCAAATATACATATACATATATATATATATACACATATATAAAAATAAATTCTTTACTTTAGGATTCACTGTTTCAAATAGTTAGTTTTTGAAGTTGCCATATACAGGCAAGTCCAAAGAATGTGTGCGCAATTCCAACATAAAATTCAGATTTTTTACCCAAGTCTTCGTTTGATTCTACCTTAAGGTTTTACCCGCCAAGCATTTACCTTTATAAAGTGCTGCTTTTTAAAAAACTTTTTGTTGGAACATTATGCGGGGAGGAATCACATTTGAGTAAATCAGGAGAAAGCATGGCATCAAAGACGTGTGGCAGGAAAAGAGACTTAGTAAAAATCTGTTTCTATTCTAGTTAAGTGCACAATGAGGATTCGTCCATACTAATAACTATTCTCATTATATGTAATTTTGGTTTACAAACAAGCTTTGTTGTCACAATCTATACCACAGGATTCCACCGCATCTGTTCACACTTTATTTCAGGATTATAGTCCACATCACATATATAAAAAAAGTAGTAAAACATTAATAACATAAAATTAAGGTAACAGTGGTGCTTTAAAGCATGTCAATTATCCTTTAGTAATTTGCAATTGCTGATTTATCAGTACCAAGTTGTGCCAGATCTCACCAAACAAGTCATACTGAGACCCATAAAGAGGAAAACTCAATTTCCCAGCGTACGTAATCTGTTTGGTGGTAGGCATCCCTAGAAGAGGTGTGGCAGTGAACCAAACACTAGCACGACAGCAAAATACTGCAGATGCTGGAAATCCAAAATAACAACAGAAAATGCTAGAAAAACTCAGCAGGCCAGGCAACATCCTTGGAGAGAAAATAGAGTCAACCTTTTGGGTGAACCCTTTGTCAAGAGAAAGGGTTCACCCGAAACGTTGACTCTATTTTCTCTCCACGGATGTTGCCTGGCCTGCTGAGTTTTTCCAGCATTTTCTGTTGTTATTACGTAATCGGTTTACTATGTGTTGCAAGAATTCAAAGTTTTATGGAAGCCAAGATACGTCAGATTATTACAATTAGAGCCATCATTAAAATTAGTGCAGTTTATAATTTTTACAGGTTATTTTGTCCTCTTGCATAATTGAGGTAAATCGGTACTTTCTGGTCCATTCAGCTCAGCTACTCACTGGATAAACTCATGGAGCTACCAGAGACCCAAAATTTCAATTTTAAAAGGTAATTTTTATATAAGAATGGCATGATATGTGAGTATTTTTCATGGTACTAACAAACAATTCGAAACATAGATTTCTCCATGAAGCTGCATAAATTGGGGAAGCATCCACGCAGCATGCACAATGCTTGCCGGCTTCCAGTAGGGTCAATTTCCATAGATTGCCCAGGGTAGGTTCTCATTATTTATTCATACTGAGCTCCAAGACTACACTGGGCCTAGCACTGAAGCATTGTTAAAGGGCTGGGGAAAGAAATTATGTACACCAAGTAAAAGGTGAGTGGGCCAGGTATGGTGACTAGATAGCTGTGCCAGGACCTGTAAATATGACATAACCATGGGTAAGGGCAGTCTGGCTCCAGTGCCTGCTGATCTTCCTGGCATGGCATTTCATCTTTTACCACTTCAACCATGAAATACTATAGGCCAGAATTTGCTGTTAAAATAACAGTGAGGCTAATGGCGCTCGCCGCTATTTATGCGCAAATACTATAGCAACTTCAGATGAGGGGCAGATGCGCGGTTAAACGCGGATATCCAAAAGTTCTGTCGAAGATGCGCCGTTCCACCATTAGCTTCGCGAAAATGGCATCTCGCTGTCTGCCTCACCACCATTGAAATACACTGAATGGCGAGTTTGCTGTATTTGTACGGCAAATAAGAACATAAGAAATAGGAGTAGTAGGCCATACGGCCCCTCGCGCCTGCTCCACCATTCAATAAGATCATGGCTGCTCTTCGACCTCAACTCCACTTTCCCACCTGATCCCTGTATCCCTTGATTCCCCTAGAGTCCAAAAATCTATCTATCCCAGCCTTGAATATACTCAACGATTCAGCAACCACAGCCGCTCTGGGGTAGAGAATTCCAAAGATGCAAAACCCTCTGAGTGAAGAAATCGCTTCTCATCTCTGTCCTAAATGGCCGACCCCTTATCCTGAGACTATGCCCCCTAGTTCTAGACTCTGCAGCCAAGGGAAACAGCCTCTCAACATTTACCATCAAGCCCTCTCAGAATCTTGTATGTTTCAATTTGATTACCTCTCATTCTTCTAAACTCCAGATAGTATAGGCCCATTCTAATCAATCTCTCCTCATAGGACAACCCTCTCATTGCAGGAATCAATCTAGTGAAACTTCGTTGCACCCCCTAAGGCAAGTATATCCTTCCTTAGGCAGAGACCAGAACTGTGAACAGTACTCCAGGTGTGGTCTCACTGAAGCCCTGTACAATTGCAGCAAGACTCCTTTACTCTTGTACTCCAACCCCCTTGCAATAAAGGCCAACATACCATTTGCCTTACTAATTGTTATAAACTAAACTCGCCAAAGAAAAAAGTTCAGATTTGTCCATTTCAGTCTAAGTATTCTTTTAACAATGTGATGCGTGTTAATTGCTGCCAACAAACCTCTCTGGCACTGAAAATTAACTGTTACAAGTGTGGAGCCTGATTCCTTCAGCTTTTAATTGCTGGAGATTTTTTTAATGTAACATTTTTAATTTTTTTTCTGAACTTTTCCTTTCTGTCTCTATTTTTCTCACTCTCTTAATCCAATCTTTCTTTCCCTCTCTTTTGGATGGGACCTTAAACTCTTCTGCCTATTCTAAAAGATCCCATGGTACAATTTGAAGAGCAGCAGGATTCATCTTGTGTCCTGCTCAATCAACCAATGTCACCTAAACAAAGATTAACTAGTAATTTTCTTACTGCTTTTTGTAGGAATTTGCTGTGTGCATCCGAGAACACATCAGGTTCCACATGTACGCTGACGACACCCAGGTCTACCTCACCAACACCTCTCTCAACCCCTCCATTGTCTTTAATTTGTCACGCTGCTTGTCTGACATCCAATACAGGATGAGCAGAAATTTCCTCCAACTAAATATTAGGACTGCCGAAGCCATTGTCATCGGTCCCTGCCACAAACTCCGTTCCCTAGCCATCAACTCCATCCCTCTCTCTGGCAACTGTCTGAGGCTGAACCAGACCGTTTGCAAACTTGGTGTCGTATTTGACCCCGAGATGAGCTTCCAACCACATATCCGCTCCATCAGCAAGACCGCCTACTTCCACCTCCGTAACATTGCCCGACTCTGCTCCTGCCTCATCTAATCTGCTGCTGAAACCCTCATCCATGCCTTTGTTACCTCTAGACTTGACTCTTTCAACGCTCCCTTCTTCCACCCTCCATAAAGTTGAGCTCTTCCAAAACACTGCTGCCCGTATCCTACCTTGTACCAAGTCCCGTTCACCCATCATCCCTGTGCTCGCTGACCTACAATGGCTCCTGGTCCAGCAACGCCTCAATTTTAAAATTTTAATTCTCGTTTTCAAATCCCTCCATGGCCTTGCCCTTCCCTATCTCTGTAACCTCCTCCAGCCCTACAATCCTCCGAGATCTCTGCACTCCTCCAATTCTGGCCTCTTGAGCATCCCCGATTTTAATCGTTCCACCATTAGTGGCCGCGCCTTCAGCTGCCATGGCTCTAAGCTCTGGAATTCACTCCCATAAACTGCTCCGCTTCTCTACCTCGCTTTCCTCCTTAAGACGCTCCTTAAAACCTACCTCTTTGACCCTCATCTGTCCTAATATCTCTATGTGGCTCTGTGTCAAATTTTGTTTGATAACGCTCCTGTGAAGCGCCTTGGGACGTCTTACTACGTTAAAGGCGCCATATAAATGCAAGTTGCTATTGTTGTTGCACATTGGCCTAAATAACACAAATAATTTGATGGCTGTGAAGCCCTTTGGGATGTCTGCAGGACATGAAAGGTGATGTCTGCAAGTCTTTCTTTGAATTTTACTTTTAAGGGATCAACCATGGAACTCTACTGTTTAGATCCAGATACCTAGTAGCATCCTGAGCTCTCATGGTACATGAACAGCTTTTTTTCACGTGTCCTCCTTTCTCATCAGTTTTTGTTCTGTTGAAGTCTTGTTTTCCAGTGATTTAGAAGACTACAATGGACATTTTTTTCAGGTTGTTTAAAAAGAAAAATTATCCTCCAAACAATGATTTCCAAAATACATATATCTATAAACAGAATATTAAAACAAATTTAAAATGTATTGAAAGAGTACAATAAACATTGCAGCAGGAAACCTATTCCCTAAGCCTATTCCCCTTTAAGAGCTCCATTGTACGTGGCATTACCCTTACGCACATTTAACATGGGTTTTGAAGGCAAAAAGTGCAATCCTGGCATAAAATCTGTGAGATGGCAGCAGATTTTGTTTTTTGCATTAATTCTGGTATCTAATGAGGCTATCGTACAAAATGCGTGCTACCACTCTAGCTCACAAAGTTCAGCCAGACAGAAAATTGCTTGCTGAAAGGATCAGCTTCGAAAAATGCCCAAGACCAGTTTGCCCAATTTTTTGATCCCGTACCCCTTTCTGTGCCTACGTAGCCAGCGCAGCTGACTGGAAAATCTACCCTCTAATTTGCGTTGATATTGATCAACCTGCTGTGCATTTCCAACATTTCGGTTTTTATTCCTGGTGATCAGTTATCTTCGTATGAAACAGTTTTTACATCAGCGAGCTTATTTTAGTTTTCTTAAGAGGCAATACACTGGAATCCTGTCCTAATCTTGGTGATAGTTCAGGAATGGTCAAACTGTGCAGAGAACACAACTGGAACATAGTATCAAATTTGCTTATAGCCAGACAGTGCCAAAAATTCATATGGATTGCAGCATTGGTTATGTCAAATTGTACGCTTTCTTAATATTGCTTACATACAATATAAACAAAAAGGGGCTCAACATTAATTGCTGACAAGCCTACTGTACAATTATTTTAGTAAATTAATTGGCAACATATTAACATATAAAAACATAAAATATCTATTACAAATTGAATGAAAAATTGGACATTGTCTATTAAACAAAAAATCAATTTAGCCACAAAGCAATCATTCTAGATCTTTGGCTGCTCTTCACTATTGACAGCATGAACTGCTAATGTCTTGCCAAAGTGAATTACTTACACTGGATTACTAGACAAGAAGACCAAGGGTGGAAATCGGTATTCAAGCATGAAAACACCTGGGGATTAACACCTGAGCCTTTTAACCCTGGAAGGACTGTTGGACTATAATTGTGTCCAAATCAGAAACAAAACAAGTACATTCCAGGAAAATGAGAGATTAATAGATAGGTTAAGCTTTTCTGTTTCTTTAACCTTATTTTATGACAAACAGCACAGAAACAGAGGTAAACACAAACATTAAGTTAACAGAACAGGCCAGTAAAATCTAATTTGCACAAAGTTCAACAAGCATTTTGATGTTGCTACTGCCTTTTTTTTTATTAAGGATGAGTGTTTGTTTAATTTGGACTTTGGACAGAGAGGAATGGAACTGTGAACACTTTGAATCTAAAGCCTGCATTTGAAAGCTACACTATTGATATGAACCTACTACAAAATCTTACAACCTAACTATTGTCATTTTCTGACTTGTGTACCACACGCTCTTTTGGTGCAAATGAAACCTAAGATTATAGAATGGTATCTCTATAAGGAGCTTGGGGACGATAGGACGGATGTATTAATGCCACCTCATGTAACATCCTGCCCAGTGGACCAAAGATTGGACAGAAGCATCACTACCCACGAGGCCACATGAAGGCATTGTCTCCTCTCCCTTCCTCTAAAATAACCACTAGACTCTTAGCAATTAAGATCCCCCTGCAGGATGTTTTTCTTTCTTTTTAAAACCCCTTTGATGTCTTGTCTCCCACCAACAAGCAGCAGCAGTCCACCAGTGATTCATGACAGTAGGGGAAGCTTGAAGTGAAAGTGCACACTGACAGGAGGACATTTTGTTCCTTTGTGCATTCTTTCCATATTGGAATAAAAATTATAAAAAGGATTTAGCTCAATCTGAAACTTTAAAAGGAGTAGAGGAATAGAGAGACGCATGACCAGCTATAAGAAAAATATATGGGATCTTAGGTTTTATAAGTAGGGTTATGGTGTACAAAATCAGTGATAATGCTAAATCTATATTAATCATTGGTTAGGCCAGAGTTAGAATATTGAAACCAGTTCTGGTCGCCTTACTTCAGGAGGACATCAAGGTCGTGGAGAAGGTGCAGAGGAGATTCATTAAGTTGATAACAGAAATAAGAGGCTTTAGTCATGTGGATAGACTAGATAAACTGGGGCTATTTTCATTAAAACAAGAAAGGTTAAGGGGTGGTCTAATAGACATTCAAAATTATGAGACGTTTTGATAAAGTAAATCAGAAAAAATTATTTCCATTGGTTGGATAGTCACTAACTAGGGGGCATAATTCAAGATTGTCAAAAGAACAAAGGGAGAGGTTAGGAGACTTGTTTTTATGAAGACTGTGGTTAAGACATTGAAAGTCTGCCAGAAACAGCGGTGGGAGCAGAATCCATAATAGCTTTTAAAAGGGAAATGGATAAATATTTGAAAAAGAAAAAAATTGAAAGGGCATGGTCAATGTTCCCTTTAAGCTCCAAGGGTCCCACGCAGCCATGTAAAGTTAAGGCACATGGGATTCGGGGCAAGGTATTGACTTGGATAGAGAACTGGTTGGCAGACAGAAAGCAAAGAGTTGGAATAAACGGGTCTTTTTCCGAATGGCAAGCAGTGACTAGTGGGGTACCGCAGGGATCGGTCCTTGGACCCCAGCTATTCACAATATATATTAATGATCTAGACAAGGGAACTAGATGTAATATCTCCAAATTTGCAGACGACACAAAGCTGGGTGGGCGTGTGTGCTGTGAGGAGGATGCCGAGAAACTTCAGTATGATTTGGACAGGTTGGGTGATTGGGCAGATGCATGGCAGCTGCAGTATAATGTGGATAAATGCGAGGTTATCCACTTTGGTGGCTAAATCAGGAAGGCAGATTATCTGAACGACAATAGATTGGGAAAAGGGGAAGTGCAATGAGACCTGGGTGTCCTTGTGCACCAGTCGCTGAAGGTAAGCATGCAGGTGCAGCAGGCGGTTAAGAAGGCAAATGGTATGTTGGTCTTCATAGCGAGAGGATTCGAGTACAGGAGCAAGGATGTCTTGCTGCAGTTGTACAGGGCCTTGGTGAGACCACACCTTGAGTATTGTGTGCAGTTTTAGTCGCCTTATCTGAGGAAGGATATTCTTGCCATGGAGGGAGTGCAGCGAAGATTCACCAGACTGATACCTGGGATGGCAGGAATGACGTATGAAGAGAGATTGGGTTGATTGGGCTTGTATTCGCTGGAGTTTAGAAGAATGAGAGGGGATCTCATTGAAACTTATAAAATTCTAACAGGACTAGACAGACTAGATGCAGGAAGGATGTTCCCGATGGCGGGGGAGTCCAGAACCAGGGGTCACAGTCTAAGGATAAGGGGTAAGCCATTTAGGACTGAGATGAGGAGGAATTTCTTCACCCAGAGAGTGGTGAACCTGTGGAATTCTCTACCACAGAAGGCAGTTGAGACCAATTCATTAAATATATTCAAGAAGGAGTTAGATATATTTCTTAAGGCTAAAGGGATCAAGGGATATGGGGAGAAAGCAGGGACCGGGTACTGAATTTGGATGATCAGCCATGATCTGATTAAATGGCAGAACAGGCTCGAGGGGCCGAATGGCCTACTCCTGCTTCGATTTTCTATGTTTCTATGTTTCTATTTCCACTCGATAAGAGAAAGCTAAGAGGAGATTTCATAAAGATTTTTGAAATTATTTAGGGTTTGGAATGGGTGGATAGGAAAATATTTACTCTAGTTGGGGAGTCAGTACCAATGGCTCATCAATTGAAAATTGTCAGCAAGAGAGTGAGAAGAACAATTAGAGTTTTTTTTAATCAGGGAGTTGTTAGAGCATGGAATGTTTTTCAACAAGGAGTAATAGAGGAAAATAGGGGGCTTTAGGATTTATTTTGGAATGTTCTAGCAATGAGCCATATAACCTCCTTCTGTGCTGTAAACATTCCTGGTTTTAACGGTACTTCCAACAATCCAGCTGAATGTGTCCTGATGCCCCTGAAAGCTCGTATCAATTACATCTATTAAGTTGGTCCAATTGAAGCTACACATAAAAGACTTGCATTTCTATAGCTCCTTTCACGACCACCGGACGTCCCAAAGCGCATTACAGCCAATGAAGTACTTTGTTGAAGTGTAGTCACTGTTGTAATGTAGGAAACGTGGCAGCCAATTTGCACACAGCAAGCTCCCACAAACAGCAATGTGATAATGACCAAATAATCTGTTTTAGTGATGTTGATTGAGGGTTAAATATTGGCCAGGACACTGGTGAGAACTCCCCTGCTCTTCTTCGAAATAGTGCCATGGGATCTTTTACGTCCACTTGAGGGAGCAGAGGGGGCCTCGGTTTTAATGTCTCATCTGAAAGACGGCACCTCCGAAAGTGCAGCACTCCCTCAGCACTGTACTGGAGCGTAAAGTTGAACAAAAAGCATTCGCCCAACGTGGAGCTCGAACTCACAGATTAAGAGTCTCATGCTCGGCTGACTGAGCTAGCTGGGCCTGACAAGCTGGTACGTCCTCGTCACCGATTGCAGCCAGGCGCTCTTCTCAATCTTCCTTGCTGCAATGCTCCATCTCACCCTCAGTAAGCTCCCCACTGGAGTGGAGCTAATTTACAGAACAAACGGGAAACTGTTCAATCTCCGTCGCCTCCAGCCCAGATCCAAGGTCGTCCCATCCTCTGTCGTCGAAATACAGTATGCAGACGATGCTTGCGTCTGCGCTCACTCGGAGGTCGAACTCCAAACCATCGTAAACAGCTTCACTGAAGCATACGAGAGCATGGGCCTTACACTAAACATCCGTAAGACAAAGGTCCTCTACCAACCTGCCCCCGCCACACAGTGCTGCCCCCCGATTATCAAAATCCACGACAAGGCCTTGGACAACGTGGACCACTTTCCATACCTCAGGAGCCTACTGTCAACAAGGGCAGATGTCGACGACGAAGTCCAACACCGCCTTCAGTGTGCCAGTGCAGCCTTCGGTCGCCTGAGGACGAGTGTGTTTGAAGACCAGGACCTCAAATCCGGCACTAAGCTCATGGTCTACAGGGCAGCAGTGATACCTGCCCTGCTGTATGCCTCAGAGACATGGACCATGTACAGCAGGCACCTCAAAGCACTGGAGAGGTACCACCAACGCTGCCTCCGCAAGATCCTGCAAATTCATTGGCAGGATAGGCGCACCACCGTCAGTGTTCTTGCTCAGGCCAACATCCCCAGCATCGAAGCTCTGACCACACTCAATCAGCTCCGATGGACGGGTCACATTGTCCGCATGCCCGATACGAGACTCCCAAAACAAGCGCTCTACTCGGAGCTCCGGCATGGCAAGAGAGCCCCAGGTGGGCAGAGGAAACGCTTCAAGGACACCCTCAAAGCCTCCCTGAAAAAGTGTAACATCCCCACCGACACCTGGGAATCCCTGGCCCAAGACCGCACAAAGTGGAGAAGCATCCGGGAAGGCGCCGAACTTCTCGAGTCTCTTCGCCGGGAGCAAGCGGGAGCCAAGCGCAGGCAGCGCAAGGAGCACACGTCAACCAAAGCACCCCACCCACCCGCCCCTTCAACCACCGTCTGCCCCACCTGTGACAGAGACTGTAGGTCCCACATTGGACTAATCAGCCACATGCGAGCTCATTTTTAATGTGGAAGCAAGTCATCCTCGGTTCCGAGGGACTGCCTAAGAAGAAGAAGAAGACTGGAGTGTCAGTCTAGACTTTTGAGCTCAAGTTGCTGGAGTGGGACTCGAGCCCACAACCTTCTGACTCAGAGGTGAGAGTGCTACCAATTAAACCACTGGCTGACACACGGCATAGTGATCTTTGAGTCTTTTAATTAAAAAAATGAGCAGACTATGTGAAGGACCAACATGCACACATTGCAGGACACCACAAAGGCAGAAATAGTAGAGAAGATAAAGTGAATTAAACAGTAGTAATTAGCTGATACCATGCTTGCATTTTAAAATCTGATTGTAGAAGGAAGACTGAAGGAGGTAAGAAGTTCTTTAGTTTTGAAGTCCCAGGAAGGGATCAGGTAACATAAAAGAGAATATGATGAGTCTTGATTTCAACAAAGTGAGGATGTATGGAGGGTCCTAGCTGACCAGACTGGACAGAACATTTATTTTAAGAAAACAACTGTGAATGAACTAGGTGCAGATCAGTCCTGGATCCCCATGTCCTACTAGTTTATATATTTAAGTTTATATATTTATTTTTAATTTGAAGAAATGGACACTTACTAAATAAATAAAATCTACTTTTCCCAGTAAATTTAGATTATGAGAAATAATTGCAGCAATATCAGATCTACAAGAAGATAAATCATTTTCATTGCTGCCAAAATGTTATGATCTGCTGCAAACTTGACTGTCATTTCTTTTTGATTAAATTATCAATTTCTCTTTCACTGAGTCAAAGGCTTAGTGTCTGAATAGGTCTCTGGTTTCAGGCTCCTTGAAGCATTGTACAAATAGAACTATTAACTCAATTAGTAGGGCTTTGTGCTATTAAGTTGGTTAACGGCCCATTTTGTATTCTAATCTTACCTCCGATGGCTTGTGTGCAGGCAGGCAAAAATCAGCTTCCAGCCAACCCATACAGACTATTGAAATTTGCAAATACAATTATTTAGCAAGTTATACTTATATATAGAAGGCACTTTATATGCATTTAATGTAGAAAAACACCCCAAAGCACTTCACAGAAATGTGGGGCAGGTGGGCGGCGCAGGCAGCAGTTAATGAACACCAAACAGGAAGTGGGAAAAAGCGAGAGGAGGAGACTGAAGACATGCTACAGAGATAGGTTTTGTGGATTTTGAAGTTGAGATGAGATCTAGTAAGGTGCAGGGGTTGAGTAAGAGAATTCCAGAGAAAACAGGTGCGCAGACTGGATGAGGAGTTTTAAACTCAGCTCAGTAGATATGGGGTGAATTCAGCACAACAATGTCTTTTACATTAGAAGCCTTTGTACAATATAAATGACATATAAAGATTTTTTTTTATTAGGAATGCAGACAGGTTGCAGCTGTATGCTTTACTCAGCAGCTGTACGATTAACTCGTACATTTTGCACAGTGACTATTTTAAATCTCAAATCTCTCCTTTTTACTATTTCCCCATCCCTGGTGATTGTACACTGCATACTCTCTATAACTTTAATTTCTTTCCTATAATGGGTAGAGTGTCTTTCTGAGTGATGCGAGGGTTGGATGTGAGTGAGTGACTGGGTAACGTTTGGGAAACATAAGAACATAAGAAATAGGAGCAGGAGTAGGCCAATCGGCCCCTCGAGCCTGCTCCGCCATTCAATAAGATCATGGCTGATCTGATCCTAACCGCCAATCTACTATCACAGAACCATCTCCTGAATCTAACAGAATTAGACACACGAAATAGGAGCAGGATCAGGCTGCACGGCCCCTGGGCCCGCTCCGCTACCCACAGGGCCATGACCGATCCGAACCTAGACTCATGTCCAAATTCCTGCCCGCTCCCCATAACCCTTAATTCCCTTTACTTCTAGGAAACTGTCTATTTCTGTTTTAAATTTATGTAATGATGTAGCTTCTACAGCTTTTTGGGGCAGCATATTCCATGGACCTACCACCCTCTGAGTGAAGTAGTTCCTCCTCATCTCAGTTTTGAAAGAGCAGCCCCTTATTCTAAGACTATGCCCCCTAGTTCTAGTTTCACCCATCATCGGGAACATCCTCCCCGCATCCACCCGATCCAACCCCTTCACAATCTTATATGTTTCAATAAGATCGCCTCTCATTCTTCTGAACTCCAATGAGTAGAGTCCCAATCTACTCAACCTCTCCTCATATGTCCATCCCCTCATCCCCGGGATTAACCGAGTGAACCTTCTTTGTACTGACTCGAGAGCAAGTATGTCTTTTCTTAAGTATGGACACCAAAACTGTATGCAGTATTCCAGGTGCGGTCTCACCAATACCTTGTACAACTGAAGCAATACCTCCCTATTTTTATATTCTATCCCCCTAGCAATGAAAGCCAACATTCCATTGGCCTTCTTAATCACTTGCTGTACCTGCATACTAACCTTTTGAGTTTTGTGCACCAGGACCCCCAGATCCCTTTGTACTTCAGTACTTTCCAGTTTCTTGCCATTAAGATAATAACTTGCTCTACGATTTTTCCTGTCAATGTGCATAACCTCACACTTTCCAGTATTGTATTCCATCTGCCAAATCTCTGCCCACTTACTTAGCCTGTCTATGTCCCCTTGCAGGTTTTTTATGTCCTCCTCACTCACTGCTTTCCCTCCCATCTTAGTATCATCTGCAAACTTTGATATGTTACACTCGATCCCCTCCTCCAAATCGTTAATATAGATTGTAAAGAGTTGGGGACCCAGCACTGACCCCTGTGGAACACCACTAGTTACTGATTGCCAGTCCGAGAATGAACCATTTATCCCAACTCTCTGCCTTCTGTTAGATAGCCAATCCTCTATCCATGCCAGTATATTACCCCCAATCCCGTGATTTTTTATCTTAAGCAATAATCCTTTGTGTGGCACCTTGTCAAATGCCTTTTGGAAGTCTAAATACACTACGTCCACTGGTTCCCCTTTATCCACCCTATATGTTACTTCCTCAAAGAACTCCAGCAAATTTGTCAAACATGACTTCCCCTTCATAAAACTATGCTGACTTTGTCCTATTAAATTATGATTATCCAAATGTCCTGTTACTGTCTCCTTAATAATAGACTCCAATATTTTACCTACCACAGATGTTAGGCTAACCGGTCTATAGTTTCCAGCCTTCTGTCTACTGCCCTTTTTAAATAAGGGCGTTACATTAGCAGTTTTCCAGTCTGCCGGGACCTTTGCTGAGTCCAGGGAGTTTTGGAAAATTATTACCAATGCATCCACAATCCCTACCGCCACTTCCCTCAAGACCCTAGGATGTAAGCCATCAGGTCCAGGTGATTTATCCGCCTTGAGTCCCATTATTTTACCGAGTACCACTTCCTTAGTGATTTTGATCGTGTTTAGCTCCTCCCCCCCATAGCCCCCTGTTTGTCCAGTGTTGGGATATTCTTAGTGTCTTCTACTGTAAAGACTGATATAAAATATTCATTCAGTGTTTTTGCCATCTCCATATTTCCCACCATTAATTTCCCGGTCTCATCCTCTAAGGGACCAACATTTACTTTAGCCACCCTTTTTCTTTTTATATAACTATAAAAACTCTTACTATCTGTTTTTATATTTTTTGTTAATTTACTTTCATAATCTATCTTCCCTTTCTTAATCAATCTTTTTGTTATTTTTTGCTGTCTTTTAAAGTTTTCCCAATCCTCTATCCTCCCACTAGATTTGGCTACCTTATATGCCCTTGTTTTTAGTCGAATACTATCCTTAATTTCTTTACTTAGCCACGGATGGCTGTCTTTTCTTTTACACCCTTTTCTTCTCAGTGGAATATATATTTTTTGGAAGTTGTAAAATAACTCCTTAAATGTACACCACTGATCATGTATCGTCTTACCCTTTAATCTATTTTCCCAATCCACTCTACTCAATTCCGCTCTCATACCTTCATAGTCTCCTTTATTCAAGCTTAGCATGCTTGTTTGAGATCCAACCTTCTCACCCTCTAATTGAATATGGAATTCAACCATGTTATGGTCACTCATTCCAAGGGGATCCTTTACTAGGACATTTTTAATTAATCCTGTCTCGTTACACAGGACCAGATCTAAGGTTGCTTGCCCCCTGGTCGGTTCAGTTACATACTGCTCAAGAAACCCATCCCTAATACACTCAATGAACTCATCCTCAAGGCAGCCCTGCCCAATTTGATTTGTCCAATTAATATGATAGTTAAAATCCCCCATAATTATAGATGCTCCCTTATTACAAGCCTCAACTATTTCCTGATTGATACTCCGTCCAACAGAGTTGCCACTGTTCGGAGGCCTATAGACTACGCCCACTAGTGTTTTTTTCCCCTTATTATTCCTTACCTCCACCCAAACTGTTTCATTATCCTGATCTTTTGACCCAATATCATTTCTCTGTATTACAGTGATTCCTTCCTTTATTAACATAGCCACCCCACCTCCCCTTCCTTCCTGCCTGTCCTTCCTGATCGTTAAATAACCTGGTATGTTTAATTCCCAGGCATTGTCACCCTGCAGCCATGTTTCTGTAATGGCCACAAGATCATACCCATATGTAGTTATTTGTGCCATTAACTCGTCTATTTTGTTACGAATGCTACGTGCATTCAGATAGAGAACTTTCAAAGGTGTTTTGTGACACTTAGTTCCTGCTTTTGCCCTTTTTATTACTTTACCTTTTACTCCATACCTTCTGCCCCTTCCTGACACGCTCTGGGTTTTAATTTCCCCACTGCTACCTAAGTCTATTACCTTCTCTGTTGTCATTTTTATTATTTGCTCTCTAGGAACCTCCCCCCCACCAGTTAGTTTAAAGCCCTCTCTACAGCCCTAGTTATATGATCCGCTAGGACTCTAGTCCCAGCACTGGCCAAGTGAAGCCCGTCCCAACGGAACAGCTCCCTCCTGCCCCAGTACTGGTGCCAGTGTCCCAGGAAGCAAAACCCATTTCTCCCACACAAAGTGACAGCTTGGTCGGTCGGTGAAAATCCAAATATAATTCTGTTTTTACTAAAGTAAAAATCAAATATTTATGAAATATACATACTTAAAATAACCAAAGCAAATCATTTTTAATGCCCCCAGACACCCAGAGAGATGCACTACCAATTTTATACCTGCAACATTTGGATTTCCCCTTCAGGCTTTCAAGTACAGTACTTGTTTTTTTTTTATTCCTGCAATACAAGGGAGGGAATGTAGTGTACACTGACTGCTTAAGTTACAAAGTCTGTGCGCTTGTTTTCACGTCAGGGCCATTCTTGAGTTGTCAGTTATGAAGCCGTTGGCCAGATTTTGCTAGTTTTCTAGGTTGGCATGTATGAGTTGGTGATGTATTTTATTGCTTGAAATGTACATTTTTGCCATAGTGCCCTGCATTAAAACTCAAACTATACTTTTTAAAAATCTGCTTGGAACTACGAAATTCAGAAAGCAAGTATCTTGAGGATTTGCAATATGTCTGATGGCTATCAATCAGACAAAACAGTGAAACTGTATTTTCAAAGTTGCACCAGTCCTTCTCCTCTCTCTATATAACTCACTTTCACAACAATCAAAAATGTTATAATAAAACATGTATCCTAGTGCAAGTCAATCTCTTTTAACCCTCTAAGTATAGAATGGCAAACACCATTTTCAAAATACACAATACATTTTCACCATCTGTAATGGATATTCTGAAGCAGAATTACACAAATACAGTGACCCACAACTTATTTTTTGCAGAATTTCCTGTTTGAGCAAAATATATAATTTTATTCTGTTACACAAACTGTTATCGTAGTGTTGAAAATTTAACAGTGATGTTGATATTTCCATACGTGCCTATGGTCAGCTTTTGAAGTTGACAATTAGTGTTTCAACTCATGTGCCAGCTTCCCAATGTCTCACTGATATTGGAGGTTATCGACATAAACAATTAGACCAGTTGGAAGGTAGGATTAGAGGCTATGAGAAGTCTTTATTAGTGCGTAAATAACCCAGCAATTTGTGGCGAGGAAGAGATACGCAGAGATATGCTGGCCGATTTGCGCCGCTCCACCATTAGACTCGTGAAAACAGGAGCTCGCTATCAATCTTCTTGTGAGTTTCAAGAAACAGCTGCATTTGCGCTGTTAAAACCAATTAAACTCACTGCGGAAAGTTCAGACTGGTACTTAAAAATGTAAGGACACTTTTAATGACGAGATTTTCATTTTTGCAATGCCACTCAACCTTTCCAGTCCTGAAAGGGAACAATTGAAACTGTGGCGTCTCTTTCCTGCAGGTAGGAAATTGTTCCTAGAGGTTTTTAAAATTAAAAAATGTATTTCTTAGTTTTCCTTTATGTCTCTTTTTCTCTCTCTCTTAATCCAATCTTTCTTCATTTCTCTTTTTGTACTGAATTTGACACTAATTCACCCTTTTTCCTTCTCTGTTGTTCCTGTTTCTTTCTCTATCCTTAAATATCATTGGTTAAGGGGATACACTGTTGGTCCCCTCGTTCACTAAGGTCCCAGATGCCTCGTTGCCCGCGCCACGTCGTTATCAGCTCGCACTTCCAGCAATTTGTGGCACACAAAAATTGAGCTGAAGGGTGAGGAAAATTCTTTTTACTAACGGTGCATGACGCGAGATGACCCGCTCCAGCAAATTCTAGACTATTATTTCTTCCACTGTTGGTCGCACATGAATTTGAGGCAGAAAAGTTTTGAGATGAGCTGTTGGTTTCTGAATCACAATTACAGATGTGTCCCTATAAAACTTATATATAACAAATTAGCTGCTAAAATGATGATTTCAAAAACGAATTTTCCTCAGCATATCTGGCAATAGTCTTTTGTGAAGGTCTATTTTCTTCTAGACAAGCTGCAGTTGCTTTTTTGAGATAAGAAATACATTCCCTGGTGTGAATCCATTAACTAGCTTTAGTTTAACATTCCTATCAGTGCACTTCCAAAGCTTAGAAATAAAGTAGGGAGTGGAGTTGAAGTGATGAGTTTTACTTAATTAAAAAAAATACACTAAGATTCCTATATTTAGGATTTTACCATAGTCTACTACTGCGATGCAACCATTAGCTTATAGAGTCATACAGCACAGAAGGAGGCTATTCGGCCCATTGTGCCTGTGCTGGTTCTTTGAAAAAGCTATTCAATTGGTCCCATTCCACCCGCTCTTTCCCCAGCCCTACAAATTCTTCCTTTGTGTGTTTGTCACAATGCCTGGTTATGCAACTTTGAAAGCTGTTTTCAGTTTGTTTATGCACCCATGGTGGAGGTCAATGTGTTACCATGGAGCAGCTGGAGAGGGAGAGAGAGCCCATGCCGTCCCCATTACAGCAGTCAACAGCGCCAGGGAATAGTAAAATAGATTGCAAATCTCAGACTGGAGATAGTCAGTCAAGTGTACCTGAGAGCACAAAATTTCACACTCTGTGCCCAGTCCTGCAAACTATTTTTTGTGCATTTTTAGATTTTTTAATGATGATGGGCAATGATTTTTATTCCCAGTACAGGTAAGTCGAACAACATAGGGTAGAAATGACTGTGGACAATAATAGCCCACACTGCCAGAATGTACTGAAGTCCATACTGCGAGAATGTACTGAAGTTCATAAAACTAATTTTATTTTCATACCTAAAATATCTGTAACTCTTCCGGAACTGCCCCAAATGAAATGTTAAAAATCCCAAAAGTCTAGGGGGCGTTCTCACAGATCTCCCTCAAAAACCAATCTCATATCAGCACTCACACCCACTTTAGTAATTTTTAAAAATCTATTCCTATTGCTGGGTATATCTGCATCTTAAGTTATGATAAATTAAGAGGGGTTTTGATAAGAGTAAATAGGGAGAAATGATTGCCACTAGCAGGAGGGTTGGTAACCAGAGGACAGAGAGTTAAGATAATTGGCAAAATAACCAGAGGGCAGGTGAGGAAAAATCTTTTTACACAGCAAGTGGTTATGATCTGGAATGCACTGTCTGAAAAGGTGATGGAACTTTCAAATGGGAATTGGATATATACAGTAGTTGAAAAGGAAAATTTTGCAGGGCTATTGGGAAAGAGTAGGGGATTGGGACTAATTGGATAACTCCTTCAAAGAGATGGCACAGGCACAATGGACTAAATACTGGGCTGTATGATTCTATGATAAACCTGTGTCCCATTGCACTTTCATCCTAAGTCCTTGTCTTCATGTGTCATAGGCCTAATATTCAGGACTGTGACTTTTTTTTGAAGCTGTAAGTCAGTTTTTGCTACTTTTCTAGATTGGCATGTAAGTATTTTAAGGGCTTGGAAATTGGAATCTAGATAAATTACCTATACCAGCCAATATCCACTGAGTAAAAGTCACAGACTTGTATTAGTCTAGTGGTATTTATAATATAGCTCACGGGTTATTTACAGTCTGCCTCCATTTTAACTGCTGCGTCATGGGTCTCTAACCCTACAGTGATAGTTAGTCTGGCTGTGAGATATTGACTTAGCTATGATTCAGTGCTGTTTTCCATCTTTTTTCTTGCATTTTAGCAAAAGAATGCTATTATGAAGCTGGATATTCCAGCTTCCATATAGCAAGTGAAAGATCCCTGTTAAAACTGAATTGTTTTGCTGGACTGATGTCCTGACAGAATTTCTCTCTTACTGTAGGGAAATTCTGGCCTGCACTTTACAACTCTCCACTGTGGCACGATTGAAAGTAGGAGTTCACTGCATGGCAAAATACAGACCTGCAGCCCCCTCCCCCAAATCATTCCATGGTGCTGCATTCCTGAGAGTGACCCCAAGCAACACATTGGTTGGAACTGCAACAGTTAAAAAAAAAGGTGAACATTGAAATGAACAATCTACAATGTCCTTTCTTTTGTTAAAATTTAGCTCTCTTCCGTTACTCTCTCTCTCCATGTTACATAGCATTCATCAGCAAAGGAGGCAGGAAGATAACCAGTGTCCAGCCATCTGTTAATGCTGCCCTTGTTTTTCAAGGAAGGTGGCTCCCAGAGTGGCTTGTCCCTACTGAGCTCCTCGCCTTTACAACTTTATCCATGGACATCCATTGCCGTTTTATGTCCTTCCCACTAAACCAACCTCACCGCTCCTCCACTGCTTAAAATCACCAGGCCCTAATAGAAGGTACATTTTAGTTCAAACTACATTTTTAAAGCTGCTGGAACAGAGCACATTACCCATTCCCCCAACTCTGCTTGTTCTGTGTTTTTACAGAACTCTCTTCAACAGCTAGAATTCTGCTCACACTTGATTTTCCAACTCCTGGGGGTGAATTTTTCAGGGGGTCAGCGGGCATGTTCGGTGGCGGGTCAGGTGGGAACATTTTTTTTGACAGCGTGCCTTTCACAGATGTTGGGTCTGTCAGCGCTGAACAGACCCAACACGCAATGGCAGGGGAGGTAGTTCAGGTGATTATGACCTTGCTAACAGCCCATTCAGAAGTATTTTGAGTTCACCTTTATATTTTACGAGGTCACCCACAGGGTCCACGCTGCTCGGGGATCATGTCAAGTAAGCAGGTCGGGAGTTGAATCAGCATTATTATTTGACAGCTGCAAATGTGCTATAAAAGCTCCCATCTCACATCTGTTCACTTTCCAAGCTCAGAAGCTGTTGCTTACTGCATTTGGAAGACAGATTGAGCTTTATGCAGGTTGCAAGTGTTTGGAGTAAACTTTCTATCCAGTGTCAACTCATTGGAACAACCTCACTCACCACTGACAGATTGCTTGTCATCCCAACTTCACCTGCCATCTATAACATCAGCATCGGTGCCCTTGAAACTATCACACCTTGGTCCTCAGAATCCCACCACGATCAGCCCCAACACCAGCAGCACCAACAACAACACCAACCTTCTCCGCAATCAACTGATGCTGCACAGGACAGAGGGCATCAGCACCTGACCACACTGCTGCCCGGGAGGCCAAGGATCGCCTCACCATGGCCAGATTTACTTCACTTGATGCTGCACACCCTGGCTGCTACATGATGCGCCAGGTTGGCACCACCCCACACCAATGCCAGAAAGCATCCCTACAATGACCAAGCCATTCCTTTCACACACATGACCTTTGCGGGGGGTACCGTTATGTCTCACCATTCACTGCAACTCACTAAGCCACTTCCAAAGGTTCACACAAATCTGTCCAAGAATGCAAAATGCTGAAAATAAAAATTTCAATGTTTGACAGCACATAACAGAAACGTCAAATGAACATTGGCTAAAATGCACAAGTGGCTACCCTTGTGTGTTGTTAGTTCGTACAACTGGACTAGGATGAGGGTGAGTGTGAGGCGTGGCTAGTGAGATGGGGAAGTGATAATGTAGATAGAGAGGGATGGGTGGAGGTGCAAGGTAAGTTGGTGTGAGTAAGGATGTGCAGGAGTACGGTAGGGAAGGCAAAGTGATGGGGATCTGATGAGTAGCACAGCAGGATGAGGTTGAATGTGGCTTTACAGTACCATTTTGTGATCTACTGAGATCATTGAAAGGTTTGCGCCACTGCAGCCTGGTCCTCCTTATGACATCCCTGCTTTTGTCCTCCTGTGCAATGTGCAACCAGACTGCATTGATCTCCTGGGGAGGCCTCTTCCACCCATTGGAAGGGAAAAGAACCTCCCTGCATGCTGCGACTCCCTCCATATGGAGGGAGTCATGGGAGAGCCTGGGTGCAGCCCTGCACCTTTGTGCAGTGCTTGTCAGTGTTTGCAGCACCTCAATGCCGTAGAACACTGTCAACACAAATGTCAAAATTAATTTGCGCATGGTTCCTTTTAGGAAACTGGCTGATGATGTGTTATCAAATAATGTCATCAGACCCACTTTCCTTCAATTGGACAAGGAAAAGCGCTGTGTGGGCTTAACAAGCCCAATCAGGGGAAAATCATTTTGGACAGCGGGCTGGAGCCAGCAGCGGGGTCAGGTCCCGCCACCGACATTACACGCCACGGACCCGCCAAGGTTGGTAATAACCAGCTCCTGGACTACTCTCCTCTGTTGGACTAAACCATATGCAACAGCAGCTATGACTGCCACCCAGTCTTTTAAGGTAACCTGTTCAAGCTTACAGTGCCCATCCCTACCTGCTGCTGTTATCAGTTGAACTGCAGGACTGTGCTTCATTGCACTGTTGGCTCCTCAGATGTTGTGTCGGGTCCTCGACAGAATCTGCTTTCTTCTCGGGCAAAGACCATTTCTCCACTGGGTTCTGGGCTTTACTGTAGACTCTATTCTTTGCTGAACTGCCTCTATGTTCTAGAATTCCAGCACCCCCCACCACCCCGCTAAAGGTTCCTGCCTTTCTACCTCCCCCTCCCCCTTTAAGAGCCTCCTTAAAACCCATCTCTTTGACCAAGCTTTTGGTCACCCCTCCTAACATCTCTGGTTTGGCGTTCATTCTTGCCTGACTACGCCTCTTTGAAATGTCTTGGGATATTTTTCCACGTTAAAAGCACTATATAAAAGCAAGTTGTTATTTTTGAGACAACTGTTACATAGTGTGAATGAGTGCAGTGAAGTGAATTGTCCTTTGGGTCTCCCCTTCATTACTGCATGGGAAAATGCTTTATGGCCATTAAGTAAATCTCTCCCAAATCTCCTGGTCATGAACCGAGTGTGGGCAACAGTGGGTGGAAAAACACATTCTCCTACTCTGTGGCAGAGCAAGCTTGCATACCATTGATGCCGATAAATGTAGATATTTCAATTCGTTGAATTTACCAATAATTCCTTAATATTTCAACCAAGTAACCCTAGATAGTATACTCTTGAAAGACAAAGTCCTGTTACGGTGAAAAGTAGGTTTCAATGAAGTTGTACTTTATGTTTTCTTCATTCAAGAGAGAGCAATCGGTGCCGGTAGTATGTCACAAATCACCAAAACAAGAGAGTTAATTCATATGCTTTCAAATTAAAAACATTGGCATTCTGGATAGTATTTTTTTCTTTGAATCTCATTTAAGCTTCTAAAGCTGTCTACTAAAGCTTATGTTGCCATGCGATTTCCAGACTTTTGTTTCATTAATATTTATTGCTGTTTTTATTCCTTTTAGTGCTTGTATAATTGCTACAAGAACCTAACACTTGCAAGCCAATGATTTTGCTAATGGTTCATATAAATTCAAAATACTGTGTGCAAAACTGCAGATTTTATTGATAATTTTGATGGGAAGGTCTTGGTACACCCTATTTCAAACAAAAACAAAAATTCTACTTAAGAAACACCTTAAAACAAATATTGGGCTTTGAATGCAGAAACAAGTAACCTTGAAGATCATATTTACAGTCAACAAATTATGTATGGAGCTGCATGAATATTAATGTTATTTTATTAATTTCTGGCATCCTATCTGTTCATGCTGTATCTTAGCCAATGTAAGAGCTAAGTAAACTGGGCACTGGCTCAATTTTCCCCTCCTGATGACTCTCAGTGCTGGATTAACAAAATATATTGCTTGCTGTGGGAAGACAGACAAAGTGCCAAAGAGCTGGGATGGAATGTTCTGGCTCTATGAGATACTGCAGAAAGATTGGCATTTCAGCTCCTGTGGGAAGAAAAACTGTTGTATCACAGAGGCGCTTACAATTTAGGTATCTTATTTTTTTCAGGGACAGGAAAGTATTAAAATGTTTGGAATGTATAAATTATGCAGTCAGTGTAACATGGACTGGTTTAAACCCTATAGAAATATGCCAAACTGTTGTCCCAAATGGGTGATATTACAGGAAGCTTTCTCGGATTGTTTGCTAAAAGCTGGTTCTACATTAAAGAGCTAACATTTGTGCCGAGTTTAAAAATAATTTATTCTGTTCCAAGTAAGGGACATAGAATCTAAACCAAGTGATTTAATTGGTTGGGCATCCACACTGGGCAAGAAGAAAGAAAAAATCCTACACAAAGTTAAATTTAGAATTTCTCACCATTAATATGCATTATGGTGATCCTGCTACCTTAGGGAAAGACAAAACTCCCAACAGATACAAATACTAGTGAGTTATCATACCTTCCACACAAGTGAAAGATGGGTTGCCCACTTTTACCTCATTCAAATCTGCACAAGAAACAGGAGGTGACATAATATGTTGAGTTATGAGATTTACTTTTCTAATGAAAATGTACTGAAAACTTTAATAATTAATACCTCCATATCCAAAATCATAGACAACAAATTGCTTTTATATAATCCCTTTTCCTGAGAAAAACATTTTAAGGCGTATAGTGGAAAACTATTTCATACTAAATCGAAGCAGAAGTAAAATGAAACTCAAACTGTTGCTACGCAAATCAATTTACATCTGAGATTACATTTAAATAGATCTCAGGATGAGAAAATTCGATGCCAAAGGTAGGGGGGGGGGGGGGGGGGGCGGGGGGGAAGAGAAGAGAACATTTGGAAAATCGAATGTTTGATGTTGCTTTATATTTTAGAAAATTTGCTCACTGAAAAGCTGGATAACTGGCAACTGTAGTGAGCCAAAACTCTGCATCAGCAACTGTCTGCCGATGAGATGCTCTGTCCATTTTATACAACTGTGTTTCTTTGCAGAATCCGGAGCAGGAATTTCTATCTCCAGCTGCCTACTGCTGCAGACTGTTAAGTGTTATTTCACTCGTGTTACTGTTGATTTTTACACGTGTGAAGTATTGATTCTGTGGGCAGAGCAATGGAGCTCTCTTATTGCTTCATTTGGCCACAGGTAGAATGGAGCTGCAATATCGAATACATTTTTTTTTTAGGAAAAAAAAAGGTAAATATTTCAATGAGTAAAAGGGATCAGAAACAGAAATACTTTCGATCTAATGCTAAAGCAAAACAGCAATAAAATACATTACACACTTAATTAACACGTTAATTTACATCTGAAATGACATTTAAACTAGTCAAAAAAAGAAATAATTCATTCCTGGTTATAGCTATATCTGCAATTATAACATTTTCAACAGCAGTAAACGGTCTCTGGTATCTGCTACAAAGTAGTGTCCTGACATGGCCATTTGTATTTAATACAAGGATCTGTAAAGGATTTTATGGAAATCAATTAAAATTTCTCTAGGAATAACAATAGGTTATGAAAACTGAATTTCAAAAGAGCCTTAATAAGCTATTGTGGTAATAGAAAAGCTCTCAGAACGGTTCCAAGGGCTGACCACTGATTTACTTTGCTGCATGAGTAATTTGTTCCCAAATGTTTTTAACACTATGGTTTCATGCACGCTTTACATCATCCAGACTGATTCACCATTCTAATGACAGATGACACGGAACAGTGTAAAGCCTGTGCTATTATGGAGTTTTTTTTTCAATAACCCAAAATAGGTTTATGCTGGTAGAAGGATTAATGCTTGAAAATCTAGATCTACAACTAGTTGATTGTTCACTTCCTAATTTCTGGGATAACACATTCTGGTGTTGGATTGACATCTCATCCCCATATTAACATTAGTGCGCCATGTTTCAGTAAATTCTGTACATTTTATCAGCTAGTTCCAGATCTCAGACACCACCAAATAGTTATCCTAAATTGTATACATTCAGATTAAATATAAATATACAGTAACAAGATTTTTTATTTATAAAAAGAAATTATTTGGATCTTTCCTAGCCTTCGTAGTCTATATTATTTCACCTCACATCTTAGATCACTCTTATGCACAAGTCTCAACACCCTATACCGCTGAGAGTCTATATCCTTGCCTTGAGAACTAGGTAACATTTTAGTAATGAACCTGGGAAGCAAACAGGAAACCCAATGGTAATTTTGTTCAGTTACAGGACTGTGCCTGCATAAGTATCATACCAGTCTTTGGAAGAGGTAGAGCATTACATTGGGCCTTTTCTAAGTTGTACAATAAATTTGCTTGATATTTTAAACTTATATACCAGCAAATAGGTAAAAGCCCCAATATAGTTACATATTTACAGTAGACATTCTTCCACCTAACACCATGGCCTGGATTTTGCCATTGGGGTTGGGCTGGGGCGTGTCAGGTGGTTTTCGTGTCAGGACCCCTACTCTGATGTGAAGTGGGAAAAAAGTGCGATTTTCGCCGAATTCGGCACTTGATTTCCAGTGTGTGGGAACCCCGGCCCAATTAGTCTTTCCCTCTTGAAAGTCGCCTCCGATGACATCATCAGTGCTGCTGGATTTAACGCCTGCAAGCAGCCTTGCTTCTTCTGGAGACTGGAAACTCTTTGGACATTGTATGAAGGACTTCATTTACCGACCATGTCCACCAGCAAGCAAAAGTGTGCACCTCGATTTGATGAGCCCTCCCTCCAAGCTCTGGTGCAGGGAGCAAGATCTAATAAGGAGGTGCTCTTCCCTTCCTCAGGGAGAAAAAAGCCACCACAACAGACTAAAGCTGTGTGGCTGCAAGTGGCCCAGGAGGTCAACTCCATCTCTGTGTGCCGCAGAACCTGGCTGCCGTGTAGGAAGAGGTTTCATGACCTTCTCCGCACAGGAAATGTGAGTATGACTTTCTCATCACCCTCAATCTGATCCCCATCACCTCTCCTCACCAGCACTCTGCTTTGCCAACCTCTTCCTCCACATCCCACTTGCATCCCTGCACCCTTACCCATTCCCTCTCTCTCTATGGTCACATTCACTTAACTATTCGACCATGCAGCCCTCACACTCCCTATCACTGTGACGCAATGACAACAACTTGCAACACACAGGGAGGGCCCTTTGTCTCCTTCTAAGCATCTATGCTATGGATTCTCTACACTCACTCCTTCATTCTCACTCAAACTCCACTTGTGTCCCTCATTGCAGGAAAAGAGAGCCTACAATAAGAGGGAAAGAGCGAGGACAGGAGGAGGGCCACCCTCAGTAGCCCAGCTCACCACCTCAGAGGCGGCGGCCCTGGAAATTGCCAGGATTGAGGAGGATTCTCAAGTGGGGGACGGACAGGCGGGCGCGTCGCAGCAAGCTGGTGACAGAATAGTTTGGCATCTCTCTCATTGATATTGTATGAGTGACTGATAATGATTCTGATGCTCTAACAGATTGACTTATGATCATCTGCACAATTCAATGTGCATGGAACCTTTACCTCACATCTCTCTTTCCTTTACTCTCCCACAGGACCATCGAGAGCCCCCATCCCCACTGTCCAGGAGGAAGAGCCTGAGGAAGCTGCAACCGCTGAGGGCACTCTGTCAGCAGAATTAAGTGCACCCTGCACCAGCGCAGGCACTCATACCTCGGTGGGACCTTCAGGACATAGAGTTGTCACCTGGTGTATTCACAGCTCACAAGTGAGCATCAGCAGATGGTGGAGACAGGGACATCAGTGGAGAGTCCTCGTCGCAGTGGAGAGGATGCTCCCAGCTCGGCTCCGCTGCATGTCGACCTGTGCCTCTGGGTCCATCCAGGAGAGCAATGCTGGAACTCTAGGAACAGGTGCAGGAGTCTCTGGCAGGTTTTGTCTCCAGGGTCGCTGCGAGTGTGGAGCGAATGGAGAAGTCCGTCGCTAACATGAGCAGAGCCTTTGTGGAGGCATTGGCGCATGAACGCATCACCACGGAAAGGATGGCAACCTCCTTGGAAAGGATAGCTACCTCCATGGTAAGGCTTGTTCTCTCTACACAGATGCGGCCGGACCTGCTGTGATTTCCAGCAAAAAAAATGTTTTTTTGTCTGTTTTTTGTTTTTCATACAGACCCCAGCATCTGCAACATTTGACCCCTTGTGACCCCACCTCATTGTTCTTTGATGTAATGTTTTCCTGACTAACCTGTTTGGACACCATTCACACCTTTGATTGCTGTGATTATCTCTCTGCCGAGATGTGATAAATGGCAGTTAGAAAGATTACCTGTAATCATCTGGTATTATTCTCTGACTATATAAGCTGTGTCTTTATGCATCTCTCCACTTCACCTGACGAAGGAGCAGCGCTCCGAAAGCTTGTGATTTCAAATAAAACTGTTGGACTATAACCTGGTGTTGTGTGACTTCTTACATTTGTCCACCCCAGTCCAACACCGACATCTCCACACCATGGCTACTATCGACACCACAAACTGCCGGCTCAAAGTGGAGAGGATCTCCAAGAAGATCGCGCATATCGACACAGACATCAAGTTTCTACAGAGATGCAAGAAAGCAGACAAGATCCCGAAAGGACTACAGATCACGAACCCACTCAAGTTGACCTACAACACAGACAATGCTGAGAGACTCTGCCGTCGTACCTCTCGCACACTCCTCAACCATCTCGTACACCAACTCTACAGCAGACGCCGCAACCTCGAAACCGAGATAGAGTCCATGTTCTCAGCCTGTGCTCAGGACACAGCAGACCAGCTATGAGACACCGCCAAACAGACGAGGCAACGGAACTACACTGCCTACATGCACACCAAGAACAGGAAGCTTGAGAAACTCGGCAGCAGCAACCAAGCCTCCCCCGGTACCACGGTTGAAACCACAGGGAAGTCCATCGTCAACTTGTCCGACCACACCCTTCAACCAGACGAAATTGAAGTTCTCAGCCGAGGGCTCAATTTCTGCCCCACCACCAAAATGGACCCCATCGGTCTCGCGGCAGACACAGAGGAATTCATCAGGAGAATGAGGCTCCGGGAATTCTTCCACAAATCTCAAGATGTCAGCAGCGAACCCAATGAGACAACCAATGATCCAGAACAGCAGACAGAGGGATCCGCAGTGCAGCAACCGAAGAAGAAAGAGTCAAATTGGACCCCTCCGGAGGGTCGCTGCCCTAAGCTTGACATGTATGCTCAAGCTGTCAGGAGATGCATCAACGCCAGATTCATCAGCTGCACTCACAAGACAGTCCAGAATGTCACCTGCCATCCACGCTCTCACGACCAACCGCAACATCGTCATCAAACCAAAGGAGGAGCCATCGTCATACAGAACAGAACGGACTATTGCAAAGAAGCATACCGACAACTGGACAACCAGGAACACTACAGACAGTTACCCGCAGATCCGACCAAAGAACACACCCACCAACTCAACAGACTGATCAAGACCTTCGATCCAGACCTTCAAAGCATCCGACGCGCTCTCATCCCACGTACTCCCCGCATGGGAGACTTCTACTGCCTCCCAAAGATACACAAAGCCAACACACCCGGACGTCCTATCGTATCAGGCAACGGAACCCTGTGTGAGAACCTCTCTGGATACATCGAGGGCATCCTGAAACCCATCGTACAGGGAACCCCCAGCTTCTGTCGCAACACTACAGACTTCTTACAGAAACTCAGCACCCACGGACCAGTTGAACTAGGAACACTCCTCGCCACGATGGACGTCTCGGCACTCTACACCAGTATCCCCCACGATAACGGCATCGCTGCGACAGCCTCAGTACGCAACACCAACAACAGCCAATCTCCAGACGCCATCCTACAACTCATCCGCTTCATCCTTGACCACAATGTCTTCACCTTCGACAACCAGTTCTTTACCCAAACACACTGAACAGCCATGGGGACCAAATTCGCACCCCAATACGCCAACATCTTCATGCACAAGTTCGAGCAAGACTTCTTCGCTGCACAGGACCTCCAACCAATGCTATACACCAGATACATCGATGACATTTTCTTCCTATGGAACCACGGCGAAGAATCACTGAAAAGACTACACGATAACATCAACAAGTTCCATCCCACCATCAAACTCACCATGGACTACTCCTCAGAATCGGTTTCATTCTTGGACACACGACTCTCCATCAAAGACGGACACCTCAGCACTTCACTCTACCGCAAGCCCACGGACAACCTCAGGATGCTCCACTTCTCCAGCTTCCACCCTAACCACATTAAAGAAGCCATCCCCTATGGACAAGCCCTGCGAATACACAGGATCTGCTCAGACGAGGAGGAACGCGATGAACACCTACAGGCGCTGAAAGACGCCCTTGTAAGAACGGGATATGACGCTTGACTCGTCGATCGACAGTTCCGATGGGCCACAGCGAAAAATCGCATAGACCTCCTCAGAAGATAAACACGGGACACAACCAACAGAGTACCCTTCGTCGTCCAGTACTTCCCCGGAGCGGAGAAACTACGCCATGTTCTTCGCAGCCTTCAACATGTCATCGATGACGACGAACACCTCGCTAAGGCCATCCCCACGCCTCCACTACTCGCCTTCAAACAGCCGCCTAACCTCAAACAGACCATCGTTCGCAGCAAATTACCCAGCTTTCAGGAGAACAGCGACCACGACACCACACAACCCTGCCACGGCAACCTCTGCAAGACATGCCAGATCATCAACACAGATACCATCATCACACGTGAGGACACCACCCACCAGGTACATGGTACATACTCATGTGACTCGGCCAACGTTGTCTACCTCATACGTTGCAGGAAAGGATGTCCCGGAGCATGGTACATCGGCGAGACCATGCAGACACTGCGACAACGGATGAACGGACACCGTGCAACAATCGCCAGGCAGGAGTGTTCCCTCCCAGTCAGGGAACACTTCAGCAGTCAAGGACATTCAGCCTCCGATCTTCGGGTAAGCATTCTCCAAGGCGGCCTTCGAGACACACGACAACGCAAAATCGTAGAGCAGAAACTGATAGCCAAGGACGGCCTCAACCGGGATCTTGGGTTCATGTCACGATACATGTAACCCCACCTGACGTAGGGTCATCCAGACTCGAGTCATCGTTGGCTTGTTCTCTCTACAGATGCGGCCGGACCTGCTGTGATTTCCAGCAAAAAAAAAGTTTTTTGTCTGTTTTTTGTTTTTCATACAGACCCCAGCATCTGCAACATTTGACCCCTTGTGACCCCACCTCGTTGTTCTTTGATGTAATGTTTTCCTGACTAACCTGTTTGGACACCATTCACACCTTTGATTGCTGTGATTATCTCTCTGCCGAGGTGTGATAAATGGCAGTTAGAAAGATTACCTGTAATCATCTGGCATTATTCTCTGACTATATAAGCTGTGTCTTTATGCATCTCTTCACTTCACCTGACGAAGGAGCAGCGCTCCGAAAGCTTGTGATTTCAAATAAAACTGTTGGACTATAACCTGGTGTTGTGTGACTTCTTACATTTGTCCACCCCAGTCCAACACCGGCATCTCCACACCATGGTAAGGCTGGCTACTGTAGAGGAGAGGATGTCTACGGTAGAGGAGAGGATGGCTACGTCCATGGAGGAGCTTAGTCGCCAGGGTATGGAAAACATGGTAATTGTTCAGAATAGACTGACATCTCTTGAGGAGCGATGGTCAGCTATTGAGCATGCAAACCAGGCCTTCATGCAAGTCCTCTGGAGTAGGACTTCCAGTGCAGAAACGGGTCCTCATGGCCCCCCTGCAGTGCAGCAAGGTGCTGTCCAGCCACTTGCTAGCTCTGAAGTGGGGCTGACCCATGAGGAATGTTGGTGTCATACAAGGAGGAAGTGGGGGCTCCTCTCCAAGTGCTCACATGACCATGCCACTGCAGAGCTCTCGGTCAGAGCCCCACCAGAGTCCCCACCCAACTGAGATCGGCGTCTCAACCCCTGCACAGCTGCAGGAGCAGCAGACTGTTGCTGAGCCCTCACAGGTTCGCAACCCCAGAGGACGCCCGCCAAAGGTGTCGAGACAGGAGCAGCAAGAAAGTGAGCAAGGGGCCTCCACATCTGCTGAAGCCACAGGGGAAGCACCACGTAGGAGCACGCGTAAGAGGAAGATAATGTACAAGTAGTCACAAGGATAGTCACTTGGGTGTAATGTTGTGTTTAATTTTGAAAAGCCATCAGTTGCTTATTGTCATAAAAAATTCTGATGGCAAACTGTTGCAGTTGTGGCGTGTGTCATTTCGCTAATGGGACTTCCACATTGAGGGCTTAGGGCGACTTGCAATTGTCTGTATGGTGGTCAGAGTGTTAGAAATCCGCAGGTTCTTGGCCATTGTCGATGGTCTGATAAGAAGGTGCGAGGCCAAAGTGTTTGATTGTGCAGGCTAATCAAATCTGGCCAGGATGAGTGCATCCCTTGCATCCCGGGCAGCAATGTGGTCGCACGCTGGCGCCTTCTGGCCTGTGCAGCTTCAGGCACCGCGGTGAGCAGCAGCTTGGCGCTCCTGTTGTTGTTGCTGCTGTTGGTGGTGCTGTGGGTATGCCTGCTAAAAGTTCCTCCAGACCTGAGACAACAAAGTTCTGCCACCTGCAAATGATGATTGATGAAAACTCCTTTTTAATGGTGGAGCTGCAGCTGTTAGGAAGCAGGCCACTTGTGAGGCCGCCAGGATTCACTGGCGTGTTCCAGAGGAGACGTGCTGGATGTGGGAAAAGTCGTAAAATCAGAAAGGCCTCTCAAAATGAGATTATAGAGGCAATTAAGTGGTTGTTAAGGGCCTTAAGGGCCTATCCGGCCTCTTGGAGGCGGGATGGAAACGGGGTCAGAAAACACGCATTTGGAAAAATTGCTCGGAAGCGGGATGGGGCCCGCCCGCCATTTTTTGCGATTTTACCACCTCACACGCCTCCAATCCCGCCTGGCAAAATCGAGCCCCGTGAGTGGACAAAATTATTTCAAAAATTGCAACTCCAAGAATTAAGCTAACCCTTTATAACCAACTTTAAAAATAGTGTTTCTTTTCCTACATTTTTTTAACCACTGTAGGAACCTATACAAATTTAAACTGTTTCTTGGCAAGTCAAATCGCTCTTTCCTCTCTTTCAGGGGTCTCAAACTGACGAGTTCCTTTCTCTCTCTGATTTTCAAAATCTTTTATATCCCAGAAAAAAAGTTACCAAGATTTTGTGTATCTCATTACTCAAATTTGTAAAGAAAAAAATCATCCACATATGAACTGAACCAATGACACTGCATTATTAATGTTTGATTTAACTCCTCTCACTAAACTGTTATCAACAAAATTTGCAGCATTGCACTAAAATGAGCTTGTTACAGGAATTTGAACTGCAGTCTTTTTTTAACACCTATGGACTGTGACTAGATTTAAAAGAATAGCTACTACACCAAAACACCCAATTTTTGTCATTTTTTAAAAAAGTGGAAAAGAATGGGCCTAGAAATTGCCTGGCGTGAACAGGGCACAAGGAACAATTCCTGCGTGGGAACGGGTAGGCCGAAGGCACACCCAAAACTGGAACTCGTTTACTTAAGACTGGTGAGCTGCAAACAACTGCTGGGTGTCCCCAGACAGCTCTCCAGTGAAGAGGATTTCAAGTTTGGCCCTCAGGTAGGTCTTGGGCAAAGGGGCATGGGATCAGATGGCAGCAGGGCGATTGGGAGAGGCAGAGTGAATCGGGAGGGAGGGGCAAGCAATCAGGAGAGGAAGTGGTGCAATCGGGAGAGGGAGAGTGGAGGAGGCTATCGGGGCGGGGGGTGGGGGCGGCAGGCGGGGCCAACTGTCTTCGGTACTGCAGTGGAGCCAGGAGGAACAACCCTGCACCTTCCGACTCCACATTCAGGTAAATCTATTTAAAAATACACCTTTTAGGTGACAGCCTCCAGCAGTTCCTTTGAGGACTGCGGTTAGGCCTCATTGAGACCATGTAGCCCGGTTCCTGTGTTCATGGCAGCCCAATTTTGCAAAAGGGGCCTCAAACAGGAATGAGGCTCCCTATTTGCATATGCAAAGTATGAACACCGGTTTCAGGTGTAAGCATGGGACGCCTCTTTTTCTGCCTTTACCAGTATGGCAGGGGGCGCATATCCAGCGCGTAATGAGCGCATGTCCTCCATCGGTTATATAGGATGTTTAGGCGCCCATTTTGCACCTGTAAGACAGGCGCGGCGCCACTGAATTTCTAGGCCAACATGTTCGCTGATTTATCACTGGATTCGTTTTACATTCTTATAGCATTAAATATACAGCATATTATTTGGCAGACGTTAGTTTTATTTTGCAATGTACAAGTACATTGTGTACTTGATTTAAACGAAAAGGTTTCAAACCACAACGGCTGTCTCATAGATCTGAATAGCCTGATCCATGCAAGCTCGATTAATCCCAGGCCAGCGTCGCAATTTTTGAAGAGTCTGCCATTTACTTGTTCTATGCTCATTACTGCTTTTCTAAGAGATCATGCACAACATTAAAGGTTTCCTATTGATGCTCACAACACTGCCGGGCTCAAAGCAAAGTGTAAATGGCTAATAGGGAGCTGGTTTGATGCTGTAATCATAACGTAATCATCAGCTTCAGTGCAAACATTTCATAAAAACAGAGCAGCTGATCCTATGAGCCAACCTATGAAGTAGCTCAAATTACTGAAAAAAATGAATTCCATTGCTCAACAGATTTACACATTTCATAAATGCTCACATGATTTTAATCCTGGTGTTCTCACAATCCCTACCCTCCCCCCCGCAAAATTAGACTTTTTTCCCTCCTTGTTCTCGGGTATCAGGTGCCCATAACCCTTTTGCATTATATTACTGAATAAATGTTGTTTTTCCAATTTATTAAAAAGGAAAATAGTGTTTCTAGAAATGAAATCTTTGAATTTTAAAATCTTTCAAATATTGTGGTTAATTTTCTGCATTAAAAAAGCAAAATTGTTATGTTTTGTTTATTGACGCTAAAAATGAAGATTCACGTTCACAATCAATTCACCCTGCAGACGGTATAAGATATCAGAGGACTTTATTCCCCGAAAAAAGAGCACTTAAACCTCATTCCGCCTGAATATTCTACAAATATTCAGACAAGGGGTAGGTTCATTCTACCAATACATACTGGCATTAGCAGTGCATGTGCTCGGGGGAGAGGGAGAGAAAATTAGGATTTAATCATTCAACCTTAAGATGCATCTTTCAATGCAGTTACTAAAGCGCCATCTAGGGGTAAAATTCTGACCTGAACATCATGGGTTTTAAACTGCTCTTTAACCCTCACTTCACTGAACAAAACAAGGACTGCAATAAAGGAGCTTCTCTCAAGCTCTCACACTGGCCCTAAATACATATTGGTGGGAGTGTGGCTGAAGGGGCACAAATTAGGCTGTGATCTAGATACATCGTGGCCTGGTCTTCCCCTGGCCTTGTTGGAGCTTGGAGCTCCCACACAGCCCAAACATGGTCAGCTGCATAGGAAAGGTTGTAGTTGGGGCGAGGACACTAGACCTGCCTAGAATACGCTGGGAAATCCATTGGTGACCACTGAGCTGAGTGGAAGCAGATGTACTGACTGCCAGGTTGTGGATATGGACTGAGCTGGTGGTCCAGTCCTGGATTGTCGCCAGGAACTCTGAGGATTGAGGTAAATTTTTGGACTTTTCAGCCTCCCTACAAAGCAAAATTGTTATGTTTTTCTTTGTTGACCCAGAAAATGAAGAATCACCCCCCACCGCGCCCCCCCGCCCCCAAACCCCCGGCCAAACAAACTCAAATCCTCTGTCAGGATTCTCCGAGCGGCCAAGATGCGCCACCAGTGAGGCAGGCACCCGCCAATAGTATTATATTAAGGTGGCCTCACCCTGAACCTACAAATTTTGGTACGGTCAGTTCTAGAGGTCGCTGGTGGGTAGATTCCGACATTTGCACTGGGATCAAAGGCCTGTGGGTTTCTGGCCCCATAGTGTCTTGATTGTACATCCATTTAAATTAGGGTTTGTGACAATAGCAAATACTGAAATATATTTGAAAACTAAAATAATTCAATGCCGATATATGCTATAGGCAAAGGTATTCTTTTATTTCATGTTCTAAGGATTTATTTTGCATTTAGTGTTATCGCAATTTACTCCACCTCCTTTATAGTAAAAATAGCATATACAGTTTCTTTCTTTGGGGTGGGGGGGTTGAGTGCTTAAATCAGCAGCTACAGTTGGGGAGCATAATGTATGAGACCGCTAATCTTAACACAAAGGCTCCAACTGGTATTTTAAGGGTTAAATATATTTATGTCAGCCTTTTGTTAGATTAAGTAGTTTTTTTAAAAAACATAATTGAAACGGATGGTGGCAACTAACTTGGCGATTTTTGCAACATAACCTTTACAGAAGACTGCTTATATTGCAATGCAAGGTTCTTGAACCATTTCATTAATATTAAACATACCAGCATAAATTATAAAATTAAAGCACTATTGGGACTATGATGTAATGTGGCCACTCACGCAACATACACTGTTTACAGCTCTTCAATGATCAAATGCAGCGTATAGAGCTTCATTGTATCAGGTTCTCAGAGCTTTGTTGTCTTGTGCTGATTCACTTTCTGCAGGGTCTACAGGTTATTTTAAATTAGAATGGACTTCATTATCTGATACTTTATGCCATGTCATTATGCTTCGCTGTGCTAACAATTAGAATAAATATCTGGAAACGAAGTAAGAGCGAACTTACTTATCCTGTATATATGATCCGGACTTTACAGCGAAGTGCTCTGAGGGCACCTTACTCCATTTCTCTCCAGTTTCAGATTTAAACTCCAAATTTAGGCTTTATTTACATTCTAACCTATTTGTGAAGCCTAGCCCTTTTATAACAACGTTGCTGTTGTAGTGTAAATGCATCCTTAAACTGAAAACAAAACCAGAAAAAAAACTGGGAATACTCAGTAGGTGAGGCAGCATCTATGGAGAGACAGAAGTCAGTCAATGTTTCAGGTCTTAAGACCCTTTGGATGAACAGCATTTCAAACAAAAAAAACAGAACAAGGGAAAGGGGCAAGGGAATAAAAGCACACATACAGGGAAAGAAATACAGTAGAATGACCCGTGAAGTGTAAGGGTGGAGCACAGAAGAGGGTTAAATGGCTGAAGTGATATTAGCAGGAGACAAAAAGAGGCATAATGAGAGAAATAACAAGACAGAGTGTGTCAATAGCTAAAGGGGATTAACAGAAATGGAAACATGAAAAACCGGCAAGGTGGAGCAGCCTCCAGTGGCCCTTAATCCGATCTGATTTATCTGTTTACACCTATGTGACTACGTCACCTGAATAACATATTTTCTCATATTTACAGCCCAAATTTTACAACCACTCAGTGCAAGACTTGTTACGTCAACATACCATAGCATGCTAAAACCAATAATAGTATGAAACAATTTACATTACAACACATAGTATACAATAAACTACATGGCAGAAAATTATTACTGTTCTTCATTGTTAACTCCTGTCAAGTGAAAAACAGAGGATTGGCTGGACTGAGATTGACTGTGGTTCACAGAACAGTGCGAACAATTAACATCGTTTTATTGCAGTGCGCAGGGACCAAAAACTATCTGCTAGTGTCACGTTGCAGATGATGTATTTTATTTCCATCAAGGTTGTCCATAATTTTGACATTTCCAGTAAAAAAGGACTATGTTCTAGTCCTTTAATATAAAGCTTGAAATTAAAGCTACAATATCCAATTTTGAGCTTTACCAACCCATCAAATTGTAAATCGAGTGAGCAATGAATTTGAGCTGATACAGAAGCATTGCAAGGACTACCCATAACAGATTTAGATGCGTAAATATGCCCCTTCTTCATTTCAACAGTGACCAAATGATACCAGAGTAGTGCTCATTTCCAAAGAACATGCATATGAACAGGAAGCCCATTGATTTGTGTTGGCATCAGTGTCTGGCCAACCAATGTGACACTGGGCATCCAGCAATATCTTTTCTGATGTGTAAATGTGAGGATGTCAGTAAAACTGTGCCCTCACTCACATCTGTTGCCATTCTTCTGGCATGGATATCTTCAATTCCTATAATCACTTCATTACTTACAACCATAGTGTTGCCACTTGGTACGACTCGCATCCACGCTACTTGATTTCATTGATGCTACCATCTAGTCTCTTGCTGGCATTGTAGGAACAATGACAGATAGTAGTGAATGATCTATGTGCTAAAAGCCACCATATTGCACTCTAAATCCAATGCACACGTTGAATGATTGCACTGCTATTTTACAATCAGGGAACCTGGGAGCGCAAGGTTTCTGTGTAACCACACTCCATTAAAGTTATAATTATGACTTTTACACTGACAAGATCATTGGATTCTACGGTAATCATTTTAATATTTCAAAACAGAAATGTAATATCCAGCTTTAAAGATCCAGAACTTTAAAATTAAGACAATTTTACTGAATAAGCATCACCAACAGGTAACGTTTTTGTTTAAATTTTCACCTGATGTTATTTTCTCTATCCATGGGATTTAATTTTGCTCTGTGCATGGTATCCATATAATTTAAATTTAGTTAAAATGTTAGCAGATCCGAACATTTCTATATGTGGATCCTGTACTGCTTAGCATGCCAATAATTGAATGCCCATTTGTGAAACCTTTTTTTAAAGCTTCACTTTGATATGTGGTCCAATAATCTCTCTCACCCAATAATATTGATTGAAAATGTATCATACAATTATAGAATGACCTTCCACACTATAGCAACCCAGCAAACTACTACTGAAATATTGTACAGCAGGTTATTTTGACAGGTCAAAAACGCAGCAATTTGAGTGTTAGGATTGGGGGGTGGGAGAGGAAAATATTCCTGCATCTAACTCTTGCGTGTGATAAAATTGGGCAAAATGCTGAATATAGCCAGGCAAAATTTCAGTAATTGAAAGTTAAATTAGCTGAAATGAGTCCACACAATCAGCTTTCTGATCACAGGTATTCTTTTCTTAGTACCTTTAATTTTTTCCCTCAAACCATTTAATTGCATTCCCAGTTTACATATTCTTATATTTTGCAAGGTTAAAACAAATCTTGATAATCTAAATAATAAATGCAAAATGTTATTAAATATTAATTTCTGATGCACCAAGACAAAAAGGACAACACAGCAATGACCGACTCGCAAAGCAAAATAATTTTTCTAGGCAAATCCACCGATTTACAATATTGATTGCAAAGTTTAAGAGTGATGAGGTTTTCAGAAATCAGATATTAATCTTGGTTTGGTCTAAATGCAGCAAAGGAAGAGCCTCACCCTGTGGTGAGGATTACTTGAAGTGTGGGAATCAGAAGCAGAATTAGGGTGAGCCACTCGAGCTTAACTGACAGGGATTGAAAAATGTAATGCAACCGAACAAACCAACATCATTACAAAATATGTATCTAACAAGCAGCTATCTGATTTTCAAGGTAAGCCTGATCAGTCCAGATCATGTTACAGCCATTCCTGTAAAGAGTCTTTCTTTCTTTCTTTGCCATCTGCATTCATTTTTATATCAAATACTAAAGGGAATCTCTTGACTGTAGTACAGTATAGATTAAAAGAAGGAATACCCAAGGCCATAATCATTTCATGTCTTGAACAGATCTAGCAAAGAACAAAAAAGGCAGGGTATGTTTGCAAAATCTCCTCTTCCCTCAGCTTTCCCCCACCTCCCCCGTGTTGCATTGTGGCCACAGCCTTGTGCTTCCAAGTTGCAGTAGGCTCTTTAGCATGTATGATTGGAAAAGCACAGCAATTTGTGATGTTATTAACATCTTGTGATGCAATTTTAGTTATCACAAGCAAAAAATGCAATGCAAATTAATTTCCAGGCCTTGGGCTCTCAATAGTGAGTGCATAAAAGTATTAGTGAGACATTGCCCAATACCTATTCAATTCTATTGTAACTTTTGACAAAAGCCATATATCATTTATTTTCAGCCATGCTTCAAATTATATCAACATGAAATATTTACATGCATCACATAAGCGTTTTCTTTATGTGGAGTTATTTTTGAGCGTGTGTGTCTATTATCATATAAACTGACAGGTAGTATTTACTTTCTGAAAAGTATTATTTCATTTGGATTGAACATTAAGGTATTAACATCACAGTATCTCAGGTGTAATTGGATTATAAAGGGTGACTATTTTGTTTATGTCTATCCAAGGCCACAGAGGAAGACAAAGTATGACACTCCATTAAGGGTAGCTGAGAGCATTGTATCAAAGATGTGGTGAGTGGGTAGAGTAGAAGCAAGTATAAGTCAAATTGCCTGGGTGAGAAAAAGAGAGAATGGTGTGCAGAACATTTGAGGATTAAGGTGATGTTTTTCTGAGTCTGTGCATGTGAGAGAGATCAAGGTAACACAAGCAAGAATAAATACTCAAAGCATAGCTTTAGGCATTATCATTAATAAAACATGTTTACATCACTGGTGGATGAGAACTCAGTTTTGTCTATCTTACTTTGTTTATACTCCAACAATAATAATGTTAATAAATACAGAAAGGGAAATTATATGACCTGACTTCAACAAGTAAGATTAAGAAACATTGATGCTATTTACAAGGTGCCACTTGTGACAAATTCTGACACCTCATATTGCTTAATTTTTGTAAAATAGCACCTAACTTTCCAATTGCATTGTGATCATACTGGTCGATTTCTTTAGTGATTAGGTGTAACTTTCAGGCAACAGAGTTAGGCAAATAACTGCAATTCTGTTTTCATGCTGCAGGTGTTCAAAGCGGACAACTTTTGAAGCATCAAAGAATGCCACATAGTTTTATTCTACATTAATAAATACACACATCAAATATACATTGGAGATCAGAAAATGTGAATTTTAACAAAAAATAAAAAATTTAGCTGAACTATGTTCAACAGCAAAATCTATTGCAGACATCAATGCGATTTTTCTTGTGTGATAGGAAACTTTAATTGCTGATTAAAATGGAAAATTTAAGTTAATGATATAGAAGAATGGTCTTTGTGGCTTAAAGGGGCACCACCTTTCTCATAAGGAGGAAGAATATCTGGATTAGCTGCATATCATCTTCATTTGAATGACATTTTCAAACACTGTGATATGAATTGCATCATCATGTCAAGTGATTGAGCACAAAAAACTGAAAAATTGTCATTCTGGGTATCCAGCGTCAGCGCCAAGCACTCCCAGGCCAGTATGGTAAGGCTTCTTCCAGTCTACCCCAACAATGTGCCTCTGTCCCAAATTCAGAAGAGCAGCCCTGCTACAAAAGATAGATACTTTCTCATTTCCTATACCAGCCACCTTGTGGCTTCCCTGAGTGAGATTGCTAACAGTTGCAACTCGTATCAATTTAGGAGGAAGTTTTGGATCCATACATACTACGTGATGTAAGAAAAAGGAGACTTACCATCAAGTAACTTTAAAGTAAGCTTTAAGTAACTTATAAACACACTATATACAAGAGAGGTCTTTACCATGCCTCTGGTAGAAGCCTCTTACAATACTGAACAGACCAGTATTTATACCAGTCCAACAGGAAGTGACATTTACAGGAAGTGAGGTATGTACACAGTTCATAGTTCATAGTTCACAGGAAGTGATGACATAACTTCCCGGATGTTATCATTTTTATCACATTCTTCCCTCCTGCAGGATTAGGAGGCTGTGGTCTACCTTTTGGTCCGCAGCCGCCGAACAAGGAAGAGTCGCACCCGTTTGGATTCCCGTCGTAGAGGGTCGCTGGTCCGCTTACATGCAGTTGGCCATTGGTCAGAGTCTGTGTGACCTCGATTGCCCTGTGAAGGGTCGGGGAGATCATGGCTTCGAGTACGAGCCCCAATAGGTTCAAAGTCGGACTGCCTCTGTTCAGAGGGAGGTGCAGAGCTGGTCTGTGGCGGATCAGTACTTTCATGCGCGGTACTGGGAGGGTCGCAACCTTGAGCACGGGGTTCTACCGGCACCAAGCTAGTTGGTGTCCGATCAGGATCCTGGAGAGGGGTACCCGATAGGTCCCAAGAGTTTCCTGGTGAAATGCCATCACCCGATGTCCCACTAGGTCCTGGTGGGCAGGGAGCCAGATCCCGTAATGATACGGTAGATTCTCGGCCGTCGGAATATCGTATGTTTGCATAGGTGGGGTTGGCATCGGTTAGTTCGACCTCATCTACAAGAGGGTCATTTTTAGACGTCCGAACGTATCTTCGGAGTAATACAGGTCCAGGAGTAGTTAGCCATGACGGGAGTGATGTCCCATGAGATGAGCGACGCTGGAATCCAAAGAACCGCTCATGAGGTGTAGTATTTGTGGCTGTAGAAAGCAGGGACCGTATAGAGTGCAATGCATCCGGAAGCACTGTTTCCCATTGCTGGTCTGGTAGGCCCCGAGATCTTAAAGCGAGACGTACGGAATTCCAGATGATACCGTTATACCTCTCTACCTGCCCATTTCCGATGGGATGGTATGGTGTTGTTTTGCTTGTAGCAATTCCCCGTTCTGAGAGGTAGTCCTTGAGTTCCCTTGACATAAAGGATGGACCCCGATCTGAGTGAATATAAGCCGGCATTCTGAGCATATTTTCTTTACATCTCCAGTGGAAAAAGGGAGATTCCGTGATCGTACGAAATGTAGCATGCGCGTAACGCCAGGATGACACAAACCATTGTGGACATCCATGAGAGTAGAGGATGACATAGTGGAGCAGAATGCCCGTGTGAGGGTGTCCGGGGCCACATTCTCCTTGCCAGGCCGATAGAGAATGGTATAACCAAAAGAGGCCAGTTCCATCCTCCAAAGTTGTATTTTATTATTCTTAATTTTGGTTCGTTTTCGATTATCGAGCATGAAGGCGACTGATCGTTGGTCCGTGATCAACGTAAAGTGCTGGCGAGCTAGAAAATGGTTCCACTTCCGTACTGCCTCTATGATGGCTGTGGCTTCTTTCTCAACCGGAGGATAATGTAGCTCGGCACCTTGTAAGGTCCTGGACATAAATGCTACAGGACGACCTTCCTGATTCAGAGTAGCCGAGATCGCCACCTCCGAGGCATCACATTCAACCACGAAAGGGAGATTCTCATCAATGGAGTGAAGAGCCGCTTTCTCCAACTGTTTTTTGAGAAGGTTAAAGGCTGCAACAGCCGCTGTTCCCAGTGGAAATGATCTAGCATGCAGCAAGGGTTGGATTTCGTCCGAAAAATGAGGAATCCATTTAGCGTAGTATGCAAACAGACCGAGAGCCCGACGTAAAGAAGCCGGATTCTTAGGTGACGGGAGCTCTTGGAGCGGGCGAAGTCTTTCTGGGTCTGGCTTAATGATACCATTGCCTACGCAGTAGCCAAGGATGTTGATGGTCGGTTGCGACTCAACAGATTTGGATTCATTCAGGGTCAAATTACGGCGATGGAGGGCATCCCGAAATTTTTGGAGGTTGGAGTCGTGTTCCTGTTGATCGTGACCTGCAATGGTAATGTTATCAAGATAGGGAAAAGTGTCCCTTAGGTTTTCCTGCTTAACCAGGCCATCCATTGCCCGTTGAAAGACAGCCACTCCATTAGTAACCCCGAATGGGAGGCGACGAAATTGGTACAGCCGTCCATTAGCCTCAAAGGCTGTGTACTGCTTATCTGAGACCTTCAAGGGTAACTGATGATAGGCACTTTTTAAATCGTAAGTTGAGAACACTTTGTATTCGGCCAGTTTATTAACCATATCATCAATGCGTGGCAATGGGTAGGCGTCCAAGTCGGTATATTGATTGATGGTTTGCGAATAATCGATGCATAGTCGCTGTTTGTGAGGTTTTAGAGGGTTCTTGACAATGACGACTTGAGCCCGCCAGGGCGACGAACATGGTTCAATGATATCCTCTGCTAGAAGTCGAGAGATTTCAGCCGCAATAAAAGATTGGTCTTCCTGATTAAAGCGCCGCGATTTCGTTATTATCGGTTGGCATTGAGGCGGAATACTGGCAAATAATGAGGGTTCATTAAGTGAAGCTGCTGATAATGCACAAAATGGTAATTTAGATGGTATATTAGAAATAGTAAGTCCGGGTTTGGATCCACCAAACTCAATGGTGAGTTTCTTATGCTGTTTTTGGAAGTCCAGCCCTAAGAGGAGATCACTACATAAGTCTTTGAGCACCGAAAGTCGGGTGGAGGGATACATACAACCATGAAGTGTCATATCAACAACACAAAAGCCGGAGATTCTGGTATTAAGTGATGACTGGGCCATCGCAATTGCCTGGTCCGATGGGAAGACATGTAGTTTCAATTTCGCAACAATCTGTTCCTTAATGAAACTATCAGTACTTCCTGAGTCAATTAAGGCATCTAAGGTATGCCCTTTAATTGAAATTTTTGTGGCTGCCTGAGACAGGTTCTGTGGGCAAGCAGCTGTAATTGGTGTCGTTGCACAGAGAGTGGCTAAAACTCTCGGTGTGCTTCTTCGGGAGAGAGCTCGAGAGGAAGCTTGATAGGTCCTAGCTGGAGCATCTTGATAGGCCCTAATTGGGGCAGTTCGGTAGGCCTTAGCTGGATTGGCCCTCGTAGAGGCCCTTGATAGGCAAACTTTAGCAAAGTGTCCTTTTTTCCCGCAATAACTGCAGATTGCATTGCGAGCAGGGCAGGTTTTCCTAGGGTGAAAAGCATCTCCACAAAAGAAGCATTCCTTCCTAGATTGCCAAGAGGCTGCTAAAGTGGGGTCGTCCTCCTCTTCTTCATCAGAATTATCAGAATTAGATTCCCCCATGATAGGGTTCACCTGAGACCGCTTGAATTGTCTGGTTGCAGCTACAGCAGCAGATCGAGATCTGGGCAGCTGATAGAGGTCTGCATTTCTCTTTGCCAAATCCAGTGAACAAGCTAGGTCAAAAGCTTTTTGTAGCTCAAGTGTTTTACTTTCTAGTAGACGCTGGCGTATAAATGGAGAGGCAATCCCGCAGATGAAAGCATCACGAATCATTTCTTGGCGGTACAGTTCAGCTGAGGCTGCCTGAAAGTTACAATCTACGCTGAGCCTGCGAAGTTCTTGCAGGAATTCGTCAATTGATTCCCCTGGCCCTTGTCGGGCTGTGGCCAGTAGATGTCTAGCATAGACCTCATTTGGGGTCTTCGCATACAGTTTCTTAAGTGCCCGAATCACCTCTTCGTAACTATCCCAGTCATCAACATATTCGAACACTTTTGGGGTCACATAATTGACAAGTATCTTCAATTTAGCAGGAGCATCCACTTTACATTCATCCAGAAAATTCTCAAAAGTACGATACCAATGCTTCCATACCCTGCCAGCTGCTGGTGTATTCGGGTCCAAGTCCAGACGAATAGGTCTAAGGATTTTCTCCATGATGGGTGGTTCCCTGGATCCTTAACTTCCGAGTTTGTCTGAAGGTCTAGTATTTGTCAGTGTAAATACTAAGTTACTTAAATTGATGTAAGAAAAAGGAGACTTACCATCAAGTAACTTTAAAGTAAGCTTTAAGTAACTTATAAACACACTATATACAAGAGAGGTCTTTACCATGCCTCTGGTAGAAGCCTCTTACAATACTGAACAGACCAGTATTTATACCAGTCCAACAGGAAGTGACATTTACAGGAAGTGAGGTATGTACACAGTTCATAGTTCATAGTTCATAGTTCACAGGAAGTGATGACATAACTTCCCGGATGTTATCATTTTTATCACACTACGTACTGGGTTTAAGTCAAACAGAGGAGACTTTTTTTTCAGTAGTCTGGGCTGGATTCAAACCTAGATCCCAGAGATGCCAAGACAGTCAACCCACCTCACAATCCAGTTGCACACCCCATTGATTTCTTACATAAGGCAATTTATATCCAGGTTGCCAGTGTACGATATTTACTTATTTTATGATCTGACCAATACTATAATTGATGACAAACCAGGGGTCTCTCTAAAACTGTAAAACGTAATGCATTAGTTACATCCTTCATGCATGTTTCAATATCCTGTAAATATTGGAAGTGACTTCTAAATAGGAACGGGAGTAGGACATTCAGCCCCTGGAGCCTGTTCTGCCATTCCATTAGATCATGGCTGATATCTACCTGAAATCCATTTACCTGCCTTTGCTTCTTTTCCCTTGATACCCTTACCCAACAAAAGTCGATCTATCTTAGTCTTGAAAGCTTCAATTGACCCAGCATCCACAGCCTTTGCGGGGGGTGGGGATCGAAGGTGGGGTGTGAGGGGAGTGAATTCCAGATTTCCACTACCCTCTGTGTGAAGAAGTGCTTCCTAATTTCACTCCTGAATGGCCTGGCTCTAATTTTAAGATTATGCCCCCTCTACCTGGGTAGGACGTAGGTTTTGACTGAAAATGTTACTATATAATAGAAGAGCAATTCCTACTCAGTTTATTATAGTGATTTATATTGGATTTTACAGTAATAACTAATTAGATGGTATTTATGTTGAAGTTGTGGACTGTACATCTTTCAATTCTGCATGTTACTGGGCTCCTCACAGCTAGTGAATTATTTACACAATTTTATTTAAATCAATTAAATTTTGCCAGGTTAAAGACAACATTTTGAGAAATTTAGATCAAGATAAAATCTTGACTTTCCACCATCCTTGATACTTGCAGTGCAGTGGAATGAAAACCCTGCAGTTATGCAGTGTGGAGCAAAGAAGTCAATTGGGTGTGATGTGTAATATGGCAGCCAATTGTACTGTTTTAATGGGAAACTCATGGAAGGAAAATGATAATGTTACACTTTAAGCCCTGCTGGACCAGAACAATGTGTGACAAAAGCTAATGAAATGAAATAGCATGGCAGTTCCTAAAACAGTGTAAATTCGGGTAAAACAGTACAAATTTGGGGGAAACAGAGCAAAGTGTAGCTCACAATTATGCTGGGCCCAGTTTCACAGTTGGATTTTCAGTAGGATATTTTGCAAATACAACTTTATCAGTTTTTTTCAAAACATCAAGCCGCGTTACAGATTCCTGGCCTTTTGTATGATCAGTAAAATCTACTTTTTCCGCACTTTTTGTTTTATAAAGAGAGTGGGTGAAGCTTACTTTTCTGCTGTAATATGTCTTTTTTGAGCACAGACTCTAGGTGCATTTACACCACAAATTTAATGTTGGTTTCTGTTTCCAACAGATGGTAAACTTGTACAGTATAAATGTAGAGTTAAGGCACAATCTGACTCCAGAATGAAATGGAGTCTTGCTACAAATCACTTCGGTGTCAGGTAAAGCCCAGGAGACACAGCTTCACACCGACATTAAACTTGTAGTATAAATGCACCCAAATACTAGGGAGAAATAAGCACGTGCATGAGAATTAACTGGGTGGAAGCTGAAAATACAAGACCAAACTATTACTTGCATTTTTAACTTCCAGTAATTTGAATACCTAGGAGCATCTGATGCTTTTATGTCTACAGCTGCCAGCATTAATTTTGCATATATACTGCTACAAAAACAGTTGCTATCATAGGTGAAATAAATAAATTAGTGCTAAAAAGGTGATTATTACAGACTGCTAAATCATGTTTCATGTACTTGAAACGTGCTGAATAATATACACACACAAAAAAAAACCACCTCAGATTTGAATCACTAGTTCAGCAAGCTAATTACTATCCTTTGACAAAGGTAGAAATATTAATTTCCGACATAAGCTCGCTGCTGGGCAGAGAGGAAAAGAAAAGAAATGTACTAACAAAATCTAATTTCCGACTAGCAAGCACGTCTCATCGCTACTCTAGCTGTGCTAAGCACACTGTGCTGCCTTGCATTAGCCCCTTTCTAATAAACATTGAAAGATTACACTCTCAGTGTAACTATATTAGAAAGGGTCACAGCAAGTCAGAATCATTTATGTAGTATATCTACATTGAGTGATGTAATTACTCAGCAATTCGAAGCTCACATCCTCCCTCAGGTTGCTGACTAGATAATGATTACCAGTGGATGGCATTTGTGCTTCAGTTTCTGCAATACCAGAGTGATAATGTCATATTGGGATATTACAAACTCACAATATTAATATCCTGACAAAAAGGCCAGTTTATGATAATACCCCTGGACATATACCAGCGTGTGTGTTTTCCAAGTGATAAAAAACATAAATCCCTAAACAAATTATGCCATTGGCGAAAGAATGGTTCCATTCATCACTGAATTCGTTTCTTTTTCTTATCTTTGAGATCCGATGTCTAAAAATAATCACTGAGTAATTAAATCAGGTCAAGCCTATTTACAGTCAAAAGTAGTACAGAATTACCAAACGTATGTGTTAAAATGCTACCAACTCAAAATTAGAGATGCTATATAAGCCCTACTCTCTAGATTTGTGAAGATCACATTCTGATCATAAATGATATGGCTGGTATAAATGTATTATATTTTGACATTTCTAATCATTTGCTATTAAAAAAAATACAAATATCAACCTTAAAAGGACTTCATTCTCACCATCACTTTTAAAAACAGCAGTTCAAAAATGATAACAGCATTATGATTTTTCTTTCCAAGTTGATGTTTCTATTTAAAAGCAGGGGAGATTATCTTTGAGGAATTGCTGAGCCTGGCATTGTGAATTAGGTAAATTAGCATCACTATATGCTGCCATTAACCTAGGATGCTACAGTTATCTTGTAATTACAATTGTGGATGTTAATGCAATTCCCTCACAGAGTCAGGGCACAGTAACAGAGCCACAACAGTTTTCCCAGTGACAATCTCACCATTCAGTCTTCTGAGGAAAAGATTTTCTTAAAAGAAGGCAAAAGTAAACTGAAGTTAAAAAGGAAATTATAATTGGCATGGTTTTAAGAGAGTTAGAAGATGTTAAATAAAGTGCTACATAAGAGACGTTATTAAAATGAAGACACATGGTATCAAATTAATGTAGCTGCATGGATAGAGAGCAGGTTAGATGGCAGAAAATGAGTAGGGCTAATGGAACTTTTTTTGGATTGGTGGAATATTGGTAGCGGTGTGCCCCAGGAATTTATACTGGGATCTCTTTTGTTTTCCCTTTATGTAAATAATGTGGCTATTGGTACAAGAATTATATTGAAATGTGATAATACCAAATTATGGGGCATGACAAAATGAAGGCGGCGGCAGGAGATTATAGGAGGACAGAGATAGGTTAGAAGAGTGAACAGATGGGTGACAGAATCAATTTAATATAGCAGAATGTGAAGTGGAAAATGCAGTAAAAATAAGTAAACAGTAAGATTCTTAACAAGGTGGAAGAGGAGAAAGATCTAGGGACACAGATAGAGAGAGCTTTTTACAACAACTTGCATTTGTATAGCACCTTAATGTAAAAAAAAATTCAAAAGTGCTTCACAGAAGCTTTTAGTCACTCCTAATATTTCCTTTTTTGGCTTGGTGTCCATTTTTGTCTGATTATGTTTCTGTGAAGCACAATAAGATGCTTTCTTACATTAAAGGCATTATATAAATGTAAGTTTTTGTTGCTGTAATTGCATCAAATAGAAGGAAAAGGACCCAAATAGTTTAGCGTCCTCTTGTATAGTTTTCAATTGGAGTCCCCTGAACCCTGGGTGAGATAGGACACCACTGATTGCTGAATGGGAATTTTTTTTTTTTTTTTTTTTTTTTTTAAAACAAGTATGGAACAAAATCATTGTAATCAAGCCACTCCTTTTCAAATTGATTCAGGCGCGTGTTCTTTCAATTCTCTACTTACTTAGTGAGATGTTTATCAGCCTCAGCACAGAGCTCCAGAAGTCCCATCAGCACAGCTGAGACATCCATATAGGGTTCCCACACAGTAAAGCCACGCCCAATCAAATCAATGGCAGTTCTGCGGATTGTGCTGTGTGCTGGAAGCTTGGGGCTAGATGGCTGCAGCAGTAGGAACGTCAAAGCCTTGCCTGGTAATGAAAACAGGAGAAGTCAGTATATTAAAAAAAAAAGGAAAATTATTATTACAGCTAAAATCTGACTCTTTAGCTGTAGCATACTTTTTTTTTAAAATGAGCTACAGTGTAGACTAAAATTTTCCATTTCAGACATACTGCAGAAATTGGGGTTTTGGGCAGTATGCAAACTGCAGTAACAGCAGAAGTACTTTGAAGTGGACTAATGTAGATATTTGGCAAGCTGACTTAGCGCTGTAGAGTCATAAATGCCAAGGAATGTACGTACATCTGATGTATCCACCTTTTTTCTTTTACCAGTAGTAGCCATGCTAGTCAGCCATCTATTGCAAAAATATAAATATCCAATAATGGAAGATAGCTGTGATATTCTGATGAAGGGTCATCGACCTGAACCTTTAACTTTGTTTCTCTCTCCACAGATGCTGCCTGACCTGCTGAGTATTTCCAGCATTTTTTGTTTTTAGTTCAGATTTCCAGCATCCGCAGTATTTTGCTTTTGTATGATATTTCCTTCTTCTCCCCACCCCTTTCCCCGCAGTAGTGAAATTTTTCCATCAGTGCTTCATGGATTCGGAACAGAAAACCAATAAAAGGACACGAACCAGGGAGCTGTGCATTACCAATGCTCAGAAAAATAGGGAAGTTGAGCACCTGCAGTATTTTTTTGTTGCCACAAGTAGTAACACCATCCTTGGTTATCACCTGTGAAAATATACCATTCATTGCAACATTACAACAGTGACTCCACTTCAAAAGTACTTCATTGGCTGTAAAGCGCTTTGAGACATCCGGTGGTCATGAAAGGCGCTATATAAATGCAAGTCTTTCTTTCTTTTATTGGTTCTGATCCCCATTGATTCAGTTTTACTAGGGCCCCTTGGTAGCCACACTCTATCAAATGCAGCCTTGATGTCAAGGGCAGTCACTCTCACCTCACCTCTGGAGTTCAGCTCTTTTGTCCATGTTTGGACCAAGGCTGTAATAAGGTTTGGAGCCAAGTCGACCTGACGGAACCCAAACTGAGCACTGGTGAGCAGATTATTGGTGAGCAAGTGCCTCATTGTAGCACTGCCGATGATTGTTAACTATAATGCTCTTCATTATCTATATTAATTAATCTTCTGGATGAAGGTGAAGATATTGGTAGTCAATAGTTAGCAGATGGCACAAAGATTTGTGCTGCTTAGACCTGGGATGAGAAACAAAACTACAATCAGTTCTAGATATGATGGGGGAATGGGCCTGCGTCTGGCAAATGTCATTTAATGTAGATAAATGTAGTGTTATACACGTGGTAGGGCTAACACTAAGCATGTATATAGTATGCAAGGCTCTGAACAAAATGTGTGAGTGGGAAAGAACTTAGGTGCTATAGTGCATGAGTCTCTAAAGGTTCATGATTAGTGCTGTGAAGCTAGAGTACTGGGATGTGCTGCTAGCATGATCCAATATAAAACAAAAAGCACTATATTGTCTTTGTACAAGACCTTGATTAGGCCTTGTCAAGTTTTAGTCCCCTCAGATGGTGGGTGATATCGAGGCCCTGAAAAAGGTTCAGCGGAGGGCCATTAATATTTAAAAGCTCTTAGTTCTCATGATAAGCTTCGAGAGCTGGATCTTTTTAATCTAGAAGTGTAGACTTTGGGGAGATATGATTGTGGTATTTAAAATAATGAAGGGTTAGACTGTGCCTGTGTTGATAGACTATTTTAATTGGATAGTTTATGGAGAAACATAAATGCAGAAAATGTTCAAAAGAGAGGTGAACGATTACCAGGGCTGATATCATCATTCCATAAAAAGGTAGGTGAGATGTTGGCTCATATGCCTCTTGGTCACCGTGGTCTCTTGGAACTTGTTTTAATTGTCTTTTTGAGGGGGGGGTGGTCTGAGAGGAATTTTCCGGAATTCTTTTTTTCCCTTGAATTGGCCTATGTTTTTGTTTTATCTGTTGTTTTTGCCTCTCCCAGGAGATTACATGGATGTTGGTGGGTGGGACCATTGGGGGTCATGATTCTTAATTGTAACATGATTGTACAGGACAGGCTCAATGGACCAGCTGGTCTTTCCCTGTCTGCCATTTTTGTATGTTTGGAACTTAAAGAATTCTTAAATAATCATGTTCTGTATTTTCATACAAAATAAAAACAGCTGAGAAACTGCAACTTATTAGCCAATATCTTTGGAAACCATTTTTGATAAATGTTATTGTACTCTATAGACCTGATGACGCATTTGAGTTTAGCCTAAAGGTTTAAGAAGCAATCTTGGATAAAATGGGGAAATTAGGAAGGTAAAGTTCAGTTTATTTTGTTAACTTGCAATTCTTACAAGAGGTGAAAAACTACATGCTTGTTTAAAGAGTCATTTGTGTAGTATTTGACGATGCTACCTGTATTTTACAGTTTACAAAAGTTAGTTACTAAATAATTTATACAAAGATCATGTCTTGAAAGCAAATACTTCAAATAATTGTTTTTAATTCACATTTTTAAATAAAGTGGAGGCAAAGTATAATTTTAGCAAAATATTAAGCCTGATGACGTTCATAGCTCATATCATAGAACAAAAAATCTGGTTTATGACATTTGAGAATAAGACTTTTTTTTGTTAAAACCTTGGAAAGGTTTCAAAGCACAGCCAAAAAAACAGGCTCCACATGGTCTTTGCTGTCTCATAAAATCAGACACACTGTATCCTTGACTTAGCATCAATCGCCCAAAGAGAAAGAAAGAGTATCTTTGGGTCACGAGCTGCAGACCCTGTGAATGTAGCTATCCTTCTGCCGTGGTCAGCAAAGTGCACGAAGGGGAAGGGTCTCAGGAGAGTGTCATGGCAGCTTATGCTGGCATTTATCGGAAACCTTTTGGCTATTGCTTACAGATAAGGATAGGGTGAATTATGGCCGTAGCTTACAGCATCAATCTGTGCTGGATAATTATCTGGCCACATAATGATAAGTACAGAGAGGGCCACGACTAACTACAGTTTTTTGAAATGAAGACAGGAAAAAGGTAATGGTTTCATTTTTTAAATTGATGTTTCAATAATATTTTGCATAACAGTGCCGTCTTATTTTTTTTTTAACAAGTTAACGTCTCTTCCCATGTCATTAGCATCTAAAGCTCAAATACAAAATGTATGAATGTCAGTTTTGAAAGGAAGCAGCCAGACTAAGCAATTTTCTTTTCATGCAGAGAAAGAACATTTGTGCAACATAGATATTCATCTTGAACTGGACGAGCAGCCTAATTAAATAAGAATGAAAATAAAATAAGGAGAAGACGGTGATGCATCAACAAAAATAGATTGACATTAGTAGCTAAGGTTTCAATATTGGAACCAAACAGAGATAAATGCAGGACCACCTAGGTTTGTTTCATAAATCAAATGTATTGAGGCATTAACATTCCACAGGCATAAGTAAAAACTCACCATAATTTCAAATTTAACACCTGCAATTTTATTTGATCTTTTGAGAATTCAGTTAGGAAAGTCAGTGTGTAGCTGGAAACATGGCTTATAAAAATTTCTAGCATCCAAAATACGTGTGGCAATATTGGGCCAAAATCAATCAAACGTCAAAATATTTCCTAGCTGCAGTGACAATGTAATAATGTAGAGATTGTGCTACATAATTGGTTACTCAAGCATTCGTTTTTAACATTTGTTCCTTCCTCACAGCCCACCAATTATTTGTGTTGAACTATAAACAATAGTTTTTCCCCTCTCAGAACCAGCACTGAAAAACTACCACTGGATATTCTTAGGAATGCAATGTACTGTCATCAGAACATTACTCTTGAAAAGCGACATTTTTCTGTAAATAATGCTATAAATTATGTTAAGGATGACCAGAAACTATCTGGAGGAAGGGAATGCATATTCTCACTAAAATAGGAGAAATAACTGAAACCGACGAATGCTGTGTATTGCAGGTTCAACGTGGATTCCCCAGCTTCTGTGCATTTTAAGGAATTGCGTTATTTTAAAATTAATAGAATGCACATAGTAGGGGCTCACTGTCGAAATTTAGAAATGAATGATTTTACATATTAGCTTGCAGATTTATGATTAAATGGAAATTATATGTTGCATTCAATAATAGATATTAAAACGTATTCAAGAGACACCGCCTAAAATAGAAAAAAAATAAAAAATACAAAAGCAAGCAGCTTAACTGTATGGATTCCAATGCAGGCACTCGCTGGAAAAAATTTTAAATGGATGGACTAGGTTTCAAGACAGGAATCTGACTGAGAAATTCAGATAACATAAATTTTGAGAGTGAAGCTGATTTTGAAGCATTTCTTGAACCTGAAGATTCGCATGCATTAGCACTTTTTTCTTGCCTGCAGCAGACATCCTGATGGACAATGACTGCCAGAACACTCTGTGTATTAAATGTAAAAGGATCTTTACTGAAGGATTAATAATTAGGATGTAATCATTGCAAATTTACTGAGAAGTAATCTAATTTCCACAGTCAGTATATATTAATTTTTATAAAGCCAATGTGATGAACCTGCAGTGACAGAGAGAAGGATATGTTGATAGGATTAGATGAAGAGGGGTGGGAGAAGGGTGTGGAGCATAAACGTCAGCATGGACCAGTTGGGCCGAATGGCCTGTTTCTGTACTGTAGATTGTATGTAATTTTATGCAGTTCCTAAGCGCAACTACCCAAGTAGTGAATTCATTTCTTGGCTGGACTAACAGGGGAGGAACTATATTATGGTTTCCACAGAAAACCAAACGAGAAAAAAAAATAGATTTCTGGACTGATGGGTTATAGTGGCATTGGAGAAAGTTGGGCAGAGCACCTGTCCATTTTTTCAGCTGGAGAATTTAATTTTGAGGCGCTGTATGTGGCTGGTGAACAGTTAAAACGCAGAAATTTAAAAAGTGCATGATCACATTTTAAACAAAAATATTGATGAGAATAGAAGCAAAAGCAATATACAAAACGTTGGCCTAGCTTTCTCTTTTTGCATACATTAGCGTAGTGGTTATGTTACTGCACGAGTAATCCAGAGGCCTTGGCTTAAAAAAAAGAGAATGTGAGTTCAAATCCCACCATGGCAGTTTCAGAATTGGCACTCAGTTAAAAAAATCTGGAAGTAAAAATCTGGTATCAGTAAAAGTAGCCATGAAGCCGTCGGATTGTTGTTAAAACCCAACTGCTTCACTAATGTCCTTTAGGGCAGGTAACCTGCCGTCCTTACCTGGTCTGGTCTGTATGCGACTCCTGTTGCACACCAAAGTAGTTGACGCAACTTTGAAGCAGCTTGGGACGTGTTACTATGTTAAAGGCGCTATATAAATGCAAGCTGTTGTTGTTATAAATATTACAAACTGTTTTATAAATCTGTAAATTTAGTCTTCTCATGTTGTAAAATGTTGTGATCCAATCTCACTGGGTGACAATAGGATTGCTACAGGTAGAAAGAAAAAAAACACTTCCAAGATTCAAGTCCCACTGCTGCTTTAAAAAACTTGGAATCAAAGTACAAAGAAAATGTAAGTTTAAAAATAGAAAATGAAACAGGAAACACCTTAAAGCATTGCACCACTGAGTGATTTGATGCAGGTCCCACCCTTGATTCCACAAGTTAGCAATCCTGGCTGGAAAAGCGGTTAAAAAAAAGTTTCCAAAGTTCATTACAGAATTTCCATGAATAAAATATGAAAATTCGCAAAATTCTTTTTTTTTTTTTTTTAACTATCTGCTGCAGAAAATGTTTTGTAACAGGTTGCATATACTGTGAAACCTGTACAGACACCCCTAAAAAAGATATCTGTTAAAAACAGACACTTATTGATAGGCCCAAATAACTTGCACTACGGACAGCCTTCAAATCTGAAGATTGAAAACACTGAATACGCAGGTAAGTGCAAGGTGGCATCGCTTGAAAAAAAATGGCTTTTGTGTAATAAAGATGTTTTTATCCAATTTCCATAGCGGCAGAGAAACCCCTCTATCTCTGGGATTGAATGCTTGCACAGCTCCATCCCAGGGATAGAGAGTTTTCTCTGCTGCTATGGATGCTGGGTAAAGAACTTCCCATGCCACAAAAGTTGGAAACCGCACCGAAATGACCGGTACTCTCGCAAAATGGGCCTTGGGTCTCCAGGACCCCACCTCTAGATTATTTAGTTGGCAATCATTGGCTTAACTTTCCTGCTGCTGTGCACACCCGCCCTCCGGAGGAGCACGGGTGCAGAAAGTGGCTGCGCAGGAGGAAAGCTCTGGTCAGACTGCGAGCAATGGGCACAACGTGCATGCCGATCACTCAAAACCCAACCCAAAACTTGTGAGCGGCTGGAGAGAGCGGGAAAAACTAAAGCTGCAATTGGAGGATCACATCTCACTCCACCAAACTGTTAGGTACTGATGAGCTGCTAACAACCCCCTATCCACCCCCCAGTACATGGAGGGAGGGGGCCCCGGAGGATATTAATCTCTCCCAATTTGGCTGGGATCGCCCAGGTACTCCAGCCCTCCAGCAGTCACCTTGCCCTGTGCAGGCTGCTAACGTAGCAGATCCCAGGATCAGGACATCCCTCCCTCAATGGGAAAGGACCACAGGATGGCAATGAACTGGGAAACCCAACAAACAGAAAATAGAACAAAATTCACATCCTGCTGGCAGGGCTCCAGAATTAGACACGATCCCAGGTGAGAGAGATAAAAAGAAGGAATGTTGCAGGAGATGCAGCCAATCCCGGGATATTCGGTTTAATCCAGTTTACTATTTTTGAAAATAAGAACACCTGCAAATAAAGGACACCTGATGTAAGTACTTAGGGTGTCTCTAATTTACAGTTTTCGCTGTAACTGCACTGACTCCATGCTTCTCTGTGATAATTAAAAAGTTCTGAAGGGTTTAAAAAGTCTGAAGATGTACCAAATTCTCCCAGAGGTTTAAACTTAACAGTATATTTTGTTATTTGAGCTGTCGTGTTGCAGAGACTACCAATGCACTGCACCGGAGCGATAGGATGAATCCATATGCCTGTGATGATTTTCTATGCCACCCAGATGCTGAGCAGAGGCCATGTGCTAATCTACAGGGAGGGAAGCAAATCAAAATAGAAGCAGAGTCAGGTGACCCCTGAAGTAAACCGAGAACTCTTCTGGTGGAAGCCCACAATCCTGTAATTTACATTACTCCCAGTGTCACTTGCGTGAGTTGATATTGCAGTTGCTGCATTTGGAAACTGACTGGATCCATGTCATTTTGCCTCTGGCTTGTTCAAATCTAATCACATTCAAGAATAATCTCCAAGACCCCAAATTATTTCACGCATTGATGGAAATACAACAGTCAAAGAACAAAAAATATAAACTCTATCGCTCCATCTAAAAAACTGCGCGGTCACGTTTTCACATTACGATATAACAAAATCATTGTAATAAGACCTGGGTGAGATTTCTTTTGTACAGACACAAAGTAAATACTGTAGAACAAACCACAATTGTGTACATTTCTCCAGTTCTGTTTTATAATGTTCATCATTTGAAATTTACAGAAAACCAGTTAGGTTATTGGTAAATGATAAAGCTAGTCTTTTATTGGCGGTTGAAAATAATAAATATTCAACAAATGTTTAAAGTCCAGGGATGTGTAGTGTAAGAGCAGAAACCTAAACCTGTTTCAATTTGGACAGCTCTTAACAAACCTTTACAGGATGAGAAAAAGAGGCTACTTCTGATAGCAAAACAGCTGTAGTTGATTTTTTTCTCCATCTTATACATGAAGGGGTCAGAACAAACAGTCTTCATTCTGATGCCCATTTCTGAGAATAGACATCTTTGTTTAAGCTTTGACTTGGCTTAAATGAACGAATTAATATTGACAAAACATCAACTAAGCTAATGATTGTTAGTTAAGGCAATAAACATGTCACATTACAGTCAGCACAGTAAAGAGGTAATTAGCTCTGGAAAAGCACTGCTGATTGGAGCTGTTGAGATCCTTTGCTCTTAACCTTTGAGCCCATTATCTGGCACAGGACATACTGCAGCTATGCTAATCTGAATTCACAGTTGACAGCTTGGTTGCTGAAGATGGTGTGTGTTCATCAGTATTCAGTCAGTGTTTGCTTAGTGTGAATTTTAAGCTACTGTAATTATTAAAAATTAATGTATTTTATAAAAAACATATATTCTATCATGAATTGTATCATAATCAAGAAGTCACATATGACACTTACCTACTGCAAGATTAGTTACCCACAGCTAAAACCATGAACTTCAAAAGTCCTCCACCCGATCGAAAAGATAGATAAGCAAAATTAGGTTTGTATAAAAATTACCTGCACACTTTCGGAATGAAAGATTCAATAGGATCCAGAATACATAGGCTGCATTACACTGGTGAACAGCCTGTAAAATCATTTCTGATTTTACTCTACTCAGGCTTTTTGCACACAAGTGTAATCCCACTGATCCTCATTGAGTGCCCCCTATGACAAACGTATGGGACTCGCTGTGCAAATATTTTTTGCGTTTGTTAGTGGCTTAGTGATACCATTCTCTCTTATGAAATACAGTTTCTGCTTTGATTTGAGAGGCCGAAAGTAATGCATGAGTGAATCAGCCAGCACTCAGTGATGCAAATATAAATCGTACTTCAATAGGAATTATTAATTATCTGCTACTTATCATGAATGCCCTTTAATGGATTTAGACTGCAAAATCACCATATGATAAAGAAAGTGGCAAGCAAGCAAAAAAACATTGCTTTCAGTTTTGCACAGAGGAGAACACAAAGGTTGGAGTAGTACAAGGAAAGTAACAGAGAGGCTGAGATAGCATAAACCACAAAGGTGGAACTCGAGCAGTTTATCAATGTCACCTCAACCCGAGATGTATAACTGACTTTATACTGTAGTATATACAAATACTTCATGGGATGGCATGATTAATTCAGTTCTCAGCATGTCTCTATTTTGCCAGCTGCAAGTGTCATGATGAGTCCCAGCTCCTACAATTGAATCACATGATGTAAACCGAAGTAATGTCGGAACTGCAAGATCAGGTTTTATTCTGCTGCCAACTTCCACCTCCGTAATATTGCCCGACTCTGCCCCTGCCTCAGCCCATCTGCTGCTGAAACCCTCATCCACACTTTTGTTACCTCCAGAATCGACTATTTCAGTGCCTCCCATCTTTCACCCTCTGTAAACTTCAGCTCATCCAAAACTCTGCTGCCCGTATCCTAACTTGCACCAAGTCCCGTCCACCCGTCGCCCCTGTGCTCACTGATCTAAAATTGTTTCGCAGTCCAGCACCATCTCAAATTTAAAATTTTCATCCCTGTGTTCAAGTCTCTCCGTGGCCTCGCCCCTTTCTATCTTTGTGATCTCCTCCAGCCCTACAACCCTCTGAGAACTCTGCATTCCTCCAGCTTTAGCCTCTTGTGCATAACCAATATTTTTTGGCCCGCCATTGGCGGCTGTGCCTTGAGCTTTCTAAGCCATGGAATTCTCTCCCTTAGCCTCTCGGCCTCTCTCCCCTCCTTTAAGATGCTCCTTAAAACCTACCTCTTTGACAAAGCTTTTGGTCACCTGTCCTAATATCTCCTTATACGGCTCAGAGTCAAATTGTGTCTAATTACATTCGTGTAAAGCACCTTGCGGTGTTTTACTATGCTAAAGGTGCTATATAAATGCAAATTGTTATTTTTGCATGATAATGAAATAATCCTATTTTGCATATATAAGACTGCAGCAACACTGGGTCTGACAATATCATAAACAAGAGCAAAGCTTGAGAAGCTTAACATTAATTGTGTTAGAGCCTTGAAAACATTTTTTAAATTATATATTATTCCTTTCCCTCCAATTGGTGGTTTATGCTTAAGATTGTATTTTCTGCTAGAGCCAAAAGGTTTCATATTATGAGAAACTTCTACTCAAAAATAATGCATTCTGTTTACCACAACAGTTACCCTTTTGTGTATAAAACCCAAACGTGTATTCTCTGTAAACAGTTTGAAAGAAAAATTCCAAGAAGAGTTATAGGGGCAGATTTTGCGGTTGGTGGAGTACCTGCGGAGGACGTCGCCGGCATCTGAATAGAATACAAACTTATCTGATGGGGAGCCTCCTTCGTGAACTTGCTGTTTGAGGCTACGTACTTGAGGGAAGTGTAATGGCCCACGCATCCCAGGGGCGCAGCATAAGCGGAAGTGTACCTGGTGCTCCAATCAGCGGAAGCGCCGAGTTTCCTCTTACAATGTTGACAGATAGGCCCACGGTGTGGACAGATGTGTGGGAACCATTGCATCAAGCTTATAGGAGAAAGGAGGGTGCAGACTGGCACCTGACATGCTGAACGTTGCATTAAAAGCTGTCAGGAAATAAGATATAAATATATAGGTTTAACATTTTGTTCTTTATTTAGGATTTAGTATCGGTTGAATTCAGTCTGTCTCAAACACATGAGGTACAGAGAACTGAACAGTGGCACTCAGATTGCCCCACACAAAAAAAGCTGGCAAAATGACAGCACCAGCTTCAACATCAGGATTTCAATAATATAGAGATTAAATGTGTAGACACTAAAACAAACTAACAATAAAAGCTCTTCGCAAATCTACGAAGTTTGCGGTTAAATTATTCAAGTGGAGCTCAGGTGCTTCCATCTGTTGTAATGTTCCAATTTCACTTTTAAGTGAGCTAAAACCTGCTCAACGATGCTTTGGATCTTTTGAGGTATCACCTTACGCTGATGCAAACCGGCCCTGCGCCAGCTGTAAAATTTTCGGACGTAATTGCCGGGCAGTCGGTGGGCAATTAGCCAAGTCTGTGCCAGCAACGAGGATTTCCCCATCGGTGTGGATCATCTGTCAAGTCGGAACGTGACAGATCGCAAGTTCGGGATTTAGCACATGTGGAAATCCCGAACTTGCGGTCCCTTTCAAAGACGATGATAGCGTACTCGGAGAGTACGCCGTCATGCCTACCGCAAATTCTGGTTCAATGTATTTATATGATGAAGGTGTAGTGTATGTACCTTTAAGAGAGAACTACTTTTACAGCTCCTGTATACTGTAGTACCGGCAGTGGCCACACCTGTATATAAGCCTTGAGCATGCCTCTGTACTGTTAGTCTTTAGACTACCCTCCTCCAGTAAACACCTGTTGATTGTTAAGTTACAGCCTCCGTCTAGTTATTGGAAAACATCATACTTGAAGAATCACGGATTCAACAGTGGCGACGAGGTCGATTCGAATCTACCTGCAACTCTGCATTTCCTTTCAAGGATTCGCTCCGGGAGGGCGGTGGAAGAAAGTCGAGGCCAGAAGCACGGGCGTCGACCACGAGCAACCGCCCAGTCATCCGGCAGAGAGTGAACATCGCAGGGGAGGCTGTTGAGAGCCGAGCTTGGTTCTCCAGCCACGACGATCCAGCAACAGGCTGGCAACAGGTACAGCGCAGACCCTTCCCGGACAGCGGCGGCTGGAGCCGACCGACGGCACAGAAAAGGCCGAGCAGCGTCGATGGGGTAAGAGAGAGGGTGAAGCGCACAGGGCGCAGCCGGGGGTTGAAAACCGAGCGGTGTCGAGGAAAAACAAAAGAGAGGGTAAAGCAGCAGCCGGGTTCAGGACCGAGCGGCGGCAACGGGAGAGGCGCACAGGAGAACGCGCAGAGCACAGCCAGGGCTCAAGGGCTGAACAGCGTCCGCGGGGGAAAGAAAGGAAGCGCGGGAGATGCCATTTTGTGCCAGCGGAGAAGAATGGAGAGCGCGGGAGACGCCATTTTAGACAGTTTAATCACACCCAGGGATGCCGAAGAGTGGCAGTATCACTGCGTTCGACAATGAAGTCGAAGGTTGGGCGACATGTGTGGAACGCATTGAGGTGTACTGCAGGGCGAATGAAGTGCCAGATGCTAGGAAAGCACTGGTTTTGTTGAATTCCATGGGTGCAAAAACTTATGGCTTACTGCGAAACCTAATAACCCCAGAGAAGCCAGTGGATAAGAATTTCGAAAGCATAGTGGAAATCCTACAGGACCACTTAAACCCCACACTGCTGCTGATAGCAGAAAGATTTAAGTTCCACAAAAGGAACCAGCATAAAGATGAAAGTAATGCTGAGTGCTTAATGGAACTGCGCAAGCTATCGAAACACTGCCAGTTTGGATTGGGACTAGCAGATATGTTAAGGGACAAGTTTGTGTGTGGGCTTCAAAGTGAAGGAACCCAGAAACGGCTTCTATCAGAAAAGGATCTTACGCTGGACAAGGCTTTCAGCATGGCAGTATCACACGAAGCAGCCGCACGGGGCGCTGCAGAGATACAACGGAGACCGCAAGAATATGGCACCAATGAAATGTCATATGGAGCAGGGAAGTGTTATCGCTGCGGCAGAACAACACACGACCAGAAGGATTGTTGGTTCAAGGACTAAGTGTGCAGACAGTGTGGAAAAGCAGGACACATAGCAAGAGTCTGCAGGTCAGGGAAGAAAACCAGCAGCAAGAAATCACCACAGGAGAAGTACAAAAAGGTACACAAGGTGATGGACAGTAGTTCAGACGAACAGAAAAGTGATACAGACTCTGGAAGCAAGGAGCTGGGTTGTCTGAAACTACATAAGGTAATCAAAATGGAGGATCACCAGACTATCTGGGTCACACTCAAGATAGACGGAGTCCAAGTGAAAATGGAATTGGACACAGGATCAGCCCTAACAGTCATAAACCAAAGGGACTACAAGCGGCTATTTTCACATATACCCTTGAAAGCTACAGAGATTGTCTTGAAGACGTACATGGGGCAAAAAAGTCTACCCCAAAGGAAAAATAAGGGTGAACGTGATATACAAAGGCCAGGAAATACCTAAAATGGACCTATATGTATTGCCAGATGGAGGACCACCACTACTAGGATGTGAATGGGAGTGGCCCTCCTCTCCATGGCAACGGGTGCATATTGATTTTGCTGGTCCATTCATGGACTCAATGTTCTTAATAGCAGTGGATGCGCACTCGAAATGGCCTGAGGTGATCAAAATGTCCTCAACCACTACAGAGAAAACGATCGCAGTCCTACGGACCATATTTGCCAGGAACGGCTTGCCAGAGCAGATTTGCTCGGATAACGGACCACAGTTTGTGTCCGAAGAGTTTCGGAAATTTATGAGAAGGAATGGGGTAAGGCATTACACATCCGCCCCGTATCATCCAGCCACAAATGGATTGGCTGAGAGGTTCGTACAAACCTTTAAAAAGGCGATAAGGGCCATGTGCGATGATGAAATTCCACTGCAACATAAGGTGGACAATTTCCTGTTAGCCTACAGAAATGCGACACATGCAGTTACCAACTAGACCCCGGCCATGATGTTCTTTAACCGAAGGTTGAGATCGCGTCTGGATTTGCTCAGACCAAATGTGCGAAGAAATGTTGAGGATAAGCAATTCCAGCACATCAATGAGAAGCCGACAAGGAGCTTCAATGTAGGACAACCAGTCTTGGTCCGCGACTACCGAACAGAGAAATGGCAACCCGGAACGATATGCACACGGCAGGGGCCATTAATGTACACAGTGGATGTCGGGGAGAACATTGTGAGACGCCACGTCGACCAGATCCTAGCGTCACAGGAACGAGTCAACCCCATGTCTCGCGTCCCTGGGGATGAACCCGGCATACCGGTAGCATCTACCTCAGAAACAGTAGCAGCGGAAACTGATGAACTAACCGACGAAAGGGGGCCAGAATCGCCTCCGCACCAAGAACAAGAACCTCAGGAAAGGCGCTATCCAGAAAGGATCAGGAAGCCGCCCCAAAGACTGAATCTATAAATGGACTATTTCAGTTTAATGTGCATGTTAAAGTGTTAACTGTTATTTGAATGTTATGGGTACTGTTAATCTAAAAGGGGAGGAATTGTAGTGTATGTACCTTTAAGAGAGAACTACTTTTACAGCTCCTGTATACTGTAGTACCGGCAGTGACCACACCTGTATATAAGCCTTGAGCATGCCTCTGTACTGTTAGTCTTTAGACTACCCTCCTCCAGTAAACATCTGTTGATTAAGTTACAGCCTCCGTCTAGTTATTGGAAAACATCATACTTTAAGAATCACGGATTCAACAGAAGGAAGTCAGTAAAAAAAAAAATTACATATTAAAATAACAGCAAATAAAGTAGATGCAGTCAATGTTTCTCAAGTCCTTGCCAAATTACCAAGAAAATAATAAAAATGGAGAACAGCACACTTATATAGACAGCATTTTCCATGGCATTTTTTCAAATGGTACAGTGCCAACTTGTCCTTAGTTTGAATTATGCCATGCAACAGTGCCATACAAAGACAGCAGTACACAAATGGGGATATATTGAGTGAGGAGACTGCTTTTATTATCTTAATTCACTGTTGAAAATAACCTGGCATTAGTGAATTTCCTGTGCCATAAATTCGCTCCTCTTCGCTTGTTCTTACTATTTTATCGGTTTTATTTCACTGTTATTTTGTCCTGAATATGCACCTTCTTTACTTTGCCACTTAATATCTGCATCAGTTATTTTACAGTTTCAAGTGTTTAAGAATCTCCTTCACTATTATCCTGCTTCCCTGTAATTTTTCCTTTATTTTCTGCAAGGTAAAGCTTACTTTTGATGTGGTTTCCTGCTGAGTGTCTTTCACATTTTTATTCTCTGCAGCAGACCAGCAAGTCGCCACTTATTTTTACCCAGCTGCAGCAGAATGAACACTGCTTCTCACAGCAACTTGGCAAAATGGATCACTCATGTGGAGGGCACTTGTCATTTGTGTTTGCTGTGACAGCTACTTATAGCGACAAAAACGGACCCAAAAGTGAACAACTACTCTGTAAATCAACATTAGATATTATAAAAATGTCGCATAAGTGACTTTAAAACTGCCATCCCACCTTGAGTAACAGGGGCAGATGACCATTCTAAATAGCTCAAGTTTTGTCCTTTTTGCTAATTACATCAGAACCTTTCAATAACATTATCATCTTATAACTACTCCCAGCTATGTGTTATTGTCCACTATACTAATAGAGGCTGCTGACAAGTACACAAATTGAATCCTGTAAAAAAAAAAGTAAGGTGATTAAGCAACTAATTCTTTTTTTTTAACTATTTAATATTTAAATGCTTACCATTAGCAAAATTCCATGTTAGGGCCCAGCAAAACAGATTCCTTTCACAATGCCTTCAAAATCCTCATTTGTAACACTGGTCTAATAATTTCATCACAATATACCTATTTATACATGCGTTTTGGTTTTTTAAAGATTAGTTAGCAAAGATGTATTACCATATTATGGCCCTAGAATAAATGGCTAAAATATCACACTTGTTTCATGGGCTAATACGTTGTCAATATATTATTGGCAGAGTCTAACCAGAGAACTGAAATTATGAAAGCCCCACGTTGAACAACAAATAAATCTAGCATGCAGCAAGCTTCTGAGTATTGTCACTGACAAGAGTAACCTTTAGCTATTTCGTTTACAAAGGAAAGCATCATTAAATACTGACCAGCAGGGTCTGTGGCTCTCGCACTCAATTACTGTATTAAAAGATTGTGCATATTTCACAGGATTCACCTTCTACGGGCAAAGCAAATTGCTTCCCCTACTATGTTACAGCTGCTAAAAAGTCTCGTGTTAAGCTTCTAATGAACTAATCACAATCTGTCTTAAGTATTTCCTCCATAGGATGATCCATGACCTCACTGAAGAAACAGGAAGAACAATAGCAACAGACAAATCTCCACTACATGCATGGACGACCATCCCATATGACTAAAAATATGTACTGAGGCACACTGATACCCCAGTCGACAGTCTTAGTGGTTCAAAATTTAATTTTGCAGAAACAGATAATCAGGTTTAATGGGGCCCCCACCTCCTTAAATAGGACACAAAGGAACCCTGAACATCCTAGTTATCCTCCACAATAATGTGCCCTGAGGCCTAGCTATTGCAATTATGTGTCAGTTACTCATTACTAAGAGAAAAGGGGGGGGGGGGGGGGGAGAGCCCAAAGCAGTTTTTAGTATTTTAGTATACTCATCCCCAAAAACATCTTCAATGTGCCAACAAGGGTTTAGCAAGCAAACCAGAGGAAGACTATACCAGTTGAGCATAATTTGCATAATTACACAGTTGTAGAAAATCCTAAATCTTTGTTACAACTGCTCTTTGAAAAATGGCTTCAAACTGAACTACACAGCTCAACAGCACATTGCTTTCAAACATCTCCATCCTATTAATAGTGATTTGGTACCAACTTTCAAAACAATTCGTAGTTGAGTTTGGGGAACAAATCATACATACAATTTTACATGGGATCAAATTAATAAGGATCAAGCTGAATATACATCTTTTAGAAACTTCTTGGTTAAGGAAGGAAATATGAAATGTATTTTAATATCTGTTCTCATTCAAGACTTCACTTTGAATCCGCATTCTCCAATTCTTCTCTCGCAATTCAAATTAAAATGCAACACTTAAGTTAAAGTTATAGAATTTGATCACAGGAGCCTGAGTATAGCTTACCACGGCGCCAATACAAGGAAAAATATAAGACCTGGAAACAACATCATACAGGATATTATTCTCCTATTCTAAATGTTCACAATTTCTTTTACAATTTCATTTTCTTGCATTTCTTTGATTTATATATATCGCTTTGCACAGTTGAAAGAACTGAATCTCAATGGATCAGAAATAGGTCAATGTTATTTTTACTGAAAAAAATACAGATTTTATTCCAATAGAATTTTCAGTTAGGTAATCTAAAATACAACAAGACAGTCAACTCAAACATCTTATGAGAAAGATGTCGTACCCGGTGTATGGAGTAACTTTACGATTTGGCTTACTGTCCCCCTGTCTCTGCACCTGCTTAAAATCTGTTACATTTCCAGCTTTTTCCAGTTCTGATGAAGGGTCCCAGACCTGAAACGTTAACCCTGTTTCTCTCTCCACGGATGCTGCCTGGCCTGCTGAGTATTTCCAGCATTTTCTGTTGTTATTTCAAGTTTCCACTATATTGGCCCAGATATTCCGATCCCTAGGGACATCGGAAATGCCGGTTTCAGGCATGCACAGCGCATGCGCTGAAAACCAGCTTTTCCGATCGGTCAAGGATGGTCTTGACAGATCCTCCGGCTGCACTGGAGAAGGGCCTCTGCGGGCGGACAGTTCCGCTTTTTGGAGACTCTCTGCCCGCAGAAAACCCTTACAATTCTTGCACCTGGTAAAAACAGGCGTAAGGCCTGCTTTTACCAGGATAAGAGTAGAAAAAAGTAAAAAAGAAAACATTTTTTCACTGATTTATAATTTTAAAATACTTTAAAAAAGGTGTTTATTTTTAGCCCCGTAAAAAACTTTAATTATTTTTTTCAAAAAATGTAATGTAAAATTTATTGTAATTTCAAGTCATTTTAAAAATGTGATTTTTAAATTTATTTATTTAAAGTTTTACTATGTTTTGGGGGTGCTCTCCATTCATATATTTGACAGGTCTTCCTGTCAAATGTATGAAGGGAGATTCCCTTCGGTGATTGGCTCCCCATGGCCCACGTGATCCCAGGGACGCTGTGAACTGCATGTGCCTCTGGGATACGTGGGCCCTGCGCACTTCAAGTTTGGTGAGGCCCAGGAGCAGAAGCGTGTGCGTCCCGGGAGCCCGCAGATTTTTCCAGATCGCAGGCTTCCGCCCGCGGGAGGCCTGCGATCGGAAAATACGGGCCATTAAATATTTCCTTTCAATTTCTAATTGAAGAATATAATTTAAATATTTCAAAAACATACAGAATAACTGGCAAGTTACAAGTGTGTCATTTAATTGAGGAGCGCCCAAAGACATCAAAACCACTTAAGCTTTGCACTATTCAAAAAAGGTGGTAGAGAAAAAGCAGGGAATTATAGACCGGTAAGCCTGACATCGGTAGTGGGGAAAATGCTAGAGTCTATTATAAAAGATGTAATAGCAGAGCACTTGGAAAGCAGTGACAGGATCGGACAAAGTCAACATGGATTTACAAAAGGTAAATCATGCTTGACTAATCTACTGGAATTTTTTGAGGATGTAACTGGTAAAATAGATAAGGGAGAACCAGTGGATGTGGTGTATTTGGACTTTCAGAAGGCTTTCGATAAAGTCCCGCATAAGAGATTAGCGTGCAAAATTAAGGCACATGGGATTGGGGGCAAGGTATTGACTTGGATAGAGAACTGGTTGGCGGACAGAAAGCAAAGAGTTGGAATAAACGGGTCGTTTTCCGAGTGGCAGGCAGTGACTAGTGGGGTACCGCAAGGATCGGTCCTAGGACCCCAGCTGTTCACAATATATATTAATGATCTGGACGAGGGAATTGGATGTAATATCTCCAAATTTGCAGACGACACAAAGCTGGGCGGGAGGGTAAGCTGCGAGGAGGATGTCGGGAAACTCCAGTACGATTTGGACAGGTTGGGTGATTGGACAGAAACATGGCAAATGCACTATAATGTGGATAAATGTGAGGTTATCCACTTTGGTGGCAAAAACAGGAAGGCAGATTATTATTTGAATGGCAATAGATTGGGAGAAGGGGAAGTGCAGAGAGACCTGGGTGTCCTTGTGCACCAGTCGCTGAAGGTAAGCATGCAGGTGCAGCAGGCGGTTAAGAAGGCAAATGGTATGTTGGCCTTCGTAGCAAGAGGGTTCGAGTACAGGAACAAGGATGTCTTGCTACAGTTGTACAGGGCCTTGGTGAGACCGCACCTTGAGTATTGTGTGCAGTTTTGGTCACCTTACCGGAGGAAGGACGTTCTTGCCATGGAGGGAGTGCAGCGAAGATTCACCAGGCTGATACCTGGGATGGCAGGAATGACGTATGAGGAGAGATTGTGTCGATTGGGCTTATACTCACTGGAGTTTAGAAGATTGAGAGGGGATCTCATCGAAACCTATAAAATTCTGTCAGGTCTGGACAGACTAGATGCAGGAAGGATGTTTCTGATGGCTGGGGAGTCCAGAACCAGGGGTCATAGTCTAAGGATAAGGGGTAAGCCATTTAGGACTGAAATGAGGAGGAATTTCTTCACCCAGAGAGTGGTGAACCTGTGGAATTCTTTGCCACAGAGGGCGGTGGAGGCTAGTTCATTAAATATATTCAAGAAAGAGTTGGATATATTTCTTGAGGCTAAAGGGATCAAGGGATATGGGGAAAAGGCAGGGACAGGGTACTGAATTTGGATGATCAGCCATGATCACATTGAATGGCGGAGCAGGCTCGAAGGGCCGAATGGCCTACTCCTGCTCCTATCTTCTATGTTTCTATGTCATAGGTTATGATATGAGGAACCAATTAATACACTGCCAGATAATTCGGCATGCTTCGATGCTTTTCCTTAAATTCTGTACTTAAAATGATTTTGGCTAAGAGGAGAAATTTTGCAGAGGTTTTATGGTAACATAGTGAGTGACTTGTGGTCTATCTATAGAAAAATGTATAATAGAGGAGCTGTTTGTTATTTTACAATTTGGAGAGAAAGAACAAACAAATAAACTGGCATTCATACAGTGGTTCATCACATCCTCAGGACACCCCTCAGCACTTCACATCCACAGAATTATTTTTGAAGACATTTTTGTCATATAGGCAAACATGGCAGTCAGTTTGCACACAGCAAGGTCCCACAAACAGTAAACAAGATGAACGACCAGATAATCTATTTTTGGTGGTGTTAAGGGATAAATGATGGTCAAGACAGTAGAATAACTCCCTATTCTTCTTCAAATAGTGTCACAGGATCTTTTGTCTACCTAAACAGGTGTCTCAGTTTAATGTTTCAGCTGAAAGAAAGCACCCAACAAGTCAGCACTCTCTATTTACTGCACTGAAGTGTCAGATAGATTATATATTCAAGTCCTGGAATACAACTTGAACCTATGACCTTCTTACTCAGAGACGAGAGTGCTTCTACCCGACACCGAGATATTTAGGGGGGAAAAAGTCACACTGTCACATTCTGGCCGATCTCAATGGCTGCAGAGGTGAGTTGACGTGGAACAAAAAAATTTAGTTGATTGTTGCACTTGATCTCTAGGTGCACATCATCAAAGCACAGTTTCTGGAGTTTTATAAGGTTTGCTGACAGTTTTGGTCGCCCCATCTGCGGAAGGATGTTCTTGCCATGGAAAGAGTGCAACGGCGATTCACCAGGCTGATACCTGGAATGGCGGGAATGACCTACGAAGAGAGATTAAATAGTTTGGGCTTGTACTCACTGGAGTTTAGAAGATTGAGAGGGGATCTCATCGAAACATATAAAATTATGGCAGGCCTGGACAGGCTGAATTCAGAGAGAATGTTTCCAATGGCCGGGGAGCACAGAACCAGGGGCCACAGTCTAAAAATAGCGGGCAAATCATTTAAAACAGAGATGAGGAAGAATTTCTTCACTCAAAGAGTGGTGAGCCTGTGGAATTCCCTGCCACAGAGGGCTGTGAAGGCTAATTCAATAAATATTTTCAAGAGAGAATTGGATATATTTCTGAAGGCTAAGGAGATTAAGGGTTACGGAGAAAAGGCGGGGACGGGGTACTGAACTGGTAAGATCAGCTATGATCTCAGACGAAGATCAGCCATGATCTCATTGAATGGCGGAGCAGGCTCGAAGGGCCGAATGGCCTACTCCTGTTCCTATCTCTATGTTTCTATGTTTCTATGATGTGAAGCTTCTTTAAGACTTCTCTACATGATAAGACACAATATAAATGCAGTGATATTTACTATTAGGTTTGCTTCGGCTACATTTTCCCAATTTATATATTGTTTGGTACACAAGATTTTTCAATTCATACTCTTGATTGCTTTCTTCTTCCCACAGTATCCCTAGATACTGGAACAGATATCCTTCAGTTGACCTGGTTCCAAGCTTCTGCCAACTAAGTTATTGCACATGTGCAGCCTGGAGGCATCTCTTCCTCCGATTTCCTTCCCTCTGCTCAACATCTCCCCAAAAAGTGACACCCAAGATCAGGAATTTAGCAAAGTAGAGGATCAAACCATGTGGCCCACACGTTGGTGCTATAATGTGTTACACCAAAAGGCTAACCCAAAGCTTTATATGCAAGCCAAGCCAAGAGACAGTAAGACACATGCTTAAATTACTGAGTGTAAGAATTCACAACACGAATCAAGAAAATAAGGTGAGAATGACATGCAAGAATTTGTCTTCCATCGATATTCGTCAAGAATTCCAGTGACACGGCAGAGCTTTTTTTTTTATTATTACCCAACTGATTCCAATTTTGAAAGGAAAGTAGCTTATCCTCTAGGGATCTCGTGTGCTTATAAAATCTGGGGAAGGTCCTGTAGTCCCTCTTGAGTTAAGTGGCTTCTGTCATTTTGTCCCGGACAGACACAGATGGGCAGATGAAGTGAACAACTATTACATCCAATTCTCTACAGGATGAGTAACAAGATTGGGTACCAGGCTTATGAGATTAGTGGGTTACTTTAAGCAAGCAAAATGAAGTGAATGCAAAAGGGGTTAAAAAAGCCCCAAAATAATTTTCTTTAAAATAAAAAAAAAATTACAGCCAATGCATTTTTCATTGTAATAATCATTATGCAGTAATATTTTTCGGATTTGTTCAGAGGCCATTTTCAATTTGAACTGCCTTTGTGTTTAATCTTACAGGCTGATCTATAAAGCAATATCTTTTCCATGCAGAGGTATAATTGCAATCAAGCACATTGTTACATCTAATCTGTGCTACATCTGCAAGGTCTGGAGACTGGAGCCATTCCGCAAGCTACATCAGATCTTAAATACTCACAGGATTAAATACTTGAAGGAGGGAGAATAAAATTAACTGCTGTCTGATATTTAACTAAACAGCTTTTTAACATCGAGCAGCTTTTTAAGTGGTTCAATTTTAGATGCATGTTATTTTTCAACAAAAAGATGTGTGACCTACATTGTAGATGTCATCTGGCGCATCAGTAATGAGAAGCTCAATGGGTGGCATCATTTTATAATTAAATAGCTCATGAACCATTTGTAAGGTCAACAAAGATTAATGTCACGAGTCAACCAGGGTCAGCATGTGCATTTCTATAGAATTTTGTCAGTGTCAATTGGAGTGCAAAAGAAAGCTTTGAATTTCGTAGCAGTGAACTATTACAAGCACAATAGGAAGCTCAAAGTCATGGCTAGTAATTATAAAAGGCAATGTCAACTGGACACAATTTTTTGGTTGCTTCATTTAACCATTGAATTTTATTGGCTGTATTATTTTCCTGTGTCGTGACGAGAATTTTATGGAGTTTATTGAAATTAATTCCATTGAGGAACCAACTCCTCAAGGCAGCCATGTCTAATATTACAAAGGAAATTAGCAGTTTATTTGAATTATTATCTACTTGGCCGATAAGCATGCACTATTCTCTAACAGTATCTTGTATGACAAGAATTTCAAAATTTCATGCACATTCTTAAAAGGACTGCAAATTAAACTATTCACAAGTGGCTGGAGTTTAGGAATATCCAGCTTTTATTCTGAAACAGAAGACATTGGTGTGGGTGCAAATGTTCTATTCTTAAATGGAGGGTGGAATTTGAAACTGGAGGCAATAGGCTGCTTAAATTATAATGTTTGAAACATTGTCAAGGCTTAGGGACCTCTAGGTCCTGCTGGAGGTACTGTTGGCATTCAATCTGTTAAAACCACTCAGCTTATCAGTACAGAACACGGTTAAGCTTCCTGCTGCTTGTCCAGGTACAGTGCTGGAGGAGCCTCAGCCTTTGCCCTTGTCCAACAGGTATGAAGTTCTTGCTGCCTGTTTGGATGAGGGAAAAGCCTGCAAGATGGATGAGCAAGCTGACCATGGCACCATGGTGCAGGAAGCCATTCAAGTGGGGGAAGTGAAAGGGAATGTAGTTGTGATAGGGGACAGTATAGTCAGGGGGATAGATACTGTTCTCTGCCGCCACGACCGAGAGTTCTGAAGGTTGTGTTGCCTGCCCGATGCCAGGGTTAAAGACATTGCCTAGTGGCTGGAGAAGAACTTGGAGTGGGAGGGGGAGGATCCAGTTGTCGTGGCCCACATAGGAACCAACGACATAGGTAAAACTAGGAATGAGGTTCTGCTGAGTGAGTTTGAGGAGCTAGGATCCAAATTAAAAAGTAGAACCTCAAAGGTAATAATCTCTGGATTGTTACCTGAGCCACGCGCAAATTGACATTGGGACAAACAGATTAGAAAAGAAAGACTTGCATTTATATACCATCTTTCACGACCACCGGACGTCTCAAAGCGCTTTACAGCCAATGAAGTACTTTTGGAGTGCAGTCACAATTGTAATGTGGGAAACGCGGCAGCCAATTTGTGCTCAGCAAGCTCCCACAAACAGCAATGTGATAATGACCAGATTAAGCTGTTTTTGTTATGTTGATGGAGGGATAAATATCAGCCAGGACACCAGGGATAACCATGCTCTTCTTCGAAATAGTGCCATGGGATCTTTTACGTCCACCTGAGAGTGCAGACAGGGCCTCGGTTTAACGTCTCATCCGAAAGATGGCACCTCCAACAGTACAGCACTCCCTCAGTACTGCCTAGATTTATGTGCTCAAGTCCCTGGAGTGGGATTTGAACCTACAACCTTCTGACTCAGAGGCGAGTGTGCTACCAACTGAGCCACAGCTGACAGTGAGGTTTAAATGCGTGGCTCAGAGTGGTGTGGGAGCACCAGTACTGAGAAAGAGGGAGCTGTTCCATTGGGACAGGCTCCACTTCAAATGGGCTGGGACCAGTGTCCTGGCAAACTGAATAACTAGGGCAGTAGACAGGGCTTTAAACTAATGAAAGGGGGGGGGGGGTGAGAGGATTCAGGAAAGAGTAAATTTAAAAGCAGCGATAGAAATGTCAAGGCTCTAGAGCAGAAAGAGTTTTGGGTAAAAATAAGCAGAGTGGGTCAGGAAGGGACAGAGAGAGTAACAAAGGTAATAAGGCATCAGTGACTAAGGTGACATCAGGGAAAAATAGAAATAAGTCAAAGCTAAAGGTACCACATATGAATGCGCAAAGCATTCGCAACAAAATAGATAAATTAATAGCGCAGATAGAAATGAACAGGTTTGATCTAATAGCCATAACAGAGACGTGGTTGCAAAGTGGCCAAGGTTGGGAAATAAATATTTCAGGATACTTAACCTTTAGAAGAGATAGGCAAAATGAAAAAGGAGGAGGGGTAGCCCTGATAATAAAGGATGGGATAAAGACAGTAGAGAGAAAGGATCTTAGCTCCGAAAATCAAGAAGTAGAATCAGCCTGGGTGGAGCTAAGAAACAGCAAGGGGCAGAAAACATTGGTGGGAGTTGTTTATCGGCCCCCAAACAGTAATTGTAATGTAGGGCAGAGTATAAATCAGGAAATTAGAGGGCCATGTAACAAGGGTAATACAGTAATTATGGGGGACTTTAATCTACATATAGACAAACCAAATTTGCAGTAATAGTGTGGAGGACGAATTCATGGAATGTATGCAAGATAGTTTTATGGATCAGTATGTTGAGGAATCAACTAGGGAACAGGCTATTTTAGATCTAGTATTGTGCAACGAGAAAGGGTTAATTAATAACCTTGTAGTAAAGGGGCCTTTAGGGAAGAGTAACCATAATATGATAGAATTTTATATTGAGTTTGAAAGTGATTTAGTTAAATCTGAAACTAGGGTCTTAAATCTAAACAAAGCAAACTACAGAGGTATGAGGGGCAAGTTGGCTAAGGTAGATTGGGAAACTACATTAAAAGGTATGACGGTAGATAAGCCATGGCTAGCATTTAAAGAATTAATACATAATTTACAACAAATATACATTCCTTTAAGGCACAAAAACCCCACAGGAAAAGTGGTCCAACCGTGGCTGACAAGAGAAGTTAAAGACAGTATTAGATCAAAGGAAGTGGATGATAATGTTGGCAGAAAGAGTAGTAAGCTTGAGGATTGGGAGGATTTTAGAATTCAGCAAAAGAGAGCCAAGAAATTGATAAAGAAAGGGAAAATAGAATGAGAGTAAATTAGGGAGAGACATCTAAACAGACTGTAAAAGCTTCTATATGTATGTAAAAAGGAAAAGATTAGCAAAAGTAAATGTGGGTCCCTTACAGGCTGAGACAGGAGAAATTATAATGAGGAATGAGGAAATGGCAGAGAAATTAAACAAATTATTTGTGTCTGTCTTCACGGAAGAAGACGCAAAAAACTTCCCGGAAATAGTGAACAACCAAGGGTCTAGCGAGAATGCGGAACTGAAAAAAATTAGTATTAGTAAAAAAAAAAAAAATAGTACTGGAGAAATTAATGGGACTGAAAGTCGATAAATCCCCTGGACCGGATGGCCTACATCCTAAGGTTTTGAAAGAGGTGGCCATAGAGATAGTGGCTGCATTGGTTGTCATTTTCCAAAATTCCATAGATTCTGGAACAGTTCCCGTGGATTGGAAAGTGGCAAATGTAACCCCACTATTTAAGAAAGGAGGGAAGAGAGAAAACGGGGAACTACAGACCAGTTAGCCTGACATCAGTAGTAGGGAAAATGCTCAAATCTATTATTAAGGATGTGGCAATAATAGGATTGGGCAGAGCCAACACAGATTTATGAAAGCGAAATTGTGTTTGACAAATCTGTTGGAGTTTTTTGAGGTTGTAACTAGCAGAATAGATAAGGGGGAACCAGTGGCTGTGGTGTATTTGGATTTTCAGAAGGCATTCGATAAGGTGCCACACAAGAGGTTATTAAACAAAATTAGGGCTCATGGGATTGGGGATAATATACTAGCATGGATTGAAGATTGGTTAACGGACAGAAAACAGTGAGTAGGAATAAATGGGTCATTTTCGGGTTGGCAGGCTGTAAATAGTGGGGTACCGCAAGGATCAGTGCTTGGGCCTCAGCTATTCACAATCTACGTCAATGATTTAGATGAGGTGACCAAATGTAATATATCCAAGTTTGCTGATGATACAAAGCTGGGTGGGAATATAAGTTCTGAGGAGGATGGAAGGGGTTATAGACAGGCTAAGTGAGTGGGCAAGAACAGGGCAAATGGAATATAATGTGGAGAAATGTGAAGTTATCCACTTTGGTAGGGAAAATAGAAAAGCAGAGTATTTTTTAAATGGTGAGAGATTGGGAAATGTTGGTGTTCAGAGGGACCTGGGTGTCCTTGTACACAAATCACTGAAAGTTAACATGCAGGTACAGTAAGCAATTCGGAAAGCAAATGTTATGTTGGTCTTTATTACAAGAGGATTTGAGTATAAGAGTAAAGCGGTCTTACTGCAATTATATCGGGCCCTGGTGAGACCACACCTGGAGTATTGTGTACAGTTTTGGTCTCCTTGCCTAAGGAAGGATATACTTGTCATAGAGGGAGTGCAACAAAGTTTCCCTAGACTGGTTCCTGGGATGGGGGGGATTGTCCTAGGAGGACAGATTGAGTAGACTAGGCCTACATTCTCTAGAATTTAGAAGAATGAGAGGTGATCTCATTGAAACACACACAATTCTACAGGGCTTGACAGGGTAGATGCAGGGAGGATGTTTCCCCTGGCTGGGGAGTCTACAACCAGGGGTCACAGTCTCAGAATAAGGGGTCGGCCATTTAGGAGATATTTCTTCACTCAGAGGGTGGTGAATCTTTGGAATTCTCTACCCCAAAGGGCTGTGGCGGCTCAGTCGTAGAGTATGTTCAAGAGAGAGATCGATAGATTTTTGAATATTAAGGGAATCAAGAGATATGGGGATAGTGCAGGAAAGTGGAGATGAGGTAGAAGATCAGCCATGATCTTATTGAATGGCAGAGCAGGCTCAAAGGGCAAAATGGCCTACTCCTGCTCCTAGTTCTTATTATTATGTTCTTCTTGAGTGTTCTTGTTGCTGCACCCATCCAGGCAAGTGGAGAGTTTTCCATCACATTCCTGACCTGTGCCTTGTAGGTTGTAGAGAGGCTTTGGGGAGTCAGGAGGTGAGCCACTCGCTGCAGAATACCCAGCATCTGACCTGCTCTAGTAGCCACGGCATTATATGGTTGGTGCAGATCAGTTTCTGGTCACTGGCGACCCTCAGGATGTTGATGATGGGGTTTCAGCGATGGTAATTATCAAGGGGAGGTGGTTAGACTCTCTCTTGTTGGAGATGGTTATTGCCTGACACTTGTGTGGCACGAATGTTACCTTCCACTTATCAGCCGAAGACTGGATGTTGTCCAGGTCTTGCTGCATGTCCATGGACTGCTTCATTACATGAGGAAATGCGAATGTAAATACTGTGCAATCATTAATGAACAGTCCCACTTCTGATCTTATAATGAAGGGATGGTCATTGATGAAGCAGCTTAAGATGGTTGGGTCTTGGCTGCTGCCCTGAGAAATTCTTGCAGCAGTGTCCTGGAGCTGAAATGATTGGTTTCCAACAACCATGACCCACTTACTTTGTGCCAGGTACGGCTCCAGACAGTGGAGAGTTTTCTTCTTAATCGCCAATAACATCAGTTTTACTGGGGCTCCTTGGTGTCACACCTGGTCAAATGCTGCCTTGACGTCAAGGGCAGTCACTCTCATGTCACCTCTGGCATTCAGCTCTTGTGTCCATGTCTGTAGTCTGAAGCTGAGCAGTTCTGGTGGAACCCAAACTGAGCATCGGTGAGCAGATTATTGGTGAGTAAATGTCACTTGGTAGCACTGTTGACAACTCCTTCCATCACTTTGCTGATGATTGGGAATAGGTAGATAGGGTGGTTTTCAGGTTTCCAGCATCTGCAGTATTTTCTTTTATACCCTGTCCTGTGATGGCTCCTGTGCTGGCAGCTCCCTAGGGAGCTCCTTTGCTCTTTTTCCCCCCAGTCTCCTCTTGTAGTGTATGTATCCGTCTACCTTTAAGAAAACCATTGTATGTAACCGTTCACCTTTAAGAGAACTATTTTAGGTGTGGCACTACTTTGTTGGCTTCTGTATACTGTAATACCGGCGGTGACCACACCGGTATATAAGTGCTGTGTCAGGATTTATTTGGCAGATTCGCCCTGACCTTCGAATAGTAAAGTCCTGTTTTAAGTTACTCTGGTAGTCTGTGTATTAATTAACTAAACAACCCACAGACTTTACAGTGGCGACGAGTCCGATCGTACCCTGCGGCAACAATACTTCCGAAGCAGTTAACAAGCGTCGAGAAGAGGCAACCGCCCTCGTCATTCTGCTGGGAGAAAACTCGAGTCTGCAGAGCTGGAAAGGAGGAAGAATTCAGAGACAAAGACTTCCATCAGCAACAGGCACTGACTGTCCCTTCTGCCACGGTGAGGAGTGAGCCGATCAGCACGAGAAGCAAGCCGGCCACGGTGACTGTGAGTAAGGGAAAAGTAAAAAGAATAACCGGAGGATAAGGGCGGTGCACTCGACCACGGTCGAGGGGGAAAGGAGCCGGACAGAAGTCGGGTCCAGAGGCGCTGAGACTGGGGCAGCGTGGAGCAAGGAAGCCGCGGTACAGACAGGCTGGGGGACGCAACGGCGTCGTGAGACAGCTAGACCGCGACCGGCGAAAAAGGCCGGGCAGCGACCGAAGCCACGAAGCGCTGCGACCGGGAGCGTAGGCGTGGGAAGAGATAAACTCAGCCGCAGCCGGGGAGGGAAGCACCGGACTGCGAGAGGGCTGGGAGGCGCGATTGGGAGCCGAGTGAGCGGGAGAGGCAGAGCCGACCAAGGGGGAACTGAGCGAGAGCCAGTCCAGCGGCTGAAACTGTTCTCCGTCAACGGGGTGTACCCAGTGCCGGTAGAGCCGAGCGAGCGGGAGAGAGACAGAGCCCGAGCAAGGGGAACCGAGCAAGAGCCAGCCCAGCGGCTGAAACTGTTCGCCGTCAACGGGGTGTACCCAGCGCCGGTTGCCCTGCCGAGAAAAGGGAAAGCCCTGAAGCCGACGCGCAGGCTGTGAACCTGAAAGCCAGCGGCCGTCGCCCGTGGGGAAAGTGTACCCCTCCCGCTAGGGAAGAAACGCGGGAAGCCGCCATTAGGCGGGGAAGAAGACAGAAGCGGGAAACCGCCATTGAAGTGGGCGGGGAGAGAAGATAAGCACGGGAAACCGCCATTTTCGCGGGAACCGCCATCTTGGAAAAAATAAATAAAAGAAAATTTAAAGAAATAATTCGTGGTGTTATCAGGAAGAGAGGAAGATGCCTAAGCGTGGTAACATCAACGATTTTAATTCCGAGGTAGAAGACTGGGCCACGTATGTGGAACGCATTGAGATCTATTGTGAGGCCAATAAAATAGAAGATGATGACAAAGCTATAACCTTGCTAAACTCGATGAGCGCGAAGACATACGGGCTCTTGAAGCATCTACTAGCACCAGCTAAACCGGCGGATCAGACTTTCGATGATATTGTGACTGTTCTGAAGGATCACTTGAACCCCACACAGTTGATGTTGGCGGAACGATTCAAATTCTATGCGAGAACGCAAAGGAAAGACGAAAGCAACGCAGAATACTTGGTCGAACTGCGTAGACTAGCGAAACACTGCCAGTTTGGAGGGAATCTGACAGAGGCATTGCGAGACAAGTTCGTGTGCGGGTTGTCAAAGGAAGGAACGCAAAAGCGACTACTCGAAGAGAACGACCTTACACTTGACAGGGCTGTCCTTATTGCAGCATCGCACGAAGCCGCAGCGAAAGGAACTGCGGAAATGCAGCTAAAGGCAGCGGCACTCAGTGTGGATCAAATTACCTCGAGTACAACAAAATGCTATCGTTGTGGGAAGACAACACACGACCAGAACCAATGCTGGTTTAAGAACCAGGAATGTAGGAAATGTGGCAAACTGGGTCACATAGCTAAGGTATGCCGGTCAGGCAAGAAGACCAACAACCAAAGGAAGCCATCACAGGAAAAGTACAACAAGGTACACAAGGTGGCTGAGAAGAGTTCAGACGAACAGAATTCGGACTCAGACCCAAACGGCCAGGAGCTGGGTAGTCTGAGAATTCACAATGTGAGTAAGGAAGCTGACCTACAAACTATCTGGGTCATGCTAAAAATAGCTGGAGTCCAAGTGAAAATGGAGTTGGACACTGGATCAGCTCTATCAGTCATAAATCGAAGGGATTACCACTGGCTATTCTCACATATACCCTTAAGAGATACCAAGTTCATATTGCAGACATACACGGGGCATAAAGTATATCCCATGGGGAAGATAAGAGTCAAGGTGAGAGATGGGGGTAAAGAACACCCAAGAACGAACTTATATGTACTACCTGAGGGAGGACCACCACTTCTGGGACAGGAGTGGATCAAGAAAATAGACATGGAATGGCACTATCTAAAAGCCATAACGAGTGAGGACTCGGTGCAGACAATCAGCTCAGATTCTGAAACGGATGACGATAAGACCAACCCAAATATGAAAGACAAGGCTAAAATGGACTTGCCGACTAAGGTTGGAAGAACGAAGGCATGCATAAAGGCTTATGCTCCAGAGAAGAACAAAGTTTCAGAACAGAACTCCACCGAACAACGACAACATAGTTTGACAGAGAATTCTGAGTCTGTTCAGTTTACGGACATATCCATGACTGACGAACACCGAGCTCGGACTCAACTTTATTTCAAATTACGACAGCAAGTAGAACAAGTGAGTTACCGTCTCGAACAAGAGATGAAAACAACGAAAAAGTTCTATGACACCGAATGGGAGAATCTGGAAAGACAACAGAAGCAGCTAGCTCAAGCAGAGAGCGACCATAGAGCCATTGTGACCAATTACCGATCACATCTCCCTTATGCTGTTCAGGAGTTAGAATATTTGCAGGAAGGAGCAAATGAAGAGGAATCTTCAGGAAGCCAGGATTTTATTCCAGTTCTTCTCTACGACTCCTTACAAGCAGAGTTTGAGAAGTTGAAGGAACAGTATGAACAGGCCCAGGCTACAATCCTGGAGGGGATTAACTCGGCAACCTCCGAAAAGCTAGTCTCAGTAGAAGCATATGAGCAACTAAAGGTTGAACATGAGCAAGAAGTCCAAAGGCTGCAGGAAATTCTTGATGAGCTCAAGGCCAAGACAGACTCATCGGTAGAAGTTCCATCCATAGATGAGAAATTAGAGGTGAAAGACAGGGCAGAACATGAAAGACAAGATGTCCAAGAACTCATAAAAATATTGAAGGAAACCCAAGACAAATATGAGGCGGCAATGACCGAGGTTCAACAACTTGAAGAACAGATTCAACTGGGAATCCTCTCAGTGGAAGAAAAGGAAACTGTAAGAAACACAGAGACTGTAAGAATGGCCCCTGAACATGAGCTAGAGAGCATCAAGGTGCAACTTCTCCGAGCGCTGAAAGCCAAAGTACAAGAGGAAAAGAAGGTGAAAGCATTGGAGGAAAAGGTGGATGAAATGGAGAAGACTCTGATCCACAGTGTTCCCGTGGAAGAGTTAACGGTCAGCCAACTCCTTCATATGCTGAGGGACAAGACTCTGCAATGGGAACAATCTGAACACGAGCTTCAATCTTCAAAGGGAAGGAGTTTGGAGCTCTCAAAAGTTATGGAAATAGCTGAGGTTGCAACACAGATTTTACTGGGATGCCAAAAGTACGCTGAATCACGTCTATGTGAACAACAGAATGTTGAAACAGCTGCTCCAGTAGAAGGATTGAATAGCCCGATCAATCAATCCCCGATGGAAGGGGAAGTATTGAAATCACAAATGAGGTCATTAGTGAAGGATTTGCAGGAAACCCAGGAAGAGCGGGATGAATATGAACGCATGAAGAAGTCTCTTCAGGAAAGATGTCTAGGGAGGGAACAACAGTCGGCTAACGTCCAGTTGGGTAAGGAAGAAGTAGCAGGCCCTCTCGCTAGACTAGTTCAGGACGACACCGAATATTACCATGACCTGTTGAGTGACACGGAATATTACGAGGACTTGGTCTGCCCAGCTTGTGATGAAAACTCCCAAAGTGCAGAAATCAGGATGAAGCACTTAAAGTCTAAGGAACATAGGGAGATGGTGGCGCTACAGCTGGCAGCTGATAAGGAAGCCCCGAGAGTCTCCAAGAAGCAGAAAAGAAAAAGACGAAGCAGAAGGTGATAACCATCTAAATCATTATCACTTCTACCAGATCATGTACGTGGGCCCTACGAAGGGAGCCAAATCATTTGGCAAGTAGGAAAAATTACCAAGGCAGTCCAGCTGTTTGTAAAAGTCAGCACTGCTGGTTCAGCAGGACGGAAGTTCAAGCTGTTAAGTCAAGGGAAAGACTATTGGATGAGTCACGCTATCAATGTGAACCGGCTACACCACAGAGATGTTGTTCGGACCGAGTCGAGACCAGAGACTGAATCTGTAAACTGTTTCCCGCATAGATTATACCTGTGAATTGTTTTACATGAAGTTGAATATATGTTATGTTTAATGGGGGACTAAGTATGTTGTAAGCTAAAAAGGGAGGATTGTAGTGTATGTATCCGTCTACCTTTAAGAAAACCATTGTATGTAACCGTTCACCTTTAAGAGAACTATTTTAGGTGTGGCACTACTTTGTTGGCTTCTGTATACTGTAATACCGACGGTGACCACACCGGTATATAAGTGCTGTGTCAGGATTTATTTGGCAGATTCGCCCTGACCTTCGAATAGTAAAGTCCTGTTTTAAGTTACTCTGGTAGTCTGTGTATTAATTAACTAAACAACCCACAGACTTTACACCTCTCTTCTGCTGTTTAAGTTCCCCTGGCTCTAATAGTGGGTGCAATTTATCCCTAACTGCAAGTTCAAGCTGCAAGGTTAAAGTTACCTGAGCCCACTGCCCATCCCCCGACCATGCCTGTTCTTTGTTCTCAGTGAGCACTGGCTCTTCACTTAAACTTAGCTCCCAAATTCCCAGACCCCTCTGCCATCAAGATTACGCTTCTCCACCAGACTAGTGATCTAGTGACTAGTGGATCGCGAGTGGAGTTCGGAGCCAGGGATCACGAGAATATCAGTGCTAATTTGATCCTGTGAGAGACAACATCATTCATGTCCGAAGCCGGGACCCAGGAGCGAGAACGAGCCCAGCAGCGAGGTCAAGGCCCAGGAGTGGCGCAGCGTGGACCAGCAGCGGGGTCGGGGCCCAGGGAAAGTGCGGCACGGGCCAACAGCGAGGTCGAGAGGACCACAATGCATTCTACGAAACCCAGGCAGAGAGGACCTGTGGGAAGGAGGGAGGAGGACAGTAGCATTATGTTTTTTGTATTAGTGTTTAATCCACTGCCACCTCTCATCCAGGAATGCCCACCTTGAAGAAGTTCTGCTCTTCTCTCCGACGGGATTTCCGTTTGTCTCTTTTCCATTTCCTGCTTTTTTTCAGTTCTGACGAAAGGTCATCGACCTGAAACGTTAACTCTGTTTCTCTCTTCACAGATGCTGCCTGACCTGCTGGAGTATCTCCAGCATTTTCTGTTTTTATTTCAGATTTCCAGCATCTGCAATAATTTATTTTTTGTAGATAGGGTGGTAATTGTTTGGGTTGGATTTGTCCTAATTTTTGTTTACAGGGCATACCTGGGCAATTTTCCAAATTCTGACCTGCTATCAAGATTTTTCTGCTGCTGGACTGCTTTTGACTGCCTTCAAAACAGTTTTATTGCAGCCATGGATGGTCTGCTAGTTCTTCCTTTGGGGCTGGAGGACCATGGGGAGCAATGAAGAAGATAGGAGATAGCAGGAACAGCTGGGAGAAGAGTGAGGAGGAGGGCACCTCGCAGGAGGCCATACTCACAGCAGGTCTCCAGGAAGCATTTCTCCTACCTCAACTTCATTGAGGAGCAATGTGTCAGGCACCTTCACTTCACCAGGGAGGCTATCACCAAGCTATATGGTGGTACAGGTGTGAGGAAGCAACTGATGTGATGGGTAGGATTCCTACCGTGACAAATTTGGTGAGGTCATTCAACTCTTTAGTGCATTTCAGGCATGTCCTGGGAGCTAAGCTCCTAGCATAACCTACTCTGCATCCTCTTCCAACTGGTGGTGGAAGTGTTGACTGGAGGCAACACTAGGGGAGCAGGATCTCCCTCCCCTTGTTAGCCTGGACCAGGGCCTCCAAAGCTGCATCCGAGAACCTGGGTGCCGAGTCTGCATCTCCTCCAGCCATTGTAGACCTTTCACAGCGTTTCCCTACTGCCTGCAGCCAGAGTGCACCTCTCCTTTAAGAGGTGTTGACATCCTTTAAGTGCGTCAGTCAAGCTAATCTAAATTTGCGGATGACACCAAATTGGGGGGCTAGTCAATACTGAGGAGGACTGCAACAAGTTACAGGAGGACATCAATAAACCTGCAGAATGGGCATATCATTGGCAAATGAAGTTCAACACAGATAAATGCGAGGTAGTACATTTTGGTAGGAAGAATAGAGAGGTCATCACTTGGAGAGTGTGAGCCTAGGTGGGGTAGAGCAACAAAGGGATCTAGGAGTACAAATACACAAATCACTAAAAGTTGCAACACAGGCAAGGCCATAAAAAAAGCAAACCAAACACTAGGGTTTATTTCTAGAGGGATAGAATTGAAAAGTAGGGAAGTTATGCTAAACCTGTATCGAACCTTGGTTAGACCACACCTGGAGTACTGCATACAGTTCTGGTCGCCATATTATAAAAAGTATATAGAGGCACTGGAGAGGGTGCAGAGAAGATTTACAAGGATGATACCAGAAATGCGAGGGTATACATATCAGGAAAGGATGAACAGGCTGGGTCTCTTCTCTTGAAAAAAGGCTGAAAGGTGACCTAATAGAGGTCTTTAAAATTATGAAAGGTTTTGATAGAGTGGATACAGAGAGAATGTTTCCACTTGTGGGGAAGACCATAACTAGAGGCCATCAATATAAGATAGTCACCAAGAAATCCAATAGGGAATCCAGAAGAAACTTCTTTACCCAAAGAGTGGTGAGAATGTGGAACTCGCTACCACAGGGAGTGGTTGAAGCAAATAGTATAGATGCATTTAAGGGGAGGCTAGACAAGCATATGAGGGAAAAAGGAATAGAGGATTATGCTGATAGATTTAGATGAGGAAAGACGAGAGGAGGCTCGAGTGGAGCATAAACGCCGGCATGGACTGGTTGGGCCGAATGGCCTGTTTCTGTGCCATATATCCTATGTAAGCCCGATTTCCCACCTGGCAAACAGGCCTGCAGCCTTCTTTCGTATTCAAGGCAACGAATGTCAGTGCTAGGGAATGGAACATTTTCCCATTTTGTGCACCCACTCTCAGCATTATGCATTCCAAGATCAGGTATAACACAGTGAAAAACAAAGCAAAACTCTCATCTGCATCAAATCATGTTGCCAAATCAACCATTTTATGTTTTAAAATTTTTAATTATTAAATTAGTGTTGGCTTGTACCAAATTACAGTACGTTTTGCATTGCAGCCTGAACTCAGTTACTGGGTTGAAATTTCCAAATTCATTTGATTCGTGACTGTTACAGGCAGCAGACATGACAATTTCATCCCATCAATCTGAGCTGGATCCAAAACCAAAACCTAGAGATGCAAGGGCAGTGTATTAGCCCAATGTACCATCCAGCCCCCAACTAAAGGGACTTTCATGTTTGCACCCAGTTATGTCAGCTTACATGAAATAGATGAAAGTATCAAATTACACTATAAATGTATAATTTAAATTACCTCATTAAAAAGAAGTAAGATTGCAGTATTAATCAAAAAATATCCCGATACCTCTTGCATAAATAAGTTGCATAATAGAGAATCCAGTTCATACTACTCTTGAGAAAGACCATCATAACTCACAAGTTATGAAGGTCTTCCTCATTAAGGAATGAACAGCAGTATCCAATTATTTGGCCACTATCAATCAGCTCAGGAATGTTGGCAAGAATCCCTGAAACATTGGAACAAGAGAAGGCCATTCAGCCCCCTAGAGCCTGGTCCGACGTGCAATCAGAGCATAGCTGATCTGTGCACCAACTCCATTTACCTGCCTTTACCCCATATCCCTCGATATGCTTACCTAACAAAAATCTATTGATCCGAGTCTTGAAATTTTCAATACACCCAGCATCCACAGCATTTTGGGGGGAGAAAGTTCCAGATTTCCAATACCCTTTGTATGTTCACACACTGTTACCTTTTCAGCAAATTCCAGCCCAATAAATTTATAGAAACATTTACTTCGATATCTTTGCAAGTTTTTCATGTTCCTTTTTACACTTCTTATTACTTTCTTTGCATCCCTTTGTTGCTTTTTATAGCTCTCCAGTCCACTGGATTTCCACTTTTCCTTGCAGCCTTTTCTTTTAGCTTAGCTTAATACAGTCTTTTAACTAATTTGTTGACCAAGGTTGCTTAACTGCACCAGTGGAGCCTTTGCCTTTTAGGGGTATATACTGGCTTTGTACTGTACCAAATACTTCTCTGAAAATGAAGTATCAGCTGCACATTCATGCAACATACGGCACGATAAAGTAACTTACATTTTAAAAACACAATTCCGCTTGAGAGGGAGAAGAATCACAAACCAAGGTTTTGAATTTAAGTCAGCCAAACTTCGAAGGGATGTGAAATACATGAACAAATCCAAAGAGAGGGAAGCAAAAGATAGACACACACAGCCCTAGAATTTCGGGTGTGCCCATTTCTGGGGGCGCAAGGGACGGTCCCTGTGCCTGAATGGTGAGGCACAAGGCGCACCCGATAGTGAACCTCAGGACTCATTTCATCAAGCTGGTGAATTGCAGATAGTAACAGCCAGCTCGCCGGCAAAGCAGGATGGAAGATTGGGCTACTGCAACACCAGCAGTGGCCTTCAGGTAAGTGATTAAAGGGGACCGGGAAGTGAAGGGGTGATTGGATCAGGAGTTAGCAATGGGAGATAGCGGCAGCCAGAGGGAGGTGGTAGCGATGGCGATCGGGTGCGGGATGGGAAAGCAGTGGCCAACAGCAGTCTGCGTTCTTTGAATGTGGGGTCGGGAGGAGCACTCCTGCTCCTCCGGGCTCCACATTTAACTAAGTATATTTTAAAACCTTATCTTGTTGGCTGCGGCCTAACAGGCGGTCTCTTTAAGGACTGTTTGTTAGGCTGCACATAGACCTGGTATTCCCTGAACACAGCTGGCATATGCAAAGGAACTAATGCTTGTTTCAGGTGTGGGCACGACACGCCGATTATTCGGCTTTATCAATATGGCGGGCAGCGCTCTTCCAACTTGTAATTAGTGTGGGCTTCCTGTCTGCCATATAGAAGGCTTAAAAGGCCATTTAGTGCCTGGAAAACAAGTGCTGCATGGCTGAATCTCTAGGTCAGAGTGTGGAAGAGAGAGAGAGAAAAAGAGAGAGATAGAGTGTGTGTATGTGTGCGCAAGTTTGTGTGCGTGCGTGGGCTCATGGCGAGTGAGAGTGCACCTCTGTGTCAAATCTGCAACTGCGTTCTTTAAAATGCACGTTACTTCAGTGTGCCATATTTTGCAAGAGCGTGCAGCTGAAATTTAATAGTCATATATTGCTTGGGTGGGAAAGAGGGAATGCCAATCAAAAGCTGCACAAATACCATACTTGTTGAGCAATCATCAGGATCTTTGAAACACACCTTACAAAATATTCAATGGCTGTAGTCACATTTATCCACTTCTTTATAACATGCTCAGAATACAAAACGTCCCTTTTCGTTGGTCAATCCTACCCTTCAATTGTTGCAGTGCTGTGTATGCAAGTTTCCAATCTGCCAACAAATTCTTTATAACATGCTCAGAATACAAAACGTCCCTTTTCGTTGGTCAATCCTACCCTTCAATTGTTGCAGTGCTGTGTATGCAAGTTTCCAATCTGCCAACAAATTCAAAGGGTCACCCGATGATCAGTGTTCACTGCTGCTGAACTGAGTCCCGAACAGGTACCACTTAATCACAATTTTGTCCACACTATTGAAATAATGAAAGCAGACCCTTGAAATGGTGGGATAAAAATCTTTGCAAATCAACTTAATATAAGCCTCATTTTATCCCTTTAATTTTAATTCAGGCTATAGTTTTTTCCTTAGTCCAATTAAGATAGATGCACCTCAGACTGTACAAAATACAAGTCCCAAACCTACTCTAATGTAATGTATTCCATATTAATCTCTCCCTAGGAGAGAAAACAGTATTATATATTCTATCACTCATATTTCTGGTGTGAGACAGCGAGCAATGTCATCTTAATAAAAGTGTCATCACTTTATTTCTTCACCAGAGGGAAAAAGAAAATACCTGTGAATTTATTGCTGCTATACCTCAAGCTGTCATTTAATTAAATACATTTGCATTTATTGCATGAAATGCTAATGCAGCAGGTATACTGTCTAAAATTGAAGTCCAGCAGGTGATATTTGAGGTCATCAATAAAATGTGTGCAATTTTTCCCCATCTTTCACTGCCGACTGCATTTAAAGGAGCTTGTTTTGCCACTGGTTGCACTTACATGCACACACATAAATCCACTTCCTCCTTTTAATAAAGGAAATTAGGTCAATGTCCTGGACAAGAGTGACTATATATTGTCAAATGTGTAAGATATGATGTTTTAGTGCAACTCCACAACACTCTATTCCAACCTGGGCCTAAACCTAATGGATGTTATAAAAAAAATTAATAAGTGAAGAATGGCTTGCAATTATGAACAAGTGTATTATAATGCAGCAATGCATAATATATTGCACAGAATTCAAAATTCACCATACAGCTGATAACTGTTCCTCTATGTTTTCAGAAGATTGTTTCCGGCAACAGATAAGTAGTGCGTTTTAAATGTACTTGAGTGATTTCCGATTCCAAGCCAGCTGTCACTATAAAAGCATTACAAATATGCTGAGACTGCCAGATGCTATTTTTATTAACCCGTCTAAATGCTGGTGAATGGAAAGGCCAATAAAATGATTCTTGCTCTGGTTATAATGTACTATCTTCCTTGTTCAAGAGCTCTTCTGCCAGCTGAAATGCACTTGGAATTTGGATAGAAGTCACCAATGAAACTATTAAGTAAATGCTAAACACACACAAAGACAGAATCCAAATTTAGATGCCCATCTTCCAATGCTGCTGCTGTTTGTCATTACAAAGGACCCCTCAAGAAGTGATTACATTAGGATTTAGCAACACTACTGTCTTCAGAACATTCAGGAAAACTCAGCAGGTTCACCGAGTCCAATTGAATCCTTTGCCGCAGTCATTTTAGCATCAGAATGTATTTGCTCTGATGGGGGAACCCAGAACAAGGGGGAACAATCTTAAAATTAGAGCTAGGCCATTCAGGAGTGAAATCAGGATGTATTTTTTTCACACAAAGGTTAGTGGAAAGCTGGAAGTCTCGCCCTCAAAAGGCTGTGGATGTCGGGTCAATTGAAATTTTCTAGACTGAGAATAACAAATTTTTATTAGGTAAGGGTATCAAGGGATATGGATCAAAGGCAGATTACTGGAGTTGAGTTAATCACCCATGATTTAACTGAATGGAGGAACAGGCTTGAGGGGCTGAATGGCCTACTCCTGTTTCTATGTTCCACCCATTGAGTAATTAGATCAGTATTTGCTTTTAACTTGTTATATACCAATTGGGATGAAGGATCAAAGAAAAATGAGAAGGCAAAAATGCAGGGTAGCGATATGGATAATGATAACCAGAGTGTGACAGGAAGGGACAGAGCGTATACACATAAGAGAGCATCAGAAAGAGCGGTCAGAGTAGGGAAAAATGGTAAAACGACAAAATTAAAAGCTCTAAATCTGAACGCACGCAGCATTTGTAACAAGATAGATGAGCTGACAGCACAAATAGAAATAAATGGGTATGATTTGATAGCCATTACAGAGATGTACTGGCCGCACTAGACGTGCTCCTATCTAGTTATCCAGCAAGTTAAACACTTATTCAAAAATAATTCTTCGTGAAGCCGTTTGCTGTTTTGAAGCTTTACTTGAACAAATTTGTGAAACTGTAAACAAAGACAAAGTATGTTTTGTACATAAACTGAGTACTATACATTCGATATTACATAAGATATAAACATATTTACAACAGTAGAATAGACTAATTGTATAACTAACATACATTTGGACTAACTTTTGTAACTATCAAATATAAACCTTTTATAAACATATTATTGTCAAAATACTACTCTGACAATGTTGCTATTATGCTAACGAACAAAGATACTCACAGATATTGCGCTTGGCCTAACATATGAAATCAGATTACATTGGATTGTGAAACCCTTATGGAATCCTCCATTACTGCCAGGTTCTTCCTGGAATTCTACTTCCTGGGATTCTACTTCCTAGGATTCTGCTTCCTGGAATTCCACTTCCTGGGTTACACAGGAAGAAAGGTACGAAGGTCAAATGACCTCTCACAGGAAGAAAGGAACAAAGGTCAAATGACCTCTGCTTCATACAAACGCACTGCTAACACAATAACCACCACCAGAGGGTGCTACTGCATGTAAAAATGTCCAAAATGTCACATAATGTCCAGAACAAGAGACGTGGTTGCAAGGTGAACAAGGCTGGGAACTGAATATTCAGGGGTATTTGCCATTTTATAAGGATAGGCAGAAAGGAAAAGGAGGTGGTGTAGCTCCATTAATAGGGGTGAGATCAGTCCAGTATTGAGAAATGACATTGGCTTAGAAGATCAAGGTGTAGAATCAGTTTGGGTGGAGATAAGAAATAATAAGGGCAAGAAGTCACTGGTGGGAGTGGTCTACAGGCCCCCAAACAGTAACCATACTGTAGGACAGAGTGTAAATCAAAAAATAATAGAGGCTTGTAAGAAAGTTACGGCTATAATCATGGGAGGTTTTAATCTTCATATTGATTGGACAAGGCAAATTGGCAAAGGTAGACTTGAGGGAGAGTTCTTAAAGTGTATCCGGATGGTTTCTTGGAATAATACGTTGTGGAACCAACCAGGGAGCAGACTATTTTAGATCTGGTAATGTGTAACGAGGCTGGATTAATTAATGATCTTGAAGTGAAGGATCCTCTTGGGAAGAGTGATCATAGCATGGTAGAATTTCAAATACAGTTTGAGGGCGAGAAAGCTAGGTCTCAAACTAGTGTCCTGAACTTAAATAAAGGTAATTACAAAGCTTTGAAGGCAAACTTGGTTAAAGTGGACTGTGAAAATATATTACAGGGTAAGACTGTAGAAAAGCAGTGGCAAACATTTAAGGATATATTTCATAACTCTCAGCAAAGATATATCCCAGTGAGAAAGAGAAGGATGAACCATCTGTGGCTAATTAAGGAAGTAAAGGCTGGTATCAAATTGAAAGCAAAGGCTTACAATATTGCAAAGAATAGTGGAAGGCCAGATGATCGGGAAATTTTTAAAAACCAGCAAAGGACGACTAAAAAAATGATAGAGAGAAGATAACTTATGAGAGTAAGCTAGCAAGAAATATAAAAACAGACACTAAGAGCTTCTACAGGTATATAAAAAGGAAGAGAGTAGCTAAAGTAAATATTGATTCCCTAGAGGATGAGTCTGGGGAATTAATAATGGGAAACAGGGAAATGGCGGAGACTTTGAACAAATATTTTGTATCAGTCTTCACAGTAGAAGACACTAAAAGCATCCCAATAATGGATAATCAAGGGGCTATTGGGGTGGGGGTGGGGGAGGGGGAACTTAAAACAATCACCATCACTAGAGAAAAAGTACTAGGCAAACTAATGGGACTAAAGTTGGACAAGTCCTCTGGATCCAATGGCCTCCAATCGCGGGTCTTAAAAGAGGTGGCTGCAGAGATAGTGGATGCATTGGTTGTAATCTACCAAAATTCCCTGGATTCTGGAGAGGTCCCAGCGGACTGGAAAACCGCAAATGTAACGCCCCTATTTAAGAAAGGAGGGAGACAGAAAGCAGGTAACTATAGACCAGTTAGCCTAACATCTGTCATTGGGAAAATGCTAGAGTCCATCATTAAGGAAGTGGTAGCAGGACATTTAGAAAATCATAATATAATCAAGCAGAGTCAGCATGGTTTTATGAAAGGGAAATCATGTTTGACAAATTTGCTGGAATTCTTTGAGGATGTAACGAGCAGGGTGGATAAAGGGGAACCAGTAGATGTCGTGTATTTGGATTTCCAGAAGGCATTCGATGAGGTGCCACATAAAAGGTTACTACACAAGATAAGAGCTCACGGGGTTGGCGGTAATATATTAGCATGGATAGAGGATTGGCTAACTAACAGAAAACAGAGAGTCAGGATAAATGGGTCATTTTCAGGTTGGCAAACTGTAACTAGTGGGGTGCCGCAGGGATCAGTGCTGGGTCTCAACTATTTACAATCTATATTAATGACTTGGATGGAGGGACTGTGTGTAATGTAGCCAAATTTGCTGATGATACAAAGATAGGTGGGAAAGCAAATTGTGTGGAGGACACAAAGAATCTCCAAAGGGATATAGATAGGCTAAGTGAGTGGGCAAAAATCTGGCAGATGGATTATAATGTGGGAAAATGCGAGGTTATCCACTTTGGTAGGAAAAATAAAAAAGCAAATTATTATTTAAATGGGGAGAGATTACAAAATGCTGAGGTACAGAGGGATCTGGGGGTCTTTGTACATGAATCACAAAAAGTTGGCATGTAGGTACAGCAAATAATTAGGAAGGCAAATGGAATGTTGGCCTTTATTGCAAAGGGAATGGAGTATAAAAGTAGGGAAGTCCTGTTACAACTGTACAGGGCGTTGGTGAGACCACACCTGCAGTACTGCGTACAGTTTTGGTCTCCTTATTTAAGAAAGGATATACTTGCATTGGAGGCAGTTCAGAGAAGGTTCACAAGATTGATTCTGGAGATGAAGGGGTTGTCTTATGAAGAAAGGTTGAGCAGGTTGGGCCTATACTCATTGGAGTTTAGAAGAATGAGAGGTGATCTTATTGAAACATAAGATTGTGAAGGGGCTTGACAGAGTAGATGCAGAGAGGATGTTTCCCCTCGTGGGGAATCTAGAACTAGGGGGCACCCATTTAAAATAGAAATGAGGAGGAATTTCTTCTCTCAAGAGGGTCGTGAATCTTTGGAATTCTCTTCCCCAGAGAGCTGTGGAAGCTGGGTCATTGAATATATTTAAGGTGGAGATAGACATATTTTTGAATGGTAAGGGAGTCAAGGGTTATGGGGAGCAGGCAAGGAGTTGAGTTGAGGCCAAGATCAGATCAGTCATGATCTTATTGAATGGCGGAGCAGGCTCAAGGGGCCAAATGACCAACTCCTGCTCCTACGTCTTATAAGGTGAATGCTGTATACAGTGTGTACTTAGAATGGGTTATGAGCCATTAATGAATGAATTATGCTTATAAGTTATTCTCGGCTAGGTCATCCACCGCATCCTCATACGGGTTCAAGATACTTTGAACCACTGTCCTTTGTATGTGTGTACTTCAATTACTGGAAACTCAGCCTCACCACAATCATTTTGAAATAATTTTAGTGAAATAACATACCTAAATAGAAATCTTGAGGAAGCAGTATGAGGGAAGCAAAAGATGGATATGTTGAGTGGGACCTCTGTATGTAGAGGTTGAAATTCTACTTAAGAATGAGGATGATCATACCAAACGTAACTAACCTAACATTCTTCATTCACTCATACTCCACACACAGTAGCAGCATACCATCATAGTGTAGAACTTTGCCAGTGGGTTTGCAAAGTCCAAAGATGTGCGGGTTAGGTTGATTGGCTATGATAAATTGACCCTTAGTGTTAGGGGGGTTAAATACGTGGGGTTACAGGGATAAGGTGGGATATGTGTTGGTGTAGGGGTTACGGGGATCGGGTGGGATATGTGTCGGTGCAGGCTCGATGGGCTGAAATGGCCTCTATCTGCACTGTGGGGTTTCTGTGATTCTGTGAACTACATTTTCAGGGCAGCTTGATCTCAGTTACATCAAAGTGCTCATCATAATGGTCTGCCAAATTAAGTGCATATGTGCTGCTGTTGGCTGCTGTTTTACAAATAGCCTCAAGATAAGTTAGCATCATTGACTCTTTAAGTAAATAAAACTCAAACAATCTTGGGCAAGAATGAGAAGGAAAAGATTTCCTCCATACACTAGTGCTGCAAAACTGAAAGTGCAATCTTTATCAACAGCTTTACAATTTTGTTACATACAATGCAGAGAAAATCTTTCCCCAAAATGTGTGCTTTGTCTATATATCATGCAAAATAAGGAGAATCTATTATTCTGGTGTATGGCTCACCAACAACAAGTTGCATTTATACACTGTCTTTAATGTAGTAAAACACCCCAAGGCTCTTCACAGGAGTGTTATCAAAGTGTGACACCAAGCCACATAAGGAGATAGTCGGACAGGTGACCAAAAGCTTGGTGAAAGAGGTTGATTTTAAGGAGCTGCTTAAAGGAAGAGAGCAAGCTAGAGAGGCAGAGAGATTTACTGAGGGAACTCCAGAGCTTAGGGCCTAGGCAGCTTTCATACTAACATGTGTGCCAAACGGATGGGTGTTTTGAGTGAAAAAGAGCTTCAACTCAAAGTAACCGATAATGATAGTAGTCAAAAATACAACCGCTTATATAACTTAATTTAAAGAAGGGCCTCCCTCTTTACCTATCGCAGCATTCCCATTCCCAATTAATAAATAAACTGTTAATGTAACAAGAGAATTTAACAGCGTGCTGTGTGCATTTTCTCCAAGGAATGCAGTAGAAAAACAGAAAAGATTTGTTTTGAGTGATCAATTGATATCATGCATTGTTTCTGAGTGCCTTTGATAGGTAATTACACTTTGTTATGGATATCAGATGCCATGGTAACTATTATGGAAAGGCTAAGTGACTGCCAGAGCTAATATTCAGTCATTATCATGATCCTATAAAGAAAGTTCTAGTCCTCTACTTGTGGAGGAAGAATCAAATAAAACTGCTATGTAGTTATATAGCCCCCAGAAGTGAACAGTTTGTGTAGGACTGGCTCCGAGGTGGTACCAGGAAGTTTTGTTCCACTGACAACACAAATGGAGACTGCTTCCCATAGCACTGTAGATCCAATATCATCAATGCCTACTGGTATCCAACTTCATAATACTTAGAATATGACAATTGAAAATAACATCCTTTCTCTTTGATATTGTACATGTCTGCAGCTCAGGAAATAATTAGGCACTCAATACCTCCCAAAATAGAAAAAGTAGTAGAACATGTTTATTGCCAGTTATTACCAAGTAACCTCTTGAACTCTGACATGTTGCTCAGTGCAGCGTTAAAATAATGTTCAACAATATTAAAATACTTAGAAGTGCATGAAATGTAGTCTGTTACAGAATTAGGAGTATGCTGTTACCATTTGTTGGAGGAACTTTTGATTAAAACTGGCATGGCAATAGGAAGCAAAAGGTAATGCAAAACTGAAAAAGCAGAGTCTGGGAGGGCAGCAACTAGTGTAGTTCTGTTTTCCTCTACGCTCTTCACAACTATTCATAAATAACTTGGAACAAAGTACTTTACCAGTAATATAGGAAATCGATGAGGCCATTACCATCCTCTCTTACAATGCAAAAAAATGGCTCAAGGAGATAAATAAAAACTCTTTGCAGATTATCTCTATGTTAAGTACAGGACAGGTGAGAAACATTTTTCACAACTTGGAGGAAAGGATAGTGTTTCACTTTCTATATAGTTAACCTAATCTTCTCAAGGCTGACTGGGACAATGCACTGTATATGCATTATGCTACATAAAATCAAACTTTATTTCTATATAAATATACATAAAGAAAAAACGACAGCAACTAAACAATGTCTTCAGGTGACTCTTAATTGTAGGGGGCAATGCACAACCATCAGACCTTGGTTAGACTGCGTGCTGTGCCTCACACACTGCAGAGTTCCACTCCCTGGACAGTTCATTTTTATGTTAGAGAGCATGGTAGGAGCTTGGTCTCTATTCCAACACTGAAATTAATCAAAACAAAGTTTATAAGCTGTCCAGGCAGGCATTGGAAATTCCATTTGTCTCAGTGTCAGCTTGGCTCAATTGGTAGTACTCTAAGCTCTGAGTCAGAAGTTGTAGGTTCAAGTCTCACTCCAAGACTTGTAAACATATTGTAGGGAATACAGGTGCCATCCTTCCAATAAAACACTAAACTGAGGACCTGTATGCCTATTCAGGTGGATGTTCAAGATCCATGACACTATTCGCGGTGTCCTAGCCATCATTTCTCCCATATCCATCTCCATCAAAATCAAATCATTTTTCTCATCATTGCTGTTTGTAGGAATTTGTGCACAAAATGGCTGCCACATTCATCTGCATGGCAACAGTGATTACACTTCAAAGTAATCAGTGTGTGAAACACTTTGGAACATCTCGAGAGATGTGATGAGGTGCTATTTAAATGCATGCTATTTCTTTTGAAATGTGGTTTTGCAGTGTGCTGGACCTCTAATGTATAAACACTATAAGTAGATGCTTGAGTTGCCCTACCAATTTTGCAATGATACGATCCAAAACAGTTTTGGGTCAACAAAAGAGTAGTACAGGTAGACTATCCTTTATCCGAACTTCCGAAAACCGAAAACCTCTCAAAACCGAATTTTTTTTCGTTCAGCGTAAGTCGTGCGCACGACATGACCAGAGTGGCGCACGACTTACGCGGAGCAGGGCAGAGGGTCACAGAGTTCCCTCCTGGGTAGGAGATTGCAGGCTGAGCCGGGCAGTGTGAAGGAGGTACCGGGAGAGTGAACCCAACAATACAGCGGCCCATCCGATAGCTGCAGCGGCCCGTCCGATATTCTTTTCTCCCCCCCCCCCCCCGCCCCCTCACCCGACCCGACCCCCGACCAATATTCTTTTCTCTCCCCCCCCCCCCCGACCCGACCCGAACCGCGGCCCGTCCGATATTCTTTTCTCCCCCCCCCCGACCTGAACTGCGGCCCGTCCGATATTCTTTTCTTCCCCCCACCCCCCCCCCGACCCCCGACCTGATTTGCGGGCCAGCTTAGTAGGAGTCAGCCGATATCCGGCTTTCCAGAGAAGCAGGAAGGGGAATGAGACACGGAACAGTCGCAAGAGGTAGCCTGAACTTTTAAAATTTATATTAAATACAAATTTCCCAGTCTTATAATAATACCTTCTGAAATCCGAAAAATTCCGAAAACCGAAACTCAGCTGGTCCCAAGGCTTTCGGATAAGGGATAGTGTACCTGTAGTATAATGACATGATCTACAAAACTTAAAAAACAGTTGCTTAAAAAAAAATCAAGATCTTGGGCCAGTTATACCAGCGATTTTAAATTTGCAACTCCCAACATAAAAGGAATCTTATGAAACCTGAATACTTACAAGTGTGTCTAGCCAGGGAATAATTGGAGCCTCCACTGGTCAGTCCGAAGCCCTCTGGGACCTGATTGGTGTTACGAGTCCTAGTTGGCAGCTTTGGAGGTTCAATCTCAGCACCAAATTCTGCTCCAATGACACCCAGAAGGACAATGGCTGTAGCCTGCTTACGGCGCTCCTCGTAAGATGACGACAATTTCTTCATATGTACAAGAAAACCTGGCAAACAGCCTAAAATACAAGCCAAAGAAAATTATAAGTATGTTAATCAAAATATCATGTGGCACTAATCCCAATGTAAAATGTGCAGGAATTCCCTTAAAAGAGAGGTTCCACTCTCAGATGTTCTTCCTTTTGAAGGGATATTTTTTCTCTGATTTACATTGGAGCATTCTCCAGTTACAAACTTTCAGGCTACAAATATTGCTGGATAGGGACAATCATCAGCATGATGCACACAAAGCTTGACAAAGAATTGCGATTGACTGTTAACATTCTCTTATTTATTTGTTTCTACTGATTTTTTTTCAAAGTTTTTTTTTTACAACAGTGGACGCTGATGACAAGAGAACTACTCATCTGAAAGAACACAATTACCAAAGCATGCAAGGTTAAGGGTCAACTCCATCAATGCCATTTGAGTTCCTACACACAATTGGGCTAACTGTCACCTCACCAGCACTCACTATTTACACAAAGCTACTGTAAAGTAAGGAAACATAGATAAATCACAATTCTTTGTAACTGATTTGTAAATGGGCTCTGCTCTGCCCCGGATGGGCCCAGTACCTCAACATAGCTCCATTAAGTTCCCGGGCCTGAAAGGGGAATTGAGTCCTGATCTAAAACATAGGAGGAAGTCTCCTTTGTTGGCAGAGAATCTTCAGCCCTCATCCCTTTAATCTAAGGTTCTTTTTCATTTCTTCCCAAATGTAATAGCAGAGCCTCCCCTTTTACTTATATAAAATGCCAGTATCTGCACATTCATATTCTTAAGGAGTGTGCTTACCCAGTTGAAGTATGTAGCTGGCTCCCCAGCTGATACTGGAATTGTGCCAATAATCTAAGAATTTACAAAGCAATTCTTTTTGAAAACGAGCAGAGTAACACCGAATCTACCTCATCAAGGCTGCTACTTTGCACTTGTGGAATAAACAACGTGCATTTATATAGCGTATCTAACATAGAAAAACATCTCAAGGTGTAAACAGAATGCAGGTGTAGATCCAACCACCTGCACCACATTTCCAATTCATGTCATACAACAACAAATGCAATACCCTCATCAATGAGGATAAATTAAATATACATTTCAAGAAATAGGTTTCTCCATGTGGAGTTCCTAAAACCATTAAGCCCCCCTAATGCAGACCTATTTAAAGCTAATAGCTTAGAAGTTGCTATAGTGAAATTACTAGATGAATGCTCAACATTCTGTTATTTTAGCAGAAGCATTAAGCCTGCATTAAAATAATGGAAAATGAATGCAATATGAATGTGTTAAGTGCTCTCTGCTACTAGTGCTAACAATCATTTTCAGGCTTATATCACATCATGGGGCCCATAACTCACTCACAATATTTTGACCAAGTATTTTGACAAATTATGCGCACTAAAGATACTCAATAGACAGAAAAATGTCATGTCATGTTAACAAGACTAGCCCAAACCTTCCATCTTAGAGGAAGTCTTGAAAAGACATACACAGATAATAGATATATTCTGTATCATGTAGATTTACACTTTACTCCTCTGAAAATACTACAGCCTTTCTGATATGTGTACAAGGAGATGAAAGGATTAAATAAACGCTTTCTTCATACAGCTGAGCAGTCCAGTTTATCAGAGTTTGAACCTGCAGCCTTTCTAATTCATGATTAATCAAAATCTAGATTCTCCTTTTTTTATTCGATTATGGGATGTGGGCGTCGCTGGCAAGGACAGCATTTATTGCCCTTGAGAAGGTGGTGGTGAGGCGCCTTCTTGAACCGCTGCAGTCCGTGTGGTGAAGGTACTTCCGCAGTGCTGTTAGGGAGGGAGTTCCAGGATTTGGACCCAGCGACCATGAAGGAGCGGCGATATACTTCTAAATCAGGATGGTGGTGTGACTTGGAATGGAACTTGGAGGTGGTGGTGTTCCCATGCGCCTGCTGCCCTTGTCCTTCTAGGTGAAAGAGGTTGCCGGTTTGGGATGTGCTGCCGCAAATGCATTGGCGAGTTGCTGCAGTGCATCTTGTAGATGGTACACACTGCAGCCACGGTACGCCAGTGGTGGAGGGAGTGAATGTTTAAGGTGGTGGATCGGTTGCCAATCAAGTGGGCTGCTTTGACCTGGACGGTGTCGAGCTTCTTGAGTGTTGTTGGAGCTGCACTCATCCAGGCAAGTGGAGAGTATTCCATCACACTCCTTACTTGTGCCTTCTGGATGGTGGAAAAGCTTTGGGGAGTCAGGAGGTGAGACACTCGCCGCAGAATACCTAGCCTCTGACCTGCTCTTATTGCCACAGTATTTATGTGGCTGGTCCAGTTAAGTTTCTGGTCAATGGTGACCCCCAGGATGTTGATGGTGGGGGATTTGGCGATGGTAATGCCGTTGAATGTCAAGGGGCAGTGGTTAGACTCTCGCTTGTTGGAGATAGTCATTGCCTGGCACTTTGTGGCGCCAATGTTACTTGCCACTTATCAGCCCAAGCCTGAACGTCGTTCAGGTCTTGTTGCATGTGGGCATGGACTGCTTCATTATCTGTGGAGTTGTGAATGGCGCTGAACACTGTGCAATCATCAGCGAACATTCCCGTTTCTGACCTTATGTTGGAGGGAAGGTCATTGATGAAACAGCTGAAGATGGTTGGGCCTAGGACACTGCCCTGAGGAACACCTTCAGCAATGTCCTGGGGCTGTGATGATTGACCTTCAACTACCACAACCATCTTCCTTTATGCTAGATATGACTCCAGCCAGTGGAGAGTTTTCCCCCCGATTCCCATTGACTTCAGCTTTACTAGGGCTCCTTGATGCCACACTCGGTCAAATGCTGCCTTGATGTCAAGGGCAGTTACTCTCACCTCACATCTGGAATTCAGCTCCTTTGTCCATGTTTAGACCAAGGGTGTAATTAGGTCAGGAGCCGAGTGGTGTTGGCGGAACCGAAACTGGGCATCAGTGAGCAGGTTATTGGTGATTAAGTGCCACTTGATAGCACAGTTAATGACATCTTCCATCACTTTGCTGATGATTGAGAGTAGACTGATGGAGCGGTAATTGGCCAGATTGGGTTTGTCCTGCTTTTTGTGGACAGGACATACCTGGGCAGTTTTCCACATTGTCGGATAGATGCCAGTGTTGTAGCAGTGCTGGAGCAGCTTGGCTAGAGGCGCGGCTAGTTCTGGAGCACAAGTCTTCAGCATGATAGCCGGGATGCTGTCAGGGCCCATAGCCTTTGCTGTATCCAATGCGCTCAACCATTTCTTGATACCACGTGGAGTGAATCGAATTGGCTGAAGACTGGCTTTCTGGGATGGTGGGGACCTCAGGAGTAGGCCGATATGTATCATACACTCGGCACTTCAGGCTGAAGATGGTTGCAAGCGCTTCAGCCTTGTCTTTTGCAGTGACGCGCTGGGCTCCACCATCATTGAGGATGGGGATATTCATGGAGTCTCCTCTTCCCGTTAGTTGTTTAATGGTCCACCACCATTCACGACTGGATGTGGCAGGACTGCAGAGCTTTGATCTGATCCGTTGATTGTGAGATCGCTTAGCCCTATAGCATGCTGCTTCTGCTTTTTAGCATCCAGTGTTGCAGCTTCTCCAGGTTGGCACCTCATTTTTAGGTACGCCTGGTGCTGCTCCTGGCATGCTCTTCTACACTCCTTATTGAACCAGGGTTGGTCCCCTGGCTTGATGGTAATAGTAGCGTGAGGGATATGCCGGGCACATGAGGTTACAGTTTGTGGTGGAATACAATTCTGCTGCTGCTGATAGCCCACAGCGCCTCATGGATGCCTAGTTTTGAGCTGCTAGATCTGTTCTGCATTGATCTCATTTAGCATGGTGGTAGTGCCACACAACACAATGGAGGGTGTCCTCAGTGTGAAGACAGGACTTTGTCTCCACAATGACTGTGCGGTGGTCACTGCTACCAATACTGTCATGGACAAATGCATCTGTGACAGGTAGATTGGTGAGAACGAGGTCAAGTAGGTTTTTCTTCCCTCGTGTTTGTTCTCTCACCACCTGTCACAGGCCCAGACTGGCAGCTATGTCCTTCAGGACTCAGCCAGCTCGGTCAATAGTGCTACCAAGCCACTCTTGGTGATGGACATTGAAGTCCCCCACCCAGAGTACCTTCTGTGCCCTTGCTACTCTCGGTGCTTCTTCCAAGTGGTGTTCAACATGGAGGAGTACAGCTTCATCAGCTGAGGGAGGGCGGTAGATGGTAATCAGGAGGTTTCCTTGCCCATGTCGTAGCTGGTGCCGAAGTTGATGCCAGGTGGTCTGTCCGGTTTCATTCTGATTATTGTGTTTCGTAGCGGTTTTGTTACACCGGAGTGCCTTGCTACGCCATTTCAGAGGACAGTTAAGAGTCAACCACAGTGCTGTGGGTCTGGAGTCACATATAGGCCAGACCAGGTAAGGACAGCAGATTTCCTTCCCTAAAGGACATTAGTGAACCAGATGGGTTTTTACGACAATCCGATAGTTTCATGGTCACCATTACTGATACTAGCTTTTTATTCCAGATTTATTTAATTAACTGAATTTAAATTCCACAGCTGCCGTGGTGGGATTTAAACTCACGTCTCTGGGTCATTAGTCCAGGCCTCTGGATTACTAGCCCAGTGACATTACCACCATGCTACCATTCCCATGCATGACCAAAAGTCACAAACATCTCAAAAAAGGGTGTAAGGATAAACGCAGCAACTACAGGCCAGACAGTTTAACCTCGGCAGTGGGGAGGCTTTTGGAAACGATAATCAGGGATAAAGTTAACCGTCACTTGGACAAGTGTGGATTCATCAAGGAAAGCCAGCCTGGATTTGTTAAAGGCAAATCGTGTTTAACTAACTTGATCGAGTTTTTTGATGAGGTAACAGAGAGGGTTGATGAGGTAACAGAGAGGGTTGATGAGGGCAATGCGGTTGACGTGGTGTATATGTACATCCAAAATGCGTTTGATCAAGTGCCACGTAATCGGCTTGCCAGCAAAGCTGAAGCCCATGGAATAAAAGGGACAGTGGCAGCATGGATACAAAATTGGTAAAGTGACAGGAAACAGAGAGTACTGGTGAATGGTTGTTTTTCAGACCGGAGGATAGTATACAATGGTGTTCCCCAAGGGGTCGGCACTGGGACCACTGCTTTTCTTGGAATTGGACTTGGGAGTACAGGACACAATTTCAAAATTTGCAGATGACACAAAACTTGGAAGTATAGTGAACAGTGAGGAGAATAGTGATAGACTTCAAGAAGACAGAAGACAGGCTGGTGAAATGGGCGGACACATGGCAGCTGAAATTTAATGCAGAAAAGTGCGAAGTGATACATTTTGGCAGGAAGAATGAGGAGAGGCAATATAAACTAAAGGGTACAATTCTAAAGGGGGTGCATGAGCAGAGAAACCTGGAGGTATATGTGCACAAATCGTTGAAGGTGGCAGGGCAGGTTGAGACAGCGGTTAAAAAAGCATACGGGATACTGGGCTTCATAAATAGAGGCATAGAGTACAAAGGCAAGGAAGTTATGATGAACCTTTATAAAACACTGGTTCGGCCACAACTCGAATATTGTGTCCAATTCTGGGGACCACACGTTAGGAAGGATGACAGAGTCATAACAGCACAGAAGGAGGCCATTCGGCCCATCGAGTCCGTGCCGGCTCTCTGTAGAGCAATCGAGTCAGTCCCATTCCCCTTGCTCTATCTCCGTAGCCCTGCAAGTTTATTTCCCTCAAGTGCCCATCCAGTCTCCCCTTGAAAACATGGAGTGTGTCTGCTTCCACTACTTCCGTTCTCACCACTCGCTGCGTAAAAAAGATTTTCCTCACATTCCCCCTGTATCTCTTGCCCAAAACCTTAAATCTGTGTCCCCTAGTCATTGTAGCATCAGCTAGTGGGAACAGCCTTTCCTCGTCTAGCCTATCCAAACCCGTCATAATCTTGTACACCTCTATCAAAATCGCCCCTCAACCTCCTTTGCTCCAATGAAAACAAATCCAGCTTCTCCAACCTGTCCTTGTAACTAAGATCCCCCATCCCCAGAACCATTCTGGTAAATCTCCTCTGCATCCTCTCAAGGTCCTTCACATCCTTCCTAAAGTGTGGTGACTAGAACTGGACACAATACTCCAGTTGTAGCCTAACCAGTGCTTTATAAAGGTTCAGCATAACTTCTCTACTTTTGTACTCAATACCTCTATTTATGAAGCCCAAGATCCCATATGCTTTGCTAACCACTCTCTCAATATGTCCTGCCACCTTCAAGGACCTAGGCACATTAACTCCCAGGTCCCTCTGCCCCTGCACACTCTTTAAAACTGTACCATTAAGTGCATATTGCCTCTCCCTGTTCCTTCTGCCAAAATGCATCACCTCACACTTCTCTGTATTAAATTCCATCTGCCACTTATCTGCCCATTCTGCTAGCCTTTCTATGTCCTGTTGCAGTCGATTGGTATCATCACTGTTTGCCACACCCCCAAGTTTGGTGTCATCGGCAATTTTTTTTTTTTTATTCATTGATGGGATGTGGGCGTCGCTGGCTGGCTAGGCCTGCATTTAGTGCCCATCCCTAATTGTCCTTGAGAAGATGGTGGTGAGCCGCCTTCTTGAACCGCTGCAGTCCATAGGGTGTAGGTACACCCACAATGCTGTTAGGAAGGGAGTTCCAGGATTTTGGCCCAGCGACAGTGAAGGAACAGCGATACAGGTCCAAGTCAGGATGGTGTGTGGCTTGGAGGGGAACTTGTAGGTGGTGATGTTCCCATGCATCTGCTGCCCTTGTCCTTCTAAGTGGTAGAGGTCGCGGGTTTGGAAGGTGCTTTGGCGAGTTGCTGCAGTGCATCTTGTAGATGGTACACACTGCAGCTACAGTGTGCCGGTGGTGGAGGGAGTGAATGTTGAAGGTGGATGGAGTGCCAATCAAGCGGGCTGCTTTATCCTGAATGGTGTCGAGCTTCTTGAGTGTTGTTGGAGCTGCACTCATCCAGGCAAGTGGAGAGTATTCCATCACACTCCTGACTTGTGCCTTGTAGATGGTGGAAAGGCTTTGGGGAGTCAGGAGGTGAGACACTCGCCGCAGAATTCCCAGCCTCTGGCCTGCTCTTGTAGCCACAGTATTTATATGGCTGGTCCAGTTCAGTTTCCGATCAATGGTAACCCCCAGGATGTTGATAGTGGGGGATTCAGCGATGGTAATGCCATTGAATGTCAAGGGGAGATGGTTAAAGTCTCGCTTGTTGGAGATGGTCATTGCTTGGCACTTGTGTGGTGCGAATGTTACTTGCCACTTGTCAGCCCAAGTCTGAATGTTGTCCAGGTTTTGCTGCATATGGACACGGACTGTGTACTTCAATATTCAGGTCATTTATATATATCAAAAAATGCAGTGGCCCCAGCACTGACCCTTGGGGAACACCACTGTCCACCATCCTCCAATCTGAAAAATAGCCATTTACCACAACTCGCTGTTTTCTGTCCTTAAGCCAATTCCTTATCCAAGCTGCCACTGACCGACCTAATCCACGAGCTTCAATTTTGTTAACCAGCCTTCTATGTGATACTTTGTCAAACGCCTTCTGAAAATCCATGTAGACAACATCCATTGCATTCCCTTCATCAATCCTCCCTGTTGCTTCATCAAAAAATTCAATTAGATTAGTCAAACACGGTCTGCCTTTTACAAATCTGTGTTGGCCCTTCTTAATTAGATTAACCTCTCCAAATGCCCGTTACTTTTTTCCTTGATTATTGTTTCTAAAGCTTTACCCACCACTGATGTTAAACTGACCAGCCTGTCGTTACGAGCATTGTCCTTACACCCTTTCTTCAACAATGGTGTCACATTTGCCACTTTCCAATCCTCAGGCACCTCCCCCGCATCTAGGGACGATTGGAAAATTATGGCAAGCACTTCCGCTATCTCCTCCCCCAATTCCCTTAGTAACCTGGGATCGAAGCCATCTGGACCAGGCGACTTGTCCACTCAAAGCATACCCAGCCTTTCTAGTATGTCCTGTGAAGGCTTTAGAGAGGCTGCAGAAAAGATTTAGAAGAATGATTCCAGGGATGAGGGACTTCAGTTACGTGGATAGACTAGAGAGACTGGGGTTGTTCTCCTTAGAGCAGAGAAGGTCGAGAGGAGATTTGATAGAGGTATTCAAAATCATGAGGGATCTGGACAGAGTAGATAGAGAGGAACTGTTCCCATTGGCGGAAGGGTCGAGAACTAGAGGACACAGATTTAAGGTGAAAGAACCAAAGGCGACATGAGGAAAAAAATTTTTACACAGCGAGTGGTTAGGATCTGGAATGCACTACCTGAAAGGGTGCTGGAGGCAGACTCAATCGTGGCTTTCAAAAGGAAATTGGATAAGTAGCTGAAGGAAAAATATTTGCAGGGCTACAGGGAAAGGGCGGGGGAGTGGGACTACCTGAAGTGCTCTTGCAGATAGCCAGCACGGGCTCAATGGGCTGAATGGCCTTCTTCTGTGCTGTAACCACTCTATGATTCTATGTACTTCACTTCCAAAGGATGCCAATGATACAATCCATATATATTTTTTCTATTTATTTTTTCCCCTCCTTAGTACCACCCTTTACCCTGCAAACAGTGTAAGTTGGGTGGAAATTCTAACTGTATGCTAATCTATCTCTTGATCTAGCAACTAATGGCAATGAGAATGTGTCATCAGCAGTAAGTATGTGGTACTCTTATACATATGACACATTACCATTGTAAAAGAGATGGAGATGAAATTCAAAATAACAACAGAAAATGCTGGAAAAACTCAGCAGGCCAGGCAGCATCCGTGGAGAGAAATTAGAGTCGACGTTTTGGGTCTAACCCTTTCTCAAAACTGGAAAGGAAATGAAATAGATCGAACGGCAGGGGTGGGAGACAACAAAAGAAGTGAAGAGACATTAAGAGGTATTCAAAACGAGACGAGATGATGATAGGACTAGTGGAGACAAAAGACGGCTCTAGATTAGGTGTGAAATGTTCTGGCAGAATGAGAGACAGCTGCCATGTGGGAGAGAGAAAAAGGAAGGGGGGGGGGAGGGAAAAACCAAAACAAAGGGGTGGATAAAAGATATAAGTAAAAACGTAATAGGGGCCAAGGTTATGATCTGAAATTGTTGAACTCGATATTGAGTCCGGAAGGCTGCAAAGTGCCTAATCGAACGATGAGGTGCTGTTCCTCAAGTTTACGTTGAGCTTCCGTGGAACAATGCAAGAGGCCAAGGACGGTGAGGTCCGAGTGGGAATGGAGCGGTGAATTAAAATGACAGGCGACCGGAAGCTTGGGGTCACCCATACGGACTGAACGGAGGTGTTCCGCAAAGCGGTCACCCAATCTGCGTTTGGTCTCCCCAATGTAGAGGAGACCGCACCGCTCGTCTCGTTTTGAATACCTCTTAATGTCTCTTCACTTCTTTTGTTGTCTCCCACCCCTGCCTTTCGATCTATTTCATTTCCTTTCCAGTTTTGAAAAAGGGTTAGACCCGAAACGTCGACTCTAATTTCTCTCCACGGATGTTGCCTGGCCTGCTGAGTTTTTCCAGCATTTTCTGTTGTTATTTCGGATTTCCAGCATCTGCAGTATTTTGCTATCGGAAATGAAATTCATATGGGTCTTGAGAGAGTTGCTCAGAGGCAGTGCGAAACACAGGATTCTATCCTACTGGCCCTAAAACAAACATAGAAACCAGGAGGGGGAATGTTCATGGGTGATAGATCTTCACTTGCTGCTCTTCTGGGCCCAGCCATTGACATAAAGATGCAAAAATTGATTCCTGGTTTGCTGCTGCTAATTCTTCTCCATCATGAAGTACACCTCACCAAAAGCTTGGCTGAGATTGAGAAATCAATATATGAAGAAATGTCCTATTCACACCATGATACACAATGTTGACACACAAGTGCACTGCCACTGGAGCAACCTAAACATAGAATCATAGATTGATGCAGCACAGAAGGCCATTCGGCCCTTCGTGCCTGCTCTTTGGAAAAGCTATCCAATTCATCCCACACCCCTGCCCTTTCCACATAGCCCTGCAAGTATTTATCCAATTCCCTTTTGAAGATTGCTATTGAGTCTGCTTCCACCACCCTTTCAGGCATTGCATTCCAAACCATAACAACTCGCTCCATAATGTTTTTCTCCTCATTTTGCTTCTGGTTCTTTTGCCAATTAACTTAAATCTGTGCCCTCTGGTTACCGACCCTACTGCCACCGGAAACAGTTTCTTCTTATTTACTCTATCAAAAGAATTCATGATTTTGAGCACCTCTATCAAATCTCCTCTTAAACTTCTCTATTCAAAGGAGAAAAACTCCAGCTTCTCCAGTCTCTCCACGTAACTGAATTAAAAGGAGTACGAAGAATAAAGGCATGCAATATCATCCTGGGAATTTTTGTGAGAAAATTGCCCCCCACTGAATATGTCCCCCTTAGGTCACTATATGCATTTTTAAAATATTTATGTTAAAATCAATTTTTTTTTTAAATCTCACAAATTGAGCTACTGTATTTAAAATATACATATTTAAACCTTTTCCTATCAATTTTGTTTACTCCTGAGGATGACTCTTGCATGGGGTATGGTTCCACATTCCCAGTCTGCTTTCCCAAATGACCCTTATTCAAGCATGAACTTTGACAGCAAATGTCAACAAGTTGGGGAGGGTGGGAGGATGCTTTACAACTAAGCACAATTCTGTCCTCAGCTGTCATCGATACACACACACTTCCAGATGGCTCACTGAATAGCAAACCAGGAGTGTTAACCGTAAGCAATTTTCCCTCCCTAACACAGAGACATTGGGCTCGAATTTCCAAACCCCGTGGAGACGGGAAAATTGCAGAATCGAGGGGCATGAACCCTTCCCACCCCCCAACCCGCCTCCATGCCCGTTTCCCAGGAGGCGGGTACCCGACCTGTGCTGGGAGCCGCCTTCCCGAGGCAGGAAGGGGATTAGTGCCAATTAACTGCCTGTTAACAGGTAGTTAACAGGCAGTTTTTGGTCTAATCCATATTTTTAGCCCTGAAGTGTGGGCTGCCCGACGGCTCCAAACCACGCCAAGTTAGCGAGGCGGACCGTCGGGCTGAAGGGCTTGGAGGGTTCAAGGTGTCCGGTGTTCAGGTGAGTGATGGGTGCATGAGTGCAGAGGTAAGTGTGTTTGGTGTGTGTAAAGTGTTTAAATAAGTTTTACTTACCTTTACTTACTAATGCAGGCTTCCTTCCTTCTGGTCTCGGGAGTCCCTCATCTCACTGGCACAGAAAGCAGAATGGCCACGAGCTGTCAAAAGCTGCAGCCTTCTGCTTTCTGTTCTGGAGAGATTTCTAACTGAGTCTGTGGAGAAGGACTCAAGTTAGAAGTCAGATTGTCAGTGTCTGACAGCTTCACAGAGCTGTCAAACACTGATATTTCATCTGTCAAAAGCTCTTGACTTTTGAAATGTCAATCCCTGACGTCACCTGTAACTGGGTGTCCCTTAATTGGCCTGCTGAGCCCGTCCAGCGGGTTCAACAAGGGAAAATCGCGTGGGTTGGCCACAAATCGATGGAGGGAAGTGAGAGTCCCGCCTCCATCACGTCCCCATTGACAAAATCCAGCCCATTGTGGCTGATTGTAGGGGCCTCTACTGTTACCCTAGCAGAGATTGGCCAACTCAGCAGAGACCAGGTGTCAAATCAGGAATTTCTTGGTGCACACAGCTCAGCTCAGCTCAGTAAGTTTATCCAATCAGGAGACCACTATCTTGTGGCATTTTCAAAGCTATGCACAGAAACATGTTACTCATTGCTTAGTGAAGGGAAGATGAGCAATACGGATCAGGTTTGAACTTCAGACTGTGCTCAGTTAGCTGATCTCAGCTGGGCGGCAGTAACTGAGCTGCTGCTGGCTTCAGTGACTATGATCTTGAGCACAGGAAAATCAGCTAGAGCTCCTGCTTCTGATCTCTGTCCAGCATCCCCTACTGGAATGTGCACATCAAGTGAAAACATGGCTGAGCTCATCTGTGATACTTTTGAAGGTCAAATAACCTGCAGATACTCTGCCTAGGCTCACAAATGAAGAATTACCACTGGAGTGAGGTACGAGAAGGAGGGTGTCAACGGTTCATTGAAATATACCCCGGTCAATGCTTGCACGACAGAGAGGAAGAAATTTTCATCGGGGAAGGGTTAAAGCAAAATAAAATTTGAAGTATTACTGCAGTCAGAACGCAATACTTTTCATTAGATAGCCGATTGGGTCCATACATTTACACACAAACAGACTGTCAGACCATGCATGCTGGCCTTTACGAAGTGAGCTCCGAAACTTTGCAACTTATTGATCAACAACAACTTGAATTTATATAGCGCTTTTAAAAGTAAAACATCCCACGGCATTTCACAGGAGCGAAATCAGATAAAGATAGACAATGAGCCAAAGAAAGAGATATCAGGAAAGGTGACTAAAGGCTTGGTAAAAGAGTTAAGTTTTTAGAAGTGTCTTCAAGGAGGAGAGAGAAATGGAGAGGTTGAGGAAGGGATTTCCAGAGCTGAGGGTCTAGATGGCCGAAGGCATGACCACTAATGGTGGGGCAAAGGAAGTGGGGGATACACAAGAGGTCAGACTTGGAGGAGCGCAGAGTTCTCAGAGAGCTGTAGGGCTGGAAGAGGTTACAGAGATAGGGAGGGGCGAGGCCTTGGAGGATTGGAACATGAGGATGACAATTTTAAAGTCGAATTGTTGGTGGAACGGAAGCCAATGTAAGTCAGTGAGCACAGGGGTGATGGGTCGATGGGACTTGGTGCAAGTTAGGGTACAGGCAGCAGATTTTTGTATGTTGTCAAATTTATGGAAGGTGGAGGATGGAAGAAGGGAGGCTGGCCAGGAAAGCATTGAAATAGTTGAGTCTGGAGGTAACAAAAGCCTCGATGAAGGTTTCAGCAGCAGATGGGCTAAGGCAGGGGTGGAGATGGGCAATATTACAGAGGTAGAAGTAGGCGGTCTTGGTCCTGGAGAGGATATGGGGTTGGAGGCTCCGCTCTGGGTCAATAGAACACCAAAATTGTGAACACTCTGTTTCAGCCCTGGACAGTGGTCAGGGAGGGGGAAAGAATTGATGGCTAGGGAATGGAATTTGTGGCAGGGGCCGAAGACAATGGCTCAGTCGTCTCAATGTTTAATTGGAGAAAATTTTGGCTCATCCAGGACTGGATGTCAGACAAGCAGTCTGGCAATACAGAGGCAGTGGATGGGTCGAGAGAGGTGATGGTGAGGAGAGGGAACCGTTCACAATATTAGCTAGCATGGGAGCCAGGAAGTTTAATGTGGTCAGTAGTTTAATGGGAATAGGGTCAAAGAGCAGGAGGTAGGTTTCATGAGCAAGGCGAGCTCAGGTTGAGCATGAGGGTAGATAGGAGAGAAACTAGAAGTTCAATGCCAGAGCAGGCAGTAACCTCGGGGGAAGTTTGGCTTGGTGGGCAAGGGGAAGGGAGGTCTGTGGTAGAGGCAGCATTAAGGGGAACCACCAGGCACAAAGTAATGCACCCTAATTTCTTCTTTCATGCTCAAGGTGACAAACTTGTCCCTTCTTTGGCACCTTTGCCAAGAATCTATAACTCTCCCCTGTGCGGATGTTTTAAAATGCTTAGCTATGGGATGGGTCCACTCATGCTGATTAGTAGAATAAGTCCTAAAAATAAAATTTGGATGAGACAAGAGCAGGCAGCACTTGATATCCTGAGCTAAAACTGGAAAAGAAAAGAAAGAAGCAAGATTCTGACCTAGGTTCCCTTCATTTGTGTAATCAATATTTAGAATTTGTATTTCTTAATTGGCTTTTTTAAGTAAATAGCAATTTTATAGGGCTTCCCCCAACAGTTCATTGTCTAAATACATGGCATGGTGTGCTCTGAGCCATGCAGAGAAGGTAGCTTCCAGGTTTGATTCTTTGTCTGTGCTGATTTGAGTCCAAGCAGGAATTGGTTTGGGGGAGGGGGGAGGGGGATGCTACAATTGTTCTCGGTGTTCCCAGGCTTTGAGTGAAATAGTGGTGGGGGTAAAGAGGAGAAGGAATTGAAAATCAGTCAGAGAGACCCCACTCCTGAATACGATCCAGCAGTCCTGTTGGAAATGCAGGTTTGTGAATGTTGGATGAGGACTGTCTTTGTCCTGGTAATAAAGTCCTGGTGTTACCGTACCCCCCCAAGGTTGAATAGCTTGCCAACATTCATCATTGAAGAGTGGTAACTTTGGGGCAAGGAAGTGGAGGGTTGCCATATTCCATAAAAGGGGTACTGCAGCCTCCCATGTGTCCCCCACACTGGTCCACCACATAGAGACTCCGGGCTACATGCACTTCCCACTTCTCTACTAGCCATGAGTTCTAACCTGCACACCTCCACAGCCTTCCCAAGTGTGCAGCTCTGCGCTACAATGCTAGCTAAGTATAATAACAGAACATGAGTTAGAATAATTAAGAGCTCACTGGTAACAATCAGTTTGCTCTTCATGTATAATAAAGAGAATAAAAGGGAAAGTTCAACATGAAAGCATTAAGACTATTCACAAACACTCACTTCTATGCTTATGGATTTCCTTGAAAAACTCTAACCATACTGATATAAACAATTTTAGATGGCTTTGATGAATGCCAGCTATAGACTAGTATCACAAATATATGACTTTGCTTATGTTAGTTTAAAATATAATTCATACCGTGATTGTTGATTTAAATTGCAAATGTCTGCATCAATGAAAATAATATAATATCCTGTTTCCTCATCAATCGAATCTGAGTTCCATTGTGTTTGTCTGGTAACATGTAAATGGAGTGAAGCTATACAGACTAAAAGTATATTAACTTCTCTGCTGTGTTTAATTGAATGTTGAAGGAAGCCATTTGTATTTTGAAGTGTACTATTATTGAGCATTGTCCATTAACTCAGGAGCTCAAATACCAGCAGCCAAATGCAATTTCAGATGCTAATCGGATATCATGAGTCATTATTTGCTCTCACTGGGATATGAAACATTTCAGATTTTCTAAGACTAAATAGCTCCAATCCCCCAACATGTTAAAAAGTGCAAGGTTCTTCAGTTTATTCTGAATTTAAGATTTGATCAGCCAGGAGATTCTTACATGAGGCTTGTGTTATGTACATTCTTCAACTGAAATTGACACCAGAGGCCAAAAGTTATTGAGGGGTCAAAGAGGAGTAGAATTTGCAAATCCAGAAATCTATTATCCAAAGATATTTCTTCAAAAATGTAATAAACACATTAGGGACGTAGTTCATAATACTGCATTTAATATTTGCACTTGATAGGATTTAGTTATTCATAGTTCAACTGAATTGTAAATTTTTTTTTAAACTGCTTCTAGTCTGTAAAACTATAGCCCATAATTAATATTCTATTTCTAAAGAGTGCTCATACAGTTTAGTACAAAGTTACTTTAATCCAGTAACTAGATAACTGCAAGTACAGCAATTATTAATTCTCAGGACCAAGGGCAGATGGCTGAAAACTTTGATTGTGTAGAATAAGGCCTGCTTAAGGAAGTGATGTGAAACTGTTGAAAGAGAAAGACTTTATAAAATGCGGCAAATTGTAACAATTCTTATGAACGGAGGAATGTATTATCGAGGGAAGCTGTGCAAACTATGCAGAGCAGAAACCATGTATCACAATGCACAACAAAAGACACACTTACTCAACAATCATGTTCTACTGCACCTAGAGAGATTAATCGATGTAAAGTGCCATTGAATAAAGCTGAAGTATGTGCTTTCGCCACACACAATGCAAAAATTCACCGTTAAATTTTGTGAAAGAAAAAAATCACCTGACATAACTACCCCCATTCTTTTGAAATATTGTTTTCCCTATGACCTTGTTGTATAGAACGTGCAGTGTTCAATGGCCCATTATTTCTCGTTAAACCAAATGTGGACACAGCCAGTTGGGCCAAAAAAATATACAAAAACCTACAACTTACAGAATGACTGAGCACAGCCAGCCTCACTTTGATTGTTCTGTCAGCTGACCTCTGCAGAGGCAATGGTTAGGTGATCCTGTGCTCCTTAGCTGACAAATGAATGATCCAAGCTCCTTATATTTTCTACTGCTGCAGCCTTTAGCCCAGGTGCTTGGACAGTGAGCTGGCATGACATCTCAGATCAAGATGAATTGGTGCAAACTCCAAGCCAAGATTGTTTTATAGCATTTAATTTAGTTTCTTCCCCTGCTTGGATGAGCACAGTCTGGTTATGGATTTCTATTCTAATGTACTGGAGCAGGCCTGAAAGGAGCCAATGAAGCAGATGCGAGAGCGGAGAGGCAGGAATACCGATCAATAGGCAAGGCCCTGACCTCGGCGCTCTCAGCCCTGGCAATGGCCACCACACTCTGGAGGAAAAAGTAAAGCCATGTGTGTTCATTTCAGTCAGAAATGAACCACAAGGAACACAGAAAGAATTGCTTTGCATTTCTTCAATGATTTCTACTTTTTAAAAAAAACATAGAATATGAATACATTTTTGCTTCAAGTTTGCACATTTGGTTTGATTATGCAACACAGCTATTGATAAGATCAATCATGTGAACGGTTAGATTAGAAAATAATTTTTAAATACATTTTACAGTCTGTTGTAGAAGCCATCAAACAATCCTAATAATTTGGGATGTATTACAGGAACAAGCAGCTACCTTTCCAAACAATACAATTCATAAGGTGTAATCTGGATTTTACATGAATTTGGTAAATCATATTTTTTTTTGTTTTGCAATATTCTGCTGTAAAGTTTAGGTTATGATAGCCAGCAGTAAAATATGGGCAAAAAAAACCAGTACCCAACCACATCAATACACAAAACAGTCCTTCCCTTCATTCACCGATCAATCAGGTGGAGGTTTAAGGGCCCAAGTGCTGGACAAGTCACATGACATCCATCAACACAAATGCACATTTCTGTGTCACTGTGTATAGTTCAATTCAGACAAAAAAAAAGCAAGTTTACCAGATTAGTTTTAGAAAATTATACACGGAAAGACAGTTAAATATATTGAAAACCTGCAAGCATGTATTATACTGTACTTTCTTCAATTGACCATAAAATTTATCTGTGCCCAGGGTGGAAAGCACTGAAATTTTTAAATGAGTATCAACTAAAGGTGAAAAATTCTCCTCCCTGGTTTTACTTGCATAGATAGCTTCATCCTCTTCAACCACATTATGAAATTCTGATTTAATTTTATTATACTTAGGATTATTACATGCTTGAATTCCTAATATAAGAGGAGTTATGAATTGAATAAGATGTTATTATACAAAATATTATACATATTTTTGAATGGGAGACACATTCAAGATAGAGCAAAACAACAAATCACACTTTGCCATAATGAATTTGTTAAGAAAATGAATTCTTTTGAGCTCTTTCAGAAAATATTTATTATTGGCTTTTAAGTTTTTGTAATAATTAAAGCTGTAAGTAATCTCTTTGTTTAGAAAAGAAATTTCCAAAAAAGTCTCGTCTCTCCCCCGCCCCCCCACCCCCGATGCGTTGCCATGACAATTGTCCTCTGCCACCATTTCCAAGCACCCACTATTCATGACAGTGAGTGGCATCATCGTGGCTGGGTCAAAATCCGCTAACTCCCGGCCTAACAGCACTGTGGGAGTACCTTCACTACAAGGACTGCAGCAGTTCAAGAAGGTTCACCAGCAGCTTCTCAAGCGCATTTCGGGATAGGCAATAAGTGATGCCCATATCCTGCGAATGAATAAAAGAAAAACAAGCTTCTCAAACGTGGGAAGCATTATAGCCAAGTCTAATCCCATCCTTAGCCAATGACTACACACAAGAGGAGAAAATTGTCAAAAATAAGCTTTAAAAACTGCATTTTTGGCTTGGGGTTCAAATGAAATCTACAAGCAGCGTGAGCTTTTCTCTCATGCCTTATGATGTTATCTGCATGAGTGCATAAATCTCATTCATGTAGTGATTCACCTCAAGTGTCTTCAGCCATAATTGCAGTAACGTTAATATATATTTAATGTATAAAAACTGAATTTATACTTGTAATATACAGTTGATTTGCCACAATTATTAAAAATGCACAGTCACATTCAATTTAAATTCTAGATAGCTTGTCAATCACTTATGTTCTCTAATATTTACTTTAAAAATACTTAAGTCAGTGAAAGATTGTCCAACGCAGATGGAGCTTTCATAAATTTAAATTGGTGCAAGTATTGTCACCTACTATCTCAATTTCTGTAAAATTCATATAAATAGAAGGTAATACAATCTGTAAAAGAAATGTTGAACTGATTCTGAACAGATTATTGTTATAACTACGATTTCTTTCTGTGAGCAATAACGCTCCATTTAATCATAGTACAGGTGACATAAAGATCTATTTTCTTGACAAGACAGTTGATCACCCTATCACAGCAAGAAAATTAATAACCTGAAATAACCATTTCAATGCTGAATTTCATTTCACATCAGATTTTGAGTTTCTGAAACAGCATTTATACCACAATTTTATTGCACATTGTAGTTACTTAAAAAAATCTAGATTTGTGACTCCGTTATTAAACAGGAGATGGGAGAGAGAAGGTGAAACAATATCAGAAAACACTCTTTGTTTTGTCATTGCTAAAACTACCACTGTACCATTAATGGGAAAAAAAGGTTTTACAATAGAGCAAATTAAAAATCAGGGGGAAAAAAGGCTGGAAATACACGGGCAAGTCAGTACTGGAAAAGAAAATCTAAATGAAGTGTCCTACCAAAATATTGGCCTATCTTTCTCGTTCAGATGCTAACTGCTGACTGACTGTGCATTTCCAGTATTTTCTGTTAATTCAGATTTCTGGCATTTGTACACTTGCTTTTCTTGTGAAAATAGAACAGTTGTTAATCTACTATAAAATGCAGTGTATTGGTTGCACTCTCAGCTTTTATGACAAAGGTCTTATGGTGCAAAAGTAGCATCACTTTGCAATAAAATTAAGATGGAACTTTACAGTACTCTACTTACAAATAAAATTCTACTTTAAGAGTTAAATGGACCATTTTGAGAGAAGTATACAAAGGTAAAACACAGATTTTCTCATATACAGTTATACAAGCCAACAAATAACAGAATGGAACCTTGCTCATCTTTGTAACTTAAACTCAGGGAATCCCACTTGCATTGCTTCCATCTGAGGCTTTCAACATAATGCCTCATGTGGCCCTTCCAAAGAAGTTGGAAGCTATGGGAGTGCGTGGCCATGGATTTTAGCAAAGCTCCATGAAAGGGTACGAAAGACTCACAGGTGAGGGTTGTGGCGATGGCATCAAAAGGTACAGACTTGGGGGGGGTCTGTTCCAAATATTTCTTAAAATACTGTGGCCTTTTTTTTTGCAGACAATATTATGTTGCTGACGAACTCACCTAAGGATCTAGTGTGTTTGAGACACCATCTGAAACAATGGGCTAACCAACGTGATATGGTAGTGGATGCCTCCCAAGTGCAGGATATGACTTTGCATGGCTCAACAAGAAATCTTGAAGGTATTGATTGGATTATAGAAGGTGCATCTGTCTTAACTGTTGATTCACATTGCTATCTGGGCATCTTGATAGATAACAATTTTAGCCTGGACAGAGTCCTCACAGATCATGTGATGGGTCCTTTGATTTGTCTTGTTTTTCTTCAATTGCAGCAAAAATCACATAAAAGACAGTTGTTCTTCATGGTTTAAAATGCCTAGGCATTCAGTGGAAGGGTTTCCTTTGGTCTATATGCAAGATCCAAGACCAAGAAGTGAGTTAGATTTATGGATTCAGGGAGGGAGGGCTCCAGCCTACATGTGTCACTGAGTGCGGAGATATGATTACACTGGAGAGGGTACAGAGAGGAGATTTACCAGGATGTTGCCAGGACTGGAGAATCTTAGCTATGAGGAAAGATTGGATTGGCTGGGGTTATTTTCTTTGGAATAGAGGAGGCTGAAGGGAGACTTGATTGAGGTGTCTAAAATTATGAGGTGCCCAGGTAGAGTGGGTAGGAAGGACCTACTTCCCTTAGCAGAGGTGTCAATAATTATACTCTCTGGAGTTTAGAAGAATGAGAGGTAATCGCATTGAAACATACAAGATTCTGAAGGTCATAGATTTAAAGTAATTGGTAGAAGGATTAAGAAATAAGAGCAGAAGTAGGCCTTACGGCCCCTCGAGCCTGCTCCGCCATTCAATAAGACCATGGCTGATCATCGACCTCAACTCCAATTTCCCGCCCGATCTCCATATCCCCTGATTCCCCTAGAGTCCAAAAATCTATCTATCTCAGCCTTGAAAATACTCAAAAACTCAGCATTCACAGCCCTCTGGGGTAGCAAATTCCAAAGATTCATAACCCTCTGAGTGAAGAAATTCCTCCTCATCGCCGTCTTAAATAGCCTACCCCTTATCCTGAGACTATGCCCCCTAGTTCTAGACACTCCAGCCAGGGGAAACAACATCTCAGCATCTACCCTGTCAATCCCCTTCAGAATCTTGTATGTTTCAATGAGATCACCTCTCATTCTTCTAAACTCCAGAGAGTATAGGCCCATTCTACACAATCTCTCCTCATAGGACAGCCCTCTCATCCCAGGAATCAATCTCGTGAACCTTTGTTGCACCGCCTCCAAGGCAAGTATATCCTTCCTTAGTTAAGGAGACCAAAACTGTGCACAGTACTCCAGGTGTGGTCTCACCAAGGCCCTGTACAATTGTAGCAAGACTTCCTTACTCTTATACTCCAACCCCCTTGAAATAAAAGACAACATGCCATTTGCCTGCCTTAATGCTTGCTGTACCTGCTAGCTTTGTGTGTTTCTTGCACGAGGACACCAAAATCTCTCTGAACACCAACATTTGAAAGTTTCTCACCATTTAAAAAATATTCTGTTTTTCTATTCTTCCTACCAAAGTGAATAACCTCACATTTCTCCACATTATACTCCATCTGCCACCTTACTGCCCACTCACTTATATATCTATAATATATATATCCCTTTGCAGACTCTTTGTGCTCTCCTCACAGCTTACTGTCCCACCGAGCTTTGTATCATCAGCAAACTTGGATACATTACACTCGGTCCATTCATCGAGGTCATTAACATAGATTGTAAATACAGGAAACTTTGGTTTATCCGGAGGTTATATGTCCGGAATACTCGATCTAACGGCAAAAATCAGGAGCCGTTTTCTATATTTTTTTTTTAGCTCTCATTGCTTTTTTTTCCCCAGTCAAGCACTGCAAGGTCTGTAGCTATAGCAACAGCTTCAGCTTCAGCTAGACGCTTGCAGCTGCAGCCGACTGTTTTGAAGCTGTTGCTAAGCAACAGGGTTTGTTGATTCACACGGAGCTTCTCAGTTCCGTATGTTTAAACATTAACTCTGGTATGTCCGGCACTTTTGATGTTACGGCACCAGCTCGGTCCCGTCAGTGCCGGATATCAGAAAGTTTCCTGTAGCTGGGGCCCCAGCACTGATCCTTGCGGTACCCCACTAGTTACAGCCTGCCAACCCGAAAAAGATCTGTTTATCCCTACTCTCTGTTTTCTGTCCGTTAACCAATCCTCTATCCATGCTACTATATTACCCCCAACCCCATCAGCCCTAATCTTGTGTAATAACCTTTTATGTGGCACCTTATCGAATGCCTTTTGGAAATCCAAATATACTACGTCCACTGGTTCCCCTTTATCTACCCTGCTAGTTACATCCACAAAAAACTCAAATAAATTTGTCAAACACGATTTCCCTTTCATAAAACCATTTTGACTCTGCCTAATCATGTTATGATTTTCTAAATGCCCTGATACCACTTCCTTAACAATGGATTCCAGCATTTTTCTGACGACTGATGTCAGGCTAACTGGCCTGCAGTTCCCCATTTTCTCTCTCCCTCCTTTCTTGAATAGCAGCGTTACATTTGAGACCTTCCAATCCACTGGGACCGTTCTAGAATCTAGGGAATTTTGGAAGATCAAAACCAATGCATCCACTATCTCTTCAGCCACCTCTTTTAGAATCCTAGGATGTAGACCATCAGGTCCAGGGGATTAGTCGGTTTTTAGTCCCATTCGTTTCTCTAGTACTTTTTCTCTACTTATATTAATTACGTTAAGTTCCTCACTCTCTTTAGACCCTTGGTTCCCCACCATTTTTGGTATGCTTTCTGTGTCTTCTACTGTGAAGACAGATACAAAATATTTGTTTAACGTTTCTGCCATTTCCTTATTCTTCATAATAATTTCTCCTGTCTCAGCCTCTAAGGGACCAACGTTTGGCTACTCTCTTCCTTTTTACATACTTGTAGAAGCTCTTACAATCTGCTTTTATATTTCTTGCTAGTTTTCTCTCATTCTATTTTTTCCCTTTTTATCAATTTCTTGATTATCCATTGCTGGTTTCTGAAACTCTCCTAATCCTCAGGCTTACTACTATTTTTCGCAACATTATAAGCTTCTTCTTTCAATCTAATGCTATCCTTAACTTCTTTAATTAGCCACGGTTTGATCACTTTTCCTGTGGAGTTTTTGTTTCTCAATGGAATGTATTTTTGTTGAGAATTATGAAATATTTCTTTAAATGCTAGCCACTGCTTAGCTACCACCATATCTTTTAATCTATTTTTCCAATCTACCTTAGCCAACTCGCCCCTCATACCTATGTAATTGGCTTTATTTAAATTTAAGACTCTAATTTCGGACTTAGGCAAGTCACTCTCAAACTTAGTGTGAAATTCTATCATATTATGATCACTCTGCCTCAGAGGATCCTTTACTATGAGATTGCTAATTAAACCTGTCTCATTAGACAATGCAAGATCTAAAATAGCCTGTTCCCTGGTTGGTTCCATGACGTATTGTTCTAGGAAACTGTCCCAAATGCATTCCATGAACTCGTCCTCCAGTCTACCTTTGCCAATTTGATTTGTCCAGTCTATAAGATGATTAAAGTCCCCCACGATATTGCATTACCTTTGTTACAAGCTCCTACTATTTCTTAATCAATATTCTGTTCAACGATACAGCTACTGTTAGGGGGCCTATATACAACTCCCACCAGTGTTTTCTGCCCCTTGTTATTCCTTATCTCCACCCATACTGATTCTACTTCCTGATCTTCCGAGCCAAGATCCTTTCTCTCTACCGTCCTTATGTCATCCTTTATTATCAGGGCTACTCCCCCTCCTTTTCCATTCTGCCTGTCTTTTCAAAACGTCAAGTACCCTGGAACATTAAGTTAGAGGGGAGTTGAGGAGAACTTTTTTTACCCAGAGGGTGGTGCGGTTCTGGAACTCACTGCCTGAAAGGGTGGTAGAGGCAGGAACCCTCATCGCATTTAAAAAGTACTTGGATTTGCATTTGAAGTGCTGTAACCTCCAAGGCTACGGACCAAGAGCTGGAAAGTGGGATTAGGCTGGATAGCTCTTTTTCGTCTGGCATAGACATAGAGTGGCCTCCTTCTGTGCTGTAAATTTCTCTGATTCTATGAGTACCTTGGAGGCAGAGTAAGCCTCACAGCCAACACATCACTTTGTCCAATCCTTCATACAAGGATCTGGGTTCAGGAGGTGGTGATGAATAAGCCTGATACATGGCATTTGACTTGGACGTCTAGAACAACAAGGTGGCTGGCATGACAAAAGTTGCCCAAAATAGATCCTTCCAGCACAATGAAGGCAGAAGCTTATAACTGGGGCAACAGCATCTGGGAGGCATTACCTGGAGCCAAGCATGAGAACACACACATATATCCATGGCTTGATGTCTACCATGATAAGGTTGTAGTGAGTCAAGCAGTAGCTGTTGAAGTTCCACATGTCCAACAGGTGGAACCTGTGTTAATGAGATTTGCTGCCTGCCCATTCTGTGGTCAGGTGGTTGGTGGCAATGCACGCACATATTTTATGGTGAATTGTGTTGCTCACCATGCTGCTTGTGAGGAGCCCCCAGTAACTGTTGCCCAACTAGCAAGGGCTCACACTCACACTAATACAAAAAGAAAATACTGCAGATGCTGGAAATCTGAAATAAAAACAGAAAATGCTGGAGGTACTCAGCAGGTCAGGCAGCATCTGTGAAGAGAGAAACAGAGTTAACGTTTCAGGTCGATGGCCTTTCGTCAGAACTGGAAAAAAGCAGGAAATGGAACAGATTTTTAAGCAAGTGTAGGGGCTGGGATTTTCTCTCCCACATGTTCTGCTCTCCCACATGGCAGCTGTCTTTCATTCTGCCAGCGCAATTTACACTTCATCCAGAGCCATCCTTTGTTTCTTAACCTGTCCCATTACCATCTCCTTTTGCCTTGAATATCTCTTAATGTTTCTTAACTTCTCCTGCCTTCTATCCTATCACAGACCTTCCCTTTTGTTCTTTCATCCCCTTCCCCATTTCCCAGCCCCTATACGTGCTTTAAAATCGGATCCATTTCCTGCTTTTTTCCAGTTCTGACAAAAGGTCGTCGACCTGAAACGTTGGCCCCGATTTTCGGCTTGTGTGGGAAATGGTCGGGTTTCCCCAAATGTGGGGTTTCTGACACACATAAAAAAAGTGTCAGCCAGCTCCACGCAATTTTCCCTCAATTGGCCAATTAATTCTCAACATGTGGGAAGCCTTGCTAATTGTCCAATTCGAGTCAGAAATCCCCACAGTATGATGTCATCATTCGTGGTGCTTTCAAGGTCCATAGCAAGCACTGCATCCTCTGAAGGCTTCCAAACGAACCATACAGGATGGCAGAGGAGCCTGCAGCAGCTGTGGCCAGTGCCAGACCCCGAGCTGCCTTCAAATTCGCCGAGGCTTCACTGCAGGCATTATTGGATGGGGTTAGGGCCCACAGGGAGGTCCTCTTCCCTAGGTCAGGCAGGAAGAGGCCTCCCACTGAGACCAATGCTGCATGGATGCAGGTGTCAGCAGGTGCCAACTCGCTGGGAGTCACCAGAAGAACCTTGGCTTTACATCTCTAACTCCTTCCTTAACTCCCCTACAGTACCATCCAGAGCCCCCGTCCTCACTGTGGAGGAGGAAGAGGCTGTGCAGCCAGACTCCTCAGAGGAAGCTCCAACCTCTGAGGGCGCAGCGTCAGCAGAAGTAAGCGCACCCAGCACCAGCGCAGACTCACACCTCGGGGGGACCTTCAGGACATATAGTGTTGTCACCTGGTGTTTCACAGCTCACAAGTGAGCCTCAGCAGATTCTGGAGACAGGGACAGTAGTGGAGAGTCCTCATCGGAGGGCGCAGGACTCTGACAGCTCAGCTCAGCTGCGCTGCATGTCGACCCTCTGCCTCTGGGTCCATCTGCAAGAGAAGAGGTGATGGATCTCCACGCACAGATGCAGGAGTCTCTGGCAGGTTTTGTCTCCAGGGTCGCTGCAAGTGTGGAGCGAATGGAGGAGTCCATAGCGACCATGAGCAGTGCCTTTGTGGAGTCATTGGCACATGAACGCATCACCATGGAAAGGTTGGCAACCTCCATGGAGGAGATAACTCGCCAGGGTACGGAAAACATGGTGAGTGCTCATAAGAGAATTACATCTCTTGAGCAGCGTTGGGCATCAGTTGAACAGAGAAACCAGATCTTCATGGAGGTCCTTGAGTAGGACTGCCAGTGCAGAAACAGGTCCCCATGGCCCCCTAAAGCGCAGCAAGGTGCTCTCAAGCCACTTCCAAGCGCTGGCCCCTTCTGGCCTGTGCAGCTTCAGGTGAGTGAGCAGCAGCCTGGTGCTCATCATGCTGTTCCTGGTTCTGCTGCTGCCGCCTCTGCTGCTGGAGATTCTCTAATGGCAAGAAGGGAAGGAAAAAAAGGCATCCCATGCTTCTCGTAGATGCCTCCGCTGAGGAAGCGCTGAGTGAGGGTGGCGAGAGGGGCTTCCCAGGAGATCACATTGGAGAAGTGTGTGAGGCTCCAACCTTCCACAGCTGTGCCTAAGCCTTGAAGAAGTAGCCCCAAGCCTTCAGCAACAAGGTCCTTCAACATACAAGTGCTGTCCCTTTAAATCGCAGCTTCTCCATTGACCTGCAGCTGACAGCTAGAAAGCCGGCAAGCTTCATGCCAGCTCTCAGCAGCGGGGTTCCCCGCAGGCGGGTTTCATGTGGGGAAAGCCCCAAAGTCGCAACGGCCCCGGAAAATCTACCTCAACAAGGTAATTATTGGTAATTAGTGTGCCGACGACCAGTCCCGCCAGCGGCGGCCGGGACTGAAGCGGGGTGATGGGGAAACGGCGGTCCAAAAGTCGGACGGGGCAGGGAATCAGGTGGTGGGGGGGGGGGTCCCGGCCCGCTTTTTCGCCGATTTTCGGCCCCCGGCCGCATGAAAAGCCGCCCAATGGCGGCCAGAAAATCGGGGCCGTTAACTCTGTTTCTCTCTTCAGAGATGCTGCCTGACCTGCTGAGTATCTCCAGCATTTTCTGTTTTTATCTCACACTCACACTAGTTAGTTGCCTAATGATCAACTAGTGACAACTATCTTTGTAGCTGAGAGGAGGGAAGAGGAGAAGGAAGCATAGCTGGGTCTCTTTGGGGTTACGGTGGCTTCAAGATGACTAAGTCTGCCATCCATGGCAGTCTTGGTATTTTGTGAACTGAGCCAGAAAAGTCCACAGTTCTCCATGGCGTTAATGACAGATAGCCAATCTGGCTCACGGCTCACTATAGGAACCTTGAAGAGTAGACGTGGGATTTTTCCCAATTGGCTCCAGCTAACTCGCAACCAAAGTCCTACCTTGTACGGTGAACCTAGCTAAAAGCTTACCAGTTCTCTGTGCTGGTGAGTGGCATGGATTTAGCTGATTACACTGCAGCAGTACCCCAGGGGTTCCAAAACCTTGGCCTGCATCTGAGATCTCTGGACTTGGGCCTGTGTCCCTCTGAGAAAAGGATTTGCATTCCATACTGAGCAAACCCTCCAGGTAGATGTAAATTGTTCAGCACCTTGAATTAGCAACTGTAAACATTGTGATGGGTTTCCATGTGTATCAAATAAGAAAGAACTTACACTGATATAGCATCTTTCACATCTTCAGAACATTCCAAGCTGATTCATAACTAATGGATTACTTTTTGATGTGCAATCATTGGTGTTATGTAGACATCAGGCACCCAGCTGATCAAAACACAATATTAAGCATTCTTTCTGATGAAAGGTCATCGACCTGAAACGTTAACTCTGTTGCTCTCTCCACAGATGCTGCCTGACCTGCTGAGTATTTCCAACATTTTCTGTTTTTATTTTAGATTTCCAGCATCCACAGTATTTCTGCTGTTGCATTAGTGTTTAATTCACTGCCACTTCTCTTCCAGGAATGCCCGCCTTGAAGAAGTTCTGCTCTTCTCTCTGACGGGATTTCCGCTTGTCTCTTTTACCTTTTTCACCTTTATTGCTTTCTGTTTCCCTTCTCGTGTTTGATCAGGTATCTACCAAATGTCGCTTTCACAGCCACATCTCTTTCCTTAGCAACTGTCTCCAGCTCCTACAGTTCTGACGAAAGGTCATCGACCTGAAATGTTAACTGTTTCTCTCTCCGCAAATGCTGCCTGACCTGCTGAGTATTTCCAGCATTTTCTGTTTTTATTTTAAGCTTTCTTCATTATTTTATGCCCTCAATGGTACAGACAATACACTGATGAGTACCTGAATTTATGGGTACTCTTGTTTGTTTTTCTCAAGGCAATGGCTACTATCATTGAATCTCCCCATGGCCTCCCTCCCCTGCCACACCCGCCACTCGCAATTTATAGAGCTGCTGTTGTAGAGTATGCTTTTCGGCTAGTGTATCATGGGTAGGAGCTCCTGAAACAATGGCCCTGAAATTAGGATCGGGAGCTTGCCGCGCGTGCAAGCCCCCGATGTGCACTTACCCGGCGCGCTGACATTTCAATCCTGGCCCGCACTGCATTTCCTCTCACTGTCCCGCTTGAGGTCCTGCCGCGCTGTGCGTGCGTGACCCAGCGGCGTACTTAGTGCGATGAGCCGGCTGGGATCACGTGAGCACAGGGCAACCAATGGGAGGTTGCAAAAGTTCATTCATGAGTTTGAGAGTAAGAGCTGTCAAACTCATGAAAACTCCTGGCCCCAAAACACGACTTAAACTTGAAAGAAAATTTAAAAAAACATTGCACTACTTAAATGAACCATAAATAACTGTAAAAAAAACTATTTTAAACAATAATTTTAAAATTTGAAAAAAATTATATAAAAAAATCGGGGCTAAAACTAAACTTACCTTACTGTAAATTCTTTAAAAATAATAAACCTGTGGAAATTTTTTTTATAAATTGTATTATAGACCACTTACCTGTAAAACTAAGTACTTACATGTGGTTTTTCAATGCGTACAAACCAGAGGCCTTTTCACATGCGCAACTCTCTAAAAAATAAAGGAAATCCAAGTTGCACGCGCAGACTCCTGCGCGCACGCGTTCAGCCTCTTAACCCCTTGGGTCAGAGGAGAGGAAATGCCGGTTTTCCCCGCATGCGCTGTGCATGCTGAAAACCGGCAATTCCTCCGGGCACACGCGTGAGTACCCCGTCCATACTCACGCGTTGGGAGAGGAATTACTGGGCCATTGCCTTCACACCTCCTCAGAAAGCACCAGTGTTACATTTACGTTAAGCCAAATGCCTACATACACTGAGCTTAGAAGATTCCTCAATGTTAAATATATTTTCCATTATGTTCTACTCCTCCTCCCCAAAACATCGGACTGAGATTTAAGTGGTAGAACAAAGTAATGTCTGTTAAAAGGAGAAAAAAAAACTTTCAAGTAGAAACACAGTGTATCCCATAACACAGTATGCACTTATTGTTTTAGATTATAGTTGAAGAACCACCTCTTGAAGTCCATCAATGATCCATTAAAGCCTCACCGCAAACTTGCATTTTCAGTACTCGTTTTGTAGCTTTTTTTTGAGCAAGGCCATGAAAATAATACCAATCTATACTGCACTCAACTCCATTTTTGCGACAAGGTTGCATTCATTGTAATAAGATTCTGTCTGCCTAAATTCATTTCACTCAGCACTCTTAACAATCTCCAGGGAGAACTGACCTTTATATTGTCTAGCTGGACACAGCTTGACCCCACATTCAAGAGGTGGAAGATAGTGTTATGCTGTGGTAATCTGTCCCTTGAAAAAGTACTTCAATTGTAGAAAATAATACAGAAGTTACATTACCTATTGTGCAATGATTGTGCACACGCACAAGTAGTTTATTGACTAAAAATCTGATTAAGATTAGATTCAAGTGATAGAGCTATTGGAGGAATGGAAATGGATGTGGAGACTGGGTATGGGCCTTCCTCATTTTTCAATTGAAGTTCAATCTATGGCATTTGATTTCCATCAATACTGTATCTGCATTGCACTGAGGTGAAAAGCAAGGGAGCAATTCCCACCTTGCCAAGCAGATCACCATCATGTTACTATTCTTCAATTAATCCTGAACAGTCTTAAAGCCAACAGTACTGCCTGCAACTTTAGTCTGTTTCGAGACCAAATATGATATGGAGAATGTTAGATCCGTGGTTCAGTGGATAATTACACGGATGCTGTACATAAACAAATAACAGGTCTTTACTGGAGGAGAGTAATCTCTAGACTGGGGTACAGAGGCATGCGCACAGCTTATATACCGGTGTGGTCACTGCCGTATACAGGAGCTGTAAAAAGTAGTTCTGACTTAAAGCACATACACTACAATTCCTTTCTTTTTAGATTAATACCCCCTTAATATTCAAATAACAATTACATTTTTACATGTACATTCAATAACAAAAGTCCATTTATAGATTCAGTCTTTGGGGCGGCTTCCTGACCCTTTCGGAATAGCGCCTTTCCGGAGGTTCTTGTTCTTGGTGCAGAGGCGATTCTGACCCCCTTTCATCGGGTAGTTCATCGGGTTCCACTGCTACGGGGTCTGAAGTAGATACTACCGGTATGTCGGGTTCATCCCCAGGTACTCGAGACATGGGGTTGACGCATTCCTGTGATGCTAAGATCTGATCGACGTGGCGTCTCACAATGTTCTCCCCGACATCCACTGTGTACATTAATGGCCCCTGCCTTGTACATATCGTTCCGGGTTGCCACTTCTCTGTTCGATAGTCCCGGGCCAAGACTGGTTGCCCTACATTGAAGCTCCTTGTCGGCTTCTCATTGATGTGCTGGAATTGTTTGTCCTCAACATTTCTTCGCACATTTGGTCTGAGCAAGTCCAGACGAGATCTCAACCTTCGGTTAAAGAACATCATGGCCGGGGTCTGGTTGGTAACTGCATGTGTCGCGTTTCGGTAGGCTAATAAGAAATTGTCCATCTTATGCTGTAGTGGAATTTCCTCATCGCACATGGCCTTTATCGCCTTCTTAAAGGTTTGTATGAACCTCTCAGCCAATCCATTGGTGGCTGGATGATACGGGGCGGATGTGTAATGCCTTCACCCATTCCTTTTCATGAATTTTTGGAACTCGTTGGACACAAACTGTGGTCCATTATCAGAGCAGATCTGCTCTGGCAACCCGTTTCTGGCAAATATGGTCCGTAGGACTGCAATCGTTTTCTCTGTAGTGGTTGAAGACATCTTTATCACCTCAGGCCATTTCGAGTGCGCATCCACTGCTATTAAGAACATTGAGTCCATGAATGGACCAGCGAAATCAATGTGCACCCACTGCCATGGAGAGGAGGGCCACTCCCATGGGTGTAGAGGGGCATGTGGTGGTGCATTTTGGACCTTCTGGCATCCTAAGCAGCTCTTAGTTAGGTCTTCGATTTGTTGATCGATTCCCGGCCACCACACATAAGCCCTAGCTAGGCTTTTCATTTTCACTCCCCCCAGATGACCTTCATGTAGCTCATTTAGCACTCTCTCCCTTAACTTGGGTGGAATCACCACTCTGGATCCACACATCACTGTCCCCTGGCATACTGACAGCTGTTCTCTTCTGGATGAGAATGCTGGCAACGGTGAGTCGCCATGTGTTGGCCATCCCCTCACCGTCAATTCATATACCCGTGACAGCGTCGGATCATTGCGGGTCTCCTTCTCTATATCCGCGTTTGTTGCTGGCAATCGTTCAATTATCGACAAATAAAATATCTCGGTAGGGTCCACTGCTGGTGCTTCCTCCACAGTAGGCAGTGGCAGGCGCGATAGCCCATCAGCGTTCCCATGCTGTCTCGTGCCTTTATATTCTATTTCATATTGATTCGCCCCTAGAAACAGGGACCATCTTTGTAACCGCTGTGCAGTCATTACTGGCACGCCCTTCTTAGGATTAAAGATGGAGACAAGTGGTTGGTGGTCAGTCAGCAAGGTGAACTTCTGTCCATGCAGATAGTGGTTGAATTTTTTTACTCCCCATACTAGGCTGAGGGCCTCCCTGTCAATCTGGGCGTAGTTGCACTCGGCTGAGGTTAGTGACCGAGACGCAAAGGCTACTGGCCTCTCCAACCCGTCTGGGAATTTGTGCGACAGCACCGCTCCAATACCGTAGGGTGATGCATCACATGCCAAACGAATTGGTAGTGCTGGGTTGAAATGGGACAACACCTCTTTTGATGTGATCAATTCTTTACACTTCTGGAAAGCTCGTCTACGTTCGTCATCCCACTTCCACGGTACCCGTTTGCAGTAGGGTGTTCAGCGGGTGTAATACCGTAGACAAATTTGGTAAGAACTTGTGGTAATAGTTTACCAGCCCGAGGAATGACCTCAGTTGTGACACATTTTCCAGTGCTGGAGCCTTGACTAGTGCCTCTATCTTGTCAGGGGACTTATGTAACCCCTCTTCATCGATGACGTGGCCGCAATACGAGATCCGTTTCTAGAAAAACTCGCACTTGTGGCGATTAGCTCGTAGCCCATATTACTTTAATCTGGCGAGCACCTTCTCCAAGTTAGCGAGGTGATCACTGTCATTTTCGCCCGTGACCAAGATGTCGTCCAAGTAACACTGGGTCCCTGGAATCCCTTGCAGGACCTGATCCATCGCCCTTTGCCAGATAGCCGGAGCCGAGGCTACTCCAAACACCAGCCGGTTGTATTGATAGAGACCTTTATGGGTGTTGATCGTAAGGTAATGTTTCGAAGCTTCTTCTACCTCCATTTGCAAGTACGCCTGGGCTAGATCAATTTTTGTGAAGCGTTTACCACCAGATAGCGAGGCGAAAATATCCTCAATTCGTGGAAGCGGATATTGCACCGTGTGAAGGACTGGGTTCACTGTCACCTTAAAATCCCCACAGATGCGGACCTTCTTTGGTTCCCCAGGCATATTACTCAACGACCTCTTCATTACAGGAATGATGGGTGTAGCCCACTCACTCCAGTCCACTTTCGACAGTACTCCTGAACGTTCCAACCCTTCCAGCTCTGCTTCAACCGCTGGTCTGATCGCATAAGGCACTGGTCTGGCCTTCAGAAACTTTGGGGTTGCATTATCCTCTATTTTAATTGTTGCTGTTATTCCTTTTAGTGTTCCTAGTCCCTCCTGGAAAACTTCTTTTGCGTCAGTTAGCATTTTTGACAGTCGTCCAGGTGTGACGTCGTCATCCTTTTTGGCCTCCAACTTCAGTGCCTGTATGGAATGCCAATCTAAATGTATCTTCCGGATCCATTCACGTCCTTGCAGTGGTGGTCCTCCATTTGGCAATACATATATATCCATTTTAGGTATTTCCTGACCTTTATGTGTCACTTTCACCCTTATTTTTCCTTTGGGGTAGACTTTTTGCCCCGTATACTTCTTCAAGACAATCTCTGTAGCTTTCAAGGGTATGTGTGAAAATAGCCGCTTGTAGTCTCTTTGATTTATGACTGTTAGAGCTGACCCTGTGTCCAATTCCATTTCCACTTGGACTCCGTCTATCTTGAGTGTAACCCAGATAGTCTGGTGATCCTCTATTTCGGTTACATTATGTAGTTTCAGACAACCCAGCTCCTTGCTTCCGGAGTCTGTGTCACTTTTCTGTTCGTCTGAACCACTGTCCATCACCTGGTGTACCTTTTTGTACTTCTCCTGTGGAGATTTCTTACTGTTGGTTTTCTTCCCAGACCTGCAGACTCTTGCTATGTGTCCTGCTTTCCCACACCGTCTGCACACTTGGTCCTTGAACCAACAATCTTTCTGGTCATGTGTTGTTCTGCCGCAGCGATAGCACTTCCCTGTTCCATAGGTCATTTCGTTGGTGCCATATTCTTGCGGTCTCCGTTGTATCTCTGCAGCGCCCCTTGCGGCTGCTTCATGTGATACTGCCATACTAAAAGCTTTGTCCAGGGTAAGGTACTTTTCCGACAGAAGCCGTTTCTGGGTTCCTTCACTTTGTAGCCCACACACAAACTTGTCCCTTAACGTGTCTGCTAGTCCCGCTCCAAACTGGCAGTATTTCGATAGCTTGCGCAGTTCCATTAGGTACTCAGCATTGCTTTCGTCTTTGTGTTGGTTCCTTTTATGAAACTTAAATCGTTCTGCTATCAGCAGCGGTGTGGGGTTTAAGTGGTCCTGTAGGATTTCTACTATGCTTTCAAAATTCTTGTTTACCGGCTTCTCTGGGGTTATTAGATTTCGCAGTAACCCATATGTTTTTGCACCCATGGAATTTAACAGAACCAGTGCTTTATTAGCATCTGGCACTTCATTCGCCCTGCATTACACCTCAATACGTTCCACATATGTCGCCCAATCTTCGACTTCATTGTCGAACGTAGAGATACTGCCACTCTTCGGCATCCTTGGTTGTGCGTTTACTATCACCAATGGTGCCTCCCGCGCTACCCCTTCTTCTCCACTGGCACAAAATGGCGTCTCCCGCGCTTTCCTTCCTTCCCGCGCTCGCCCGTCTTCTCCGCTGCGGCTTCGCAAAATGGCATCTCCCACGCTCTTCCTTCTTCTCCGCGGCTCAATGGCGCCTCCTGCGCTCTCCCTGCTTCTCCGCGGCTCAATGGCGTCTCCCGCGCTCTCCCTGCTTCTCCGCCGCTCAATGGCGTCTCCCCTTGCTTCGCCCCGCGGACCCTGATCAGCCCGTGATCCCTGGCTGTGCTCTGCGCGTTCTTCTCTTGATATTTGTCGACGCCGCTCAGTCTAGAACCCGGCTGTTTCTTACCCTCTCTCTCTCTGGTTTGCAGTATTTTTCCTCGACGCCGCTCGGTGATCAACCCCCGGCTGCGCCCTGCTCTCTTCACCCTCTTTCTTACCCCGTCGACACTGCCCGGCTCTCTCTCTCTGCCGTCGGTCGGCTCCAGCCGCCGCTGCTCGGGAAGGGTCTGCTCTGGACCTGTCGTCGGTCTCTTGCTGCTCATTGGGGCTGGGGAACCAAGCCCGGCTCTCCACAGCCTCCCCAGCGAAGTTGGATCTCTGCCTGACTGCTGGGCGGTTGCTCGCGGTCGACGCCCGTGTTCCTGGACTCGACTATTTTTTTTTATGTTGCAGGTAGATTCGCATCAACACTCGTCGCCACTGTTAGATCCGTGGTTCAGTGGATAAATAATTACATGGATGCTGTACATAAACAAATAACAGGTCTTTACTGGAGGAGGGTAATCTCTAGACTGGGGTACAGAGGCATGCGCACAGCTTATATACCGGTGTGGTCACTGCCGGTGCTACAGTATACAGGAGCTGTAAAAAGTAGTTCTGACTTAAAGCACATACACTACAGAGAACCCCATATTTTTCGCTCTCCCTATATGGGATCTCCAGCACACGAGTGGCAGGGACTAAGGTGGAGGCTGAAACTACAGCCCAATAAACAGATACATCAGAACTTACATTAATCAGATATCTGTTTAGAGCCAACTATAAGCTAAGGATTTTATACCACAGGGAAAGAGGGCAAAACACAGATTTCTTTTTACAATTCACACTCACTAATCATAATTGGGCAATTGAAGTCAGACAAACAATAAGGGTAATAGGAGGAGAAAAGCTACCCTGGTCGAAGGATGCGTCTTAGCAAAGTTGAAGCACGTTTTTACAAAATGAAGACAGAGTTTAATATACTCAGTTACCATTGGTACCCCTCACCTGGATAAATGCACAATGAACAAATGGAAGGGCTGACACTGTATCTGAATGTCTGAAACAGCAATAGCTGGCACAAGTGCAAGGAATGGCACAGAAATGGAATCAAAGATGAAACTCCAGCCAAAATGGGCGAGTGCAAATTAGTACATGTGCACAAAACAGGAATGAATTCTAGTTTGTCTCAGGGGATGTCCACAACTGCCCTCTTTTCACAGAAGTACAAAATGAGAATCCAAAAGCTACCTCCCAAGTATATGTGGTGCAGAAAACCTCTCTCTACGCCCTCTTAAAGAAATTCTGGATAGCCCTCAAGTGACATTCAGCTGGTAGATATATTGAAGTCCAGATTTTCGGCAATAATTTTATTAAAATATACTGACTAAGCAGGTTTATACTGTGATGTAGATTATTTCCTTACAAAAATAGCATTTAAATCAATAATTGAAGTTTGATGAATAAAGGCATCTCCTTTAAAAAAAAATGAACTGAGACAACAGAAATTCAAGCACATAAAATACACATTTCAGTTAAGCCTAATTAAGTTGGTAAGGGTCACGCTCACTTTATTTGGTTTTGGCTGGTACAATAATGCTAACTTTATCCTGGACCACTGTAAATGGTTAAGATCCCTCAAACAGTTCTGAAGTAATAATAGTAATGGGGCTCAATGAAACCTAATTAGGGCTAAAGCTTTTCCAAATAATACAATTTCCCATTACTGGATCTTGAACGTGAGGAGGGAATTTTAAATGGAAAGCAAAACAGAAGGGAAATATTGCCTGACTGCTGCCAATATAAGCTAACCAGTAGTGGTTTATAATGCACACTAATAAAACCTATGGAGCACACTTACACCAAATGTGACTAAACAAAGCTATACACAGCTATGAAAAATAGACCAAATAGTTCACTACTGGTGCTCAGTGCCTTTTCTGACCTAAGTGCCATAATTAGATAATCATTAAACAAAGTTCACTGAAAAGGTTAACATCAACACTCATCCTGTTAACACCAGCAAACATTAGGATAGATGCCCAAGTACTCATTATTACAAAACATAATCCTCTCCATTTACCAATACGCCTGTCAACATACAAAATCATTGCCCATTCCAGCTGATGAGCTAGATAACTGAGAAACAGCATTTATTTGACAAGGGTCCTGTCACCCATTCTTCACAAGTGTGAATAGACAGAATCGAAGTAAGGTTTGAAGCTGCTTGAAAAACACACATTCCAATATCAGTACTATGCTATGTCATTTTACTGTTAACAGGAAATAAGGTTTGAAGAGAAATATTTATACAAATGGTTTAAGTGTTCCTGTTTGATGAAGAGGCTTCAGACTCCGGGTGTAGTGTGAAATTTATCACGTATTGCTGAAACATAATTGACCATGAATAGTTTTATCTGCCTCGTTGATGTAGTAAATTGGCTGCATTCAGGCACCTTTTGGCAATTATACTTGAAGTGTTAGTTTGGCTCAGTTGGTAGCATTCTCACCTGAATTAGAAAGTTGAGGGTTCAGGCCCACGCTAGGACATAATTTATGCTGATATTTCAGTGCATTACTGAGGGAGGTGCTCTCTCTTGAAAATGTGGACGATTTCCCAAGTATGTCCATTATTCCACAAAAAAAAATGGATAAATCTAACCTGGCCAATTATCACCCTATTAGCCTCCTCCCAAATATCAGTAAAGTGACGGATGGAGTCATCAAACGTGCCATCATGTAACACCTGCTCACCAACACTCAGTTCAAGTTCTACCATAACCACCTCGTGGTGTCAAGAAACCCTAGCAAATCAATTGTGGTCAAGGGGAAACTCTCCAGGGGCTGGAGTCATACCTCACACAAAAGGGTGATGGTTATGGTTGTTGGAGGCCAATCACTGCACCCACAAGACATCACTGCAGGAGTTCCTCAAGGAAGTGTGGTCAGCCCAACCATCTTCAGCTTCTTCACCAATGAACTTCCCTCTCTCATAAGGTCAGAAGTAGGGCTGTTGTTGATAATTCCATTGTATTCAGTTCCATCTCAACTATTGCAGTCCTACGGACCATTTTTGCCAGGAGTGGCTTGCCAGAACAGATTTGCTCCGACAACGGACCACAGTTTGTGTCCGAAGAGTTCCGCAGGTTCTTGAAAAAGAATGGGGTAAGGCATTACACATCCGCCCCGTATCATCCAGTCACAAATGGATTGGCTGAGAGGTTCGTACAAACCTTTAAGAAGGCAATAAAGGCTATGTACAATGACAACATTCCGCTGCAGCACAAGGTGGACAATTTCCTGTTCGCCTACCGGAATGCGACACATGCAGTCACCAACCAGGCCCCAGCCGTGATGTTCTTTAACCGAAGGTTAAGATCTCGCCTGGATTTGCTCAGACCAAACGTACGAAGAGATGTTGAGAGTAAGCAATTCCAGCACATCCATGAGAAGCCAACAAGGAGCTTCAATGTAGGGCAACCAGTCTTGGCCCGCGACTACCGAACAGAAAAATGGCAGCCAGGAACGATATGCACACGGCAGGGCCCACTAATGTACACAGTGGACGTTGGGGAGAGCATCGTGAGACGCCATGCTGACCAGATCCTAGAGTCACAGGAACAAGTCAACCCCATGCCTCGCCCATACGTACCTGGTGATGAACCCGACGTACAGGTAGCATCTACCCCAGAAACAGTAGCATCGGAAGCTGATGAACCAACCGACGACAGGGGGCCAGAATCGCCTCCGCACCAAGAGCAAGACACTCGGGAAAGGCGCTATCCAGAAAGGATCAGGAAGCCTCCCCAAAGACTGAATTTATAAATAGACTATTTTCAGCTAATGTTGCATGTTAAAAGTGTTAATTGTAATTAGTTTGATATTTAATTGTTAAATGAGTGTTATGGTACTGTTAATCTAAAAGGGGAGGAATTGTAATGTATGTACCTTTAAGGGGGGGGACTACTTTTTACAGCTCATGTATACTGTAGTACCGGCAGTGACCACACCTGTATATAACGTTGAGTAGTAATCTATACAGTTCAGTTGCAGTCTGAGCCACGTTGAGTAAACACCGTTTGTACCGTTCTCCGCAGTCTGTGTCTGATTATACACGGACGTAACAAACTGGAATGTCTATTTCAACATTGTGGCTACAAGAGCAAGGCAGAGGCTGGGTAATTTGTTTTTATTTGTTCCTAGGATGTGGGCATCGCTGTCAAGGCCAGCATTTATTGCCCATCCCTAATTGCCCTCGAGAAGGTGGTAGTGAGCCGCCTTCTTGAACCGCTGAAGTCCATGTGGTGAAGGTACTCCCACAGTGTTGTTAGGGAGGGAGTTCCAGGATTTTGACCCAGCGATGAAGAAGGAACGGTGATATATTTTCAAGTCAGGATGGTGTGTTGCTTGGAGGGAAATTTGCAGGTGATGGTGTTCCCATGCGCCTGCTGCCCTTGACATTCTGGTAGAGGTCGCAGATTTGGGAGGTGCTGTTGAAGAAGCCTTGGCGAGTTGCTGCAGTGCATCTTGTAGATGGTACACACTGCAACCACAGTGCGCCGGTGGTGGAGGGAGTGAATATTTAAGGTGGTGGATGGGGTGGATAGCAGTGAGTTTTCCACGATTCCCATTACTAGGGCTCCTTGATGCCACACTTAGTCAAATACTGCCTTGATGTCAAGGGCAGTCACTCTAACCTCACCTCTAGAATTCAGCTCTTTCGTCCATGTTTGGACCAAGGCTGTAATGAGGTCTGGAGCCGATTGATCCTGGCAGAACCCAAACTGAGCATCGGTGAGCAGGTTATTGGTGAGTAAATGCCACTTGATAGCACTGTTAACAATACCTTCCATTTCTTTGCTGATGATTGAGAGTAGACTGATGGGGCGGTAATTGGCCAGATTGGATTTGTCCTGCTTTTTGTGGACAGGACATACCTGGGCTGTTTTCCACATTGTGGGGTAGATGCCAGTGTTGTAGCTGTACTGGAACAGCTTGGCTAGAGGTGCGGCTAGTTCTGGAGCGCAAGTCTTTAGCACAACAGCCGGGATGTTGTCAGGGCCCATAGCCTTTGCTGTATCCAGTGCGCTCAGCCATTTCTTGATATCACGTGGAGTGAATCAAATTGGCTAAAGACTGGCTTCTATGATGGTGGGGACGTCAGGAGGAGGCCAAGATGGATCTTGGTACTTCTGGCTGAAGGTGGTTGCAAACGCTTTAGCCTTGTCTTTTGCACTCGCGTGCTGGGCTCCGCCATCATTGGGAATGGGGATACTTATGGAGCCTCCTCCTCCCGTTAATTGTTTACCACCATTCACGATGGATGTGGCAGGACTGCAGAGCTTTGATCTGATCTGTTGATTGTGGGATTGTTTAGCTCTGCTTATAGCATGCTGTTTTCACCATTTAGCATGCATGTAGTCCTATGTTGCAGCTTCCCCAGGTTGGCACCTCATTTTTAGGTACGCCTAGTGCTGCTCCGGTCATGCTCTTCTGCACTCCTCATTGAACCAGGGTTGGTCCCCTCGTTTGATGGTAATGGTGGAGTGACGGATATGCCGGGCCATGAGGTTACAGATTGTGATGGAATACAATTCTGCTGCTGCTGATGGCTCACAGCACCTCATGGATGCCCAGTTTTGAACTGCTAGATCTGTTCTGAATCTATCCCTCCCAACTGTATACCACTGTGCCCCCACCTCTGGTGGGTATGTCCTGTCCCACTGGCAGTGATGGTGATGGAGGAGCCTGGGACATTGGCTGAAAGGTATGATTCTGTGAGTTTGACTATGTCAGGCTGTTGCTTGGCTAGTCTGTGGGACAGCTCTCCCAATTTTGATACAAGTCCCCAGATGTTAGTGAGGAGGACTTTGCAAGGCCAACTGGGCTGGGTGTACCATTGTCGTGTCCGAAGCTGGTGCTGAGGTCGATGCCAGGTGGTCCGTCCAGTTTTATTATTGTTTTCTGTAGTGTTTATTACAACAGAGTGGTTTGCTAGGCCATTTCAGAGGGCAGTTAAGAGTCAACCACATTGCTGTGGGTCTGGAGTCACATATAGGCCAGACTAGTTAAGGATGGCAGATTTCCTTCCCTAAAGGACATTAGTGAACCAGATGGGTTTTTACAACAATCTGATCGTTTCATGGTCACCATTACTGATACTAGCTTTTTATTCCAGATTTATTTAATTAACTGAATTTAAAGTCCCCAGCTGCCGTGGTGGGATTTGAACTCATGTCTCTGGATCATTAGACCAGGCCTCTGGATTCTCCAGTAACATAACCACTGTGCTACCATACTCTGTGACAAGTGGGTCACCTCCTTGACACCTTAATACCCCTCCATCTGTGAAGCTTAAGTTAGTGTGATAGAATACTCACCATGTACCTGGATGGGTGCAGTGACAGCAACACTCAGGAAGGTCATCACGAGTTAGGACAGAGCAATTTGCTTGATTGGCGTGCCAGCCATTGGACTCAATATTCACCACCCTCCATCACTGGCACACTGTGATTGGAGAATGTATTATCTACACAATGTATTGCAACAACTTGCTAAGGTTACCTCGACAGCACCTCCTACCCCTGCAACTTGTACCACCGAGGTCAAAAGCAGCAATGTCATAAGAACACCATCACTTTCAAGTTCCCCTTCCAGTCACATAGGATCCTAACATGAACATGTATTCCCATTCCTTCATTGTTGCTGGGTCAATATCCTGGAATTCCCCACCTAACACCACTGTGGGAGCGCCAGCACATCAAGGAGTGCAGTGGTTCAAAGAAAAGAGCCACCTTCGCAGAGCAACTAGGAATGAGCAATAAATGTGGCCTTGCCACCATCGTCCACATCACAACAAAATAAATAATAATTTTAAAAATCTGCAAAGTAAATTTGCAAGGGAATTGTTGTCAGAGCTATTGAGTGGTTTCTGAGCCAGTCCTGGATGTCACGACATGTCTGCAAATCTTGGGCCATGAGTGATATTATTACTTAGTTGCATGCCTTCTGATCAGCACCCAAGATTGGCCCAGATTCTCAAACACATGGGCTAAAAATTGAGTAGCGCCCCAATTGGGGCACTAACTTCGCCGGGGCACTAAAAGTAGTGCCCCGGAAAAATTAGCGTCCCCGCACTGGAAATTGAGTGGTTGCGCCCCAAGGGGGAAGTGGGGCGCTACTGAAGGCGCCCCGCATCCCTCTTGGGGCACTGTGAGTCAATATTGTGGCGTTATTGCAGGCCTTCCTCCACTTCTTAAAGGGGAGGGGCCTCGTGCAGCGCGACCTGGGGCCCAGCTGGGCCCCCGGGGATCGGGAGTACAGGCAAAAGAGCCCGGCACTCAAGAGAAGTGGGGGGGGGGGGGGGCGGGGGGGCGTTTCAGGAGGTCTGGGACAGGAGCGCAGGCAGGTGCTGGCAGGCGGCCAGCAACAAAAATGGCCGCCCCGCACCTCGCCTTTAAATTGCGCCTCCCCGGCCGCAGATACGCCCCCCCCCTGACCCCGTCGGACATAGCGTCCGGCGGTAAGTCAGGGGGCGCATCCAAAGATTGTGGCCGGGGCGTGAGCGGGGCGCTGTGCATGCCAATTACGTCATTGCCAGCGGCGCAGCGCGCTACCGGTTAGCGCCACCACTAACCTCCCACTGAATTTTGCGGGAGGCGTGAGCAGTGCCGCGCCTGGGTGCCAGTTGCGTCCCGTTGACGCCATCTTAAGGCGCTAATGGGAGGCGCAACCAACTGAATTTTTCCCTCCTTGATTTCCTATTGATGGACCTTGTTGCTGATGTCAGCAAAGGAGTGCTAGGCAGGAGAGATCCCATATGGAATCGCAGATTAAAACTGAAGACTAGAAATGGCTGTTCACAATATTATCAGACAAATAAATCACATGTTTGTATGACATTCCCTTGCCTTCCACTGTTCCACAGGCATTAACCAGTAAATTTTAAATAGCTTAATATCTGTACTGAAACAGCAACAGAATGTCATACAATCAGGTTAAGCATAATATTGCCGACAGTAACTTACAGGTTTAGATTCCCTAGCTAGGTGATTTCAATTTACTTTTCCATAATACTTAATGGGGGCGCTGGAAGGAAATACAAACAACATACAAAAAGACGGACAGAAAAAGACCGCTGGTCCATCAAGTCTATCCCACCCTGCCATGTTGCAACTAAGCAACACGACCACCAATACTTCCCACCCACTCGTAGCCATATAATCTCCTGAGAAAGGCAAAAAAATAGATTAAAAGAAAACCCGAGGCCAATTCATGGGGTGGGGGGGGGGGGGGAGAAATGGAATTGTGGGAAATGCTCTGCAACCCCAGAAAGCAATAAAAAAAATTAGTTCCAATAGATAATAATGACCAGAAGGTGCATCAACCAACATCCCATCCTACCTTTTGTATAACGTGCTATCAGCCTCCTCCAGCTCCCTTTTAAACGTTTGCAGTGAATCTACGTCCACTGCACGAGCTGGCAACCTATTCCAAAAGTCAATAATTTTCATGGAAAAGAAAAACCTCCTGACATGTAACCTAGTTCTACGCTTACCCAGTTTCTACACATATCCATTTATATTGAAAATGCCAAATACTATACTTATTGTCCTTTAACCCAATTGATTCCATATGTGGATAGGTGGAATTCATTTTTAAAATATTTCATGCAGATCTCATTTAGTCTGATTGTAATATATATTATGCTCTTAAAAGCAGGAGCCTAAAGTAAGTATTTGTAACAGCCCAGAAGAGGGAGGAAATGGGAGAATATTTACTGGAGCTTTTTGTGGTCATTTGTGAGCCCATAAAAAAAAGCTTTCATATATTTGCTCAACTTTTCTCAGGTGAACCAGTAGAATTGAACATGCAAGTCAATCGATCACCTCACAGAAGTGCAAGTTCATACCCTGAGGTTTCTTTTGTTTGCAGCTCGTGTGATGAATGATGACCAAGGTAAAAAGTTAGGTACTCCTCTGCGGAACATATTTCAAAACTTTGAGCATTTGTAAGACTAGGCATTGAATTTTGTAAAAATGGAAAATAATTATTACCTAGTAAGCAATTCTCCCATAGTATGCACCACACACATGTTGTACACAACAGTTTGTTCATTAAATGGAAGGATGAAGTATCCAAATGTTTTGCCCTGCACCCCCAAAAATAGTTGTTTTGAAAAAGCAACAGCACAAACAGAATGTGAATATGATGCATCAGAAAACACAGTACAGTATATACAGATAGGTGAAACAAAGATGGGGGACTGGCGAGTAAAACAGTGACTTTCCACCTTGTGTGGGAGATCTGGCTTTAAATCCAGCACGCATAAGCTGTTCTCTCTCTCTGGCTGCATAAAGTATTGGGCAATTGGATGATTTACATCACAGGATGTCTGGCCTTCATGGCCCCATAACCCCCCCTTCCCTCTAATATTTGCGGGGGTAACAGCAGGGCGTAGAGAAACAAAAAGGAAACTAAAGTACCGCGAAAGGAGGCCACTTTAAACATAGTGAGAATCTGGCACATGTATTAAATTCCAAAAGATATTACAATTCATTGTTTGCACACATACATAACAAATGCACATATGGCTTCCAGTTTGCCTATTTACTTCTCTCTTTATATTGATTTTTTTTTTGCAGGAAATACAAGAGGAGAGAAAGGTCAATAAAAGCTATCTAGGGATAACCTACTCATCAACCCATATGGGATGCACACAAATACTTAGCTATAGCAATGCATTAGTACACAGTTAACAAATTACCCATTAACACAGACTGGATAATTATACTAGGTAACCAAACAGTATCACATATTTAATGAACCATACCCAACAGATCAGTTTAAACCACGACCAGTCTACCATTATGCATCACACTTAATTGAAGATAATTGAGGAAGGAGGTCTAAGAATTTTTAAATGAGAGTTGTACTCCATCCCTGAAGTCCTGCAGATCATGTTACTAGGCACTTGGCTGGAAGGGTAACCACTCACTCAGCTAATAGAGGTAAAAATAAGTCATGCCAATATCGCAGGAAAGTTGCTCTCTTGCCCATGAGCAAGAGTGCCATAAGTAAGCATGGTTTTGCCCTTAGGCTGATTGGGCAGCATGTTGGTTATGCCCAAAGGCAAGACTGACAATGTGAAGTGCGCATTGCTGTTGATAAATCTCCCAAGCAGGAGATAACAGCATGAACATTTTCAAGACTGAGCAATGATTTGATGACTGCAAGATATGTATAGGGAAATTAAAGCATTTTGCAGTTACCGAGGTGGCTATTCATCATTTATGTTTTCTAGGTGTAGACATAATATTTTCTAGCAAACTTATTTTCAGATAGGCTCTTCAAAAAGATAAGTGGAAAAAGTTACCATGTCAAATTTTGTTAAAATTCATGAAGGTGACAACATGGCGTTCAGGACAGTGCCCTGAAGCTGCATAAAGCATTGATTTCTCCCTGCATGTTATTTTTGAAAGAAAATCAGATTAAGATTTTAGTTAAATGCATATCTGATAAGAGAAACTTACTACAAAATGTTCCTGACAATCTAATAAAGCATTGTTACTAGAGTTAATTTATTAAATTAATTAAGATTGGACAGATAGGCCACAACAAACCTTCCTGTTTCCTTTGGTGCAAGGGTGGATGGGGAATAAGGGAACTGAATGATATTGTCAGCAGTTTAGTGCATTGGTGCTTATGGCATGTTCCCAATCCCATCACAAATATCATTTTTTCAGCTTTTACCTTTTCATAAACTGGCCAATGCCCGGAATAAATTGCTTTAAAAGAACAAATCTGGCCTTTGTTATGGAACTCTTTTTGTATGGCTCCAAAGTGTTTTGGAACAATGGTCAAGGCATTGTATATGCTTTTTTGACTGGAGAGGGAACTTAGATATTTAAATGTTATGTGACTGTGTGCTGTGCTGAGGGAACAGGGCAATAAAATATTGATTAGAAGGGCCCATGATTATGAAGTTCTGCTTTAAAAATAGGACTGTTCATTTAACCTTCATTAAAATTGTTTAAAAAAGAGTAAAGCAACTCATCTCAAAGTAGATATTGATTCTGGTGGCACTAAATGATCCAGCAAAACTGAACAGATAAATAAAATTTAACCAGTGAAAATCTAACATAATGCGCTGAAATCAGAAAACAGGAAGAACTTGTTATTTGTGTGCAAATTGTTTTCAAGCATCAACCTAAATTATAATTTACAATTTAAAATATGGTATGTACCTTGTGATAATGCAAACATATTAACAGATGACTTTAGAACAAAATCAGCCACAACCACATGGAATGATTTTTGAAGCTTTTGTAACAGTCGTATTTGATAAGGTTTGTGTACATTATATGTGGCTTGAGACATAATTTTTCACAAAGTCGTAGCTTAAGAAACAGAAATACAAGCTAATTAGCATCAATATAACATCTTAATTCAGAAGTTATGTAATTACTTAAGAAGTATAAATTATGTCTCAATCAAGAGACTGACCTATATGTACTATACGTTTACAAAGACATTCAAACAACTTGATACCTCATCTGTTACACTGCAGGGTAGATCAAAACATGATGGTAGTGGTTAATATTTTAAAACCTGACTGCTCTCTTGGAGCTAAACTCCCACAGAGCACTAAGATCAATATTTTTTCCTAGTCATCTGTGTTTTTACTTCAAATCTACAAAATTACTGTGAACTATTGAATTATTTTTTAAGAATGAAATTATTGTGTTACTTTAATCATGATTAATATATTAAAATCCTTTATGAAACTGTGGTTGTAAATAAAACTTGTAGCATCACAGAACTTGACATGTGATTCAGGAATATCTTGGGGCTGAGATCCCCTTCGGTAGTAATAACTTTGGTTCTTGCATCTTACCACCTCAACCACTGGTTAACAACGAGATTTTTTTTTTAAAAACATGATTTAATACACATTATATTAATTATCTGGTAATCAGCTACTGGTTCTAATTAAATCTCAAATTACAGATAACAAGGCGAAACTGTTGGGGTTTCATTTTCCCGTGTTAAATTACAGTCTTGGAAACAAGCTCATAGGTCTTGTTCAAAGTATATGCAATTTACAGTCAATTTCATTATACTGCATCAGATCATGTGCCCCTTTCAGGAATTCTCACAGAAGTTTCTTTCCTCATACAAAAATCATTAAGCTATAGGTACAAACAGTAACTCAAATTCAGTCGACTAAATGGAATATTACTCAAATGCATTTTGTCTCAATAATCTAAGAAATAGTTATATATGGTAACTATATAAAATATTAATGCGAACCATATCTACATTGGAGTTGCATGTACCTTGTTCAAAGGCAGTGTTTATTAGCACCCCAATTTCCAAGAATGAAAATAGATTTTCTTTTAAATTTACAAGTTACTTAGCATATGTAATGAAATGAAAAGGATTTTCACTAAACAACTTAATACTTACAGCACAAGTAACAAAATAGAGAGGATTTTTGCCAAACGGTCTACAATTAGATTTGTTAATCCATTATCAGAACTGTACAGAGCTTAAAATACTCAGCAGCTCAGTACAGAATCACTATTTGGGGACTCCAGAGAGTTAACTCCATGTGATAAAAGGCTCAACAAAGCAATTCTGACTGCACAGCCACAACGTGATGTGCACTGAATACTAGAAAAGGAGTGGGAACTGCTGTTCTTTCAACCCACACAATTTGCACATGGCTTATCAATAGCCTTAGTGCTGAATATAGAACTCAGTCTATTTGGCTTTCAGTCAATTAAGCTTTAAGCTGTCAGCAAACAACACTTTTAAGTTAATTTTGAATCACTGAGAATCAAGTTGAAGGTTGTGAAAGGGCGCGTGCACACACACAGACATGAAAAAAAGACAGTTTAATTGCCCTGAACAGCCATTATGTGTTGTGATAGGTCTATTGAATCTTAGCTAATCTATTTATCAAAAGTGCAACTGAATGGTTGGTTAAGTTCCACTGTGCGCCAATCTTTAATAATGTTTCATATTAATAATAGAAAGATCATAAAACAAACATACTTTTAAAATCTATTGTCCAATTGCAGATCCAGTGCATTAATCCAAGAAGGAATTCTATGCAAAACATCTTTATTCTCAATATCTAAGCTATTAGATGTCAATTAACAATATTAAACGTTGACATAAAAGCATGACTAAAAATTGTGACAATTGGAGTAAGGTTTATGAACAGCAAGTGTGCGCCCCTATGCAAGATATTATTCTATAAAAGATTATGAGCAAGTCTTCAATTCTACTGTACAATCCAGCTAGACTAATTTCTTACTGTAATGTGTAATTCAAGCAGATCTGAAGATTGAAATATCATTCTGTGTGACCTACACATTATTTTCTTAAAATCACAAATGATGATTTTTTTTTGTTCTGCACATTTTTGTGAATTACATCAGTGGGGATTAAGGAGCTATTAAACCCAAGCATGAAATAGCTGAATTAACATACAGCACTGAAGGATGCCATTCAGCCCATCATATCTGTGCTGACTCTTTGAAAGAGCTATCCAATTAGTCCCAGTCCGCTGCCCTATCCCCGTAGCCCTGCAAACTTTTCCCCTTCAAGTATTTATCCAATTCACTTTTGAAAGTTACAACTGAATCTGCTTCCTCCACCCTTTCAGGCAGTGCATTCCAGATCATGACATATTGCTACACAAAACAAAATCTCATTTCCCCCCTGGATTTTTTGCCAATTATCTTAAATCTGTGTCCTCTGGTTACCAACTCTCCTGCCAGTAGAAACAGTTTCTCCCTATCTACTCAAAACCCCTCATAATTTTGAACACCTCTATTAAATCTCCCCTCAACCTTCTCTGCCCGGAGAACAATCCCAACTTCTCCCCAAATAACTTAAGTCCCTCATCTCTGGTACCATTCTTGTAAATATCCTCTCCAAGGCCATGAAATCCTTCCTAAAGTGAGATGCCCAGAATTGGACACAATACTCTATCTTAGGCCTAACCAGTGATTTATAAAGGTTTACCATAACTTCAAACATACATACGAACATACGAATTAGGAGCAGGAGTAGGCCACTCGGCCCTTCGAGCCTGCTCCGCCATTCAATAAGATCATGGCTGATCTGATTACACCACATTCCCGCCCACCCCCGATAACTTTTCACCCCCTTACTTACCAAGAATCCATCTACCTCTGCCTTAAAAATATTCAAAGACTCTGCTTCCACCACCCTCTGAGGAAGAGAGTTCCAAAGACTCACGACCCTCAGAGAAAAAAATTCTCCTCATCTCTGTCTTAAATGGGCGACCCCTTATTTTTAAACAGTGACCCCTAGTTCTAGATTCTCCCACAAGAGGAAACATCCTCTCCACATCCACCCTGTCCAGACCCCTCAGGATCTTATATGTTTCAATCAAGTCAGACATTATTACCCTTGAGGTTCTGCTTTTTAATTTAGCCCCGAGCTGCTCATACTCTCTCAGCAGAACCTCTTTCCTAGTTCTACCTACGTCGTTGATGCCTACATGGACCACAACCACTGGCTCCTCCCCCTCCCACTGCATGTTCCTCTCCAGCCCAGAGCAGATGTCCTTCCTTGCTTTTGTACTTTATGCCTCTGCTTATAAAGCCAACAACCCCTTAGCAGGCTTATTAACTTGTCCTGCCACCTTCAAAGATTTATGTATACGAATCCCCAGGTCTCTCTGTTCCTGCACCCCCTTTAAAATTATACTATTTAATTTATATTGTCTCTCCACATTTTCCCTTCCAAAATGAATCACTTCACACTCCTCTGCATTAAATTGCATCTGCCATGTGTCTGCCCATTTCACAGCTGTATATCACCTCCTGAAGTCTGCTACTATCCTCCTCACTGTTTAGTACATTTCAAAGCTTTGTGTCATCTGCATACTTTGAGATTATGCCCCCTATACCCAAGTCCAGATCACTGATATATATAAAAAGAGGTCTGATTACCAACTCTGGGGGCCACCACTGTATACTTCCTTCCAGTCTGATAAACAACCGTTCACCACTACTCTCTGTTTTCTGTCTCTTAGCCAATTTTGTATCCATGCTGCTACTGCCCCTTTAATCCCATGGGCTTCAATTTTGCTAACAAGTCTATTATCTGGCACTTTCTCAAACAATTAATTTAGTATTTATTGTGTGTGTTCATCTGGTTTCCAAAACCCTTCCAAGCCAGTACTACGACGACTTCATTAGCATTTCATCTTTAAAGCCTAATTTTAATTTTTCTTTTCCCAATTTTCCCCTCCCCTGAAGATATTGATTCCTTGCTGGTATATAGCTCATTTTCAAAAGATACCATGATGCTGAGGACTCTAATTGTAACACAAGAATTAAACAGAACTATCTTCCAACTGCCATTACAAGGTAGTGGACCACTAGTACACCACCCCATGGAGGTCGGTTCAAACCCATGATCCTCCAACTTGATACATTTGCCATCTCCAACTTGCCATTGTGAGGAGACACCAAAGGTCAGGCACTTCCCCATTAAGAGGATGACTTATGACTTGCATGTATGTCTCAGTGGCAAGTTCCAGAATGGCACAGGTAAAAGCCTAGGATCAAGTTACTCATCTGCCCTTTCAGTCAGCAAGGATGCGTTGTCACCCAAACTTAGGGGAAAATGGGGAGAAAGCACATACAATAAAAGGCTCATACCAGTTGCAGCACTAGGGATTATGGGAAGGCTGCAACTGAATCTTGTTTCTAAATTCCTCAAGCAGACCTTTTTGCGGTTGAAAATGAGTAAGCAACAAGGACATGTAAGTAATGAAGCATTTGAATATTTGCTGTATTCAGTTCATAGCCTTTATAGACCAGGATACCTTTGTACCAACAGTGAATGCAAATTGTAGCTCTCTTGGATCCTTGTGCTATGTCCCAATATAGAGCAGATTCTTGCATTCAGCTATAAAGAAACAAGGCTGTTAATACTCCAATACCAGTCATGGGATTCTAAATACATTAGGTCCGATATCATCATCGTTGTCACCTACATTATACCTCTTCCACCAGACCTAATGGCCTAGATAGTCATGGGCACACGGGGGGCTCAGGGTGCAATCCCTGCACCTGAATGGTAAGGCCCGAGGAGCCCCAATATTGGGCCTCGAGGCTTATTTCCATGAAGCAGACAAGCTGCGGAGAGTAAGAGGCAGCTCGCCCGGCAAACGCGTTTAAAGATCCAACCGCTGCGACACTAGGTAAGTGAGAATGGGGAGCAACCGGGTCAGGAGATAGCGGAGGCCGTGGATTGGAGGGGTGACTGGTGGCTGGGTGGGGGTCGAGGAAATCGGTAGCTAGAGAGGCAGTGACCTGCGTTCTTTTAATGTGGGGTCGGGATGGATCCCGGCTCCGCATATAGTTAGGTATATTTCAAAAACTTACCTTGTTGGTTGCAACAGGGTTAACAGGCAGTCCCTTAAACCACTGCCTGTCAGGTCACATGAAGGCCTGGCACCGGTTACCTCAGAGCACACCAACCTTTCAGTGCGGGCCTTAAACAGATGTTAGGTCTCTTATTTGCATATGCAAACATAGAAACATAGAAGATAGGAGCAGGAGTAGGCCATTCGGCCCTTCAAGCCTGCTCCGCCATTCAATGAGATCATGGCTGATCATCCAAGTTCAGTACCCTGTCCCTGCCTTCTCCCCATGTCCCTTGATCCCTTTAGCCTCAAGAAATATATCCAACTCTTTCTTGAATATATTTAATGAACTGGCCTCCACCGCCCTCTGTGGCAGAGAATTCCACAGGTTCACCACTCTCTGGGTGAAGAAATTCCTCCTCATTTCAGTCCTAAATGGCTTACCCCTTATCCTTAGACTATGGCCCCTGGTTCTGGACTCCCCGGCCATCAGAAACATCCTTTCTGCATCTAGTCTGTCCAGACCTGACAGAATTTTATAGGTTTCGATGAGATCCCCTCTCAATCTTCTAAACTCCAGTGAGTATAAGCCCAATCGACACAATCTCTCCTCGTACATCATTCCTGCCATCCCAGGTATCAGCCTGGTGAATCTTCGCTGCACTCCCTCCATGGCAAGAACGTCCTTCCTCAGGTAAGGTGACCAAAACTGCACACAATACTCTAGGTGCGGTCTCACCAAGGTCCTGTACAACTGCAGCAAGACATCCTTGTTCTTGTACTCGAACCCTCTTGCAACGAAGGCCAACATACCATTTGCCTTCTTAACCGCCTGCTGCACCTGCATGCTTACCTTCAGCGACTGGTGCACAATAACACCCAGGTCTCTTTGCACTTCCCCTTCTCCCAATCTATTGCCATTTAAATAATAATCTGCCTTCCTGTTTTTGCCACCAAAGTGGATAACCTCACATTTATCCACATTATAGTGCATTTGCCATGTTTCTGCCCAATCACCCAACCTGTCCAAATCGTACTGGAGTTTCACGACATCCTCCTCACAGCTTACCCTCCCACCCAGCTTTGTGTCGTCTGCAAATTTGGAGATATTACATCCAATTCCCTCGTCCAGATCATTAATATATATTGTGAACAGCTGGGGTCCTAGGACCGATCCTTGCGGTACCCCACTAGTCACTGCCTGCCACTTGGAAAACGACCCGTTTATTCCAACTCTTTGCTTTCTGTCCGCCAACCAGTTCTCTGTCCAAGTCAATACCTTGCCCCCAATCCCATGTGCCTTAATTTTGCACGCTAATCTCTTATGCGGGACCTTATCGAAAGCCTTCTGAAAGTCCAAATACACCACATCCACTGGTTCTCCCTTATCTATTTTACCAGTTACATCCTCAAAAAATTCCAGTAGATCAGTCAAGCATGATTTACCTTTTGTAAATCAATGTTGACTTTGTCCAATCCTGTCACTGCTTTCCAAGTGCTCTGCTATTACATCTTTTATAATAGACTCTAGTATTTTCCCCACTACTGATGGCAGATGCAGTATAATGTGGAAAAATGCAAGGTTATCCACTTTGGTGGCAAAAACAGGAAGGCAGATTATCTGAACGGCAATAGATTTGGAAAAGGGGAAGTGCAACGAGACCTGGGTGTCTTTGTGCACCAGTCGCTGAAGGTAAGCATGAAGGTGCAGCAGGCGGTTAAGAAGGCAAATGGTATGCTGGCCTTCATAGCGAGAGGATTCGAGAACAGGAGCAAGGATGTCTTGCTGCAGTTGTACAGGGCCTTGGTGAGACCACAGCTGGAGTATTGTGTGCAGTTTTGGTCGCCTTATCTGAGGAAGGATGTTCTTGCCATGGAGGGACTACAGCGAAGATTCACCAAACTGATACCTGGGATGGCAGGAATGACGTATGAAGAGATATTGGGTCGATTAGGCTTATATTCACTGGAGTTTAGAAGAATGAGAGGGGATCTCACTGAAACTTATAAAATTCTAACAGGACTAGACAGACTAGATGCAGGAAGGCTGTTCCCGATGGCGGGGGAGTCCAGAACCAGGGGTCACAGTCTAAGGATAAGGGGTAAGCCATTTAGGACTAAGATGAGGAGGAATTTCTTCACCCAGAGAGTGGTGAACCTGTGGAATTCTCTACCACAGAAGACAGTTGAGGCCAATTCATTAAATATATTCAAGAAGGAGTTAGATATATTTCTTAAGGCTAAGGGGATCAAGGGATATGGGGAGAAAGCAGGGACAGGGTACTGAATTTGGATGATCAGTCATGATCGCATTGAATGGCAGAGCAGGCTCGAGGGGCTGAATGGCTTACTCCTGCTCCTATCTTCTATGTTTCTATTTACATCTTTGCTCCATATCCCTTAATACCTTTACCTCGAGAGGCCCCATAGCGGACCTGTTGGAGTGAGGCAGCGGCAGTGATATAAAGCGGCGGCGAGGTTCGAGAGGCCCCATAGCAGACCTGATTGGAGCGAGGCAGCGGTGGTGATATAAAGCAGCGGCGAGGCTCGAGAGGCCCCATAGCGGACCTGATTGGAGCGAGGCAGCGGCGGTGATATAAAGCGGCGGCGAGGCTCGAGAGGCCCCATAGCGGACCTGATTGGAGCGAGGCAGCGGCGGTGATATAAAGCGGCGGCGAGGCTCGAGAGGTCCCATAGCGGACCCGATTGGAGCGAGGCAGCGGCAGTGATATAAAGCGCCGGCGAGGCTCGAGAGGCCCCATAGCGGACCTGATTGGAGCGAGGCAGCGGCAGTGATATAAAGCGGCGGCGAGGCTCGAGAGGCATACCAGTCTCCAAGCTCAGAGAGAGAGAAGTAAAAAGTAATCAAAGTGTGATGTCACCAGGAAGTATGTAACTGATTGGTTGGTGAGTATTTCTCTCTTTTTCCAAACTTTAACTCTGTGGTTTATAGTTTAAGGTCTCTGTGGTGTAGCGGGGACTGTTGCTAAACCAGGGCCCTTAAGTAAATAATTTAACTATAGTGTAATTGGTGGGATTGATTTGATTTTTAATTTAATTTGAATTAATTAAAGGGTAAGTCATGGCAGGAGAGCTCGGCCTCGTGGCATGCTCATCCTGCGCTATGTGGGAACTCAGGGACACTTCCTGTGTCCCTGACAACCATGTGTGCAGGAAGTGTATCCAGCTGCAGCTACTGGCAGACTGCATTGCGGTGCTGGAGCTGCGATTGGTTGCATACTGGACCATTCGCGATGCTGATGAATTCGTGGATAACACGTTTAAGCAGTTGATCACACCACAGGCAAAGGTTGGACAGGCAAAAAGGAAAGGGGTGACCAACAGACAGAGTACTAGGAGCAGGCAGGTAGTACAGGGGTCCCCTGTGGCAATCCCCCTCTCAAACAGATACACCACTTTGAGTACTGTTGGGGGGGATGGCTTATCAGAGGAAGGCAGCAGCAGCCAACGTCCTGGCACCATGGGTGGCTCTGCTGCACAGGATGGGAGGAAAAAGAGCGGGAGAGCTATAGTAATAGGGGATTCTATTGTAAGGGGAATAGATAGGCGTTTCTGCGGCCGCAAACGAGACTCCAGGATGGTGTGTTGCCTCCCTGCTGCAAGGGTCAAGGATGTCTCCGAGCGGCTGCAGAATATTTTGGAAGGGGAGGGTGAACAGCCAGTTGTCGTGGTGCATATAGGCACTAACGATATAGATAAAAAATGGGATAGGTCCTAAAAGCTGAATATAGGGAGTTAGGAGGTAAATTAAAAAATAGGACCTCAAAAGGTAGTAATCTCAGGATTGCTACCAGTGCCACGTGCTAGTCAGAGTAGAAATATAAGGATATTTCAGATGAATACGTGGCTAGAGGAATGGTGCAAGGGGGAGGGATTCAAGTTCCTGGGACATTGGAACTGGTTCTGGGGGAGGTGGGACCAGTTCAAACCGGACGGTTTGCAGCTGGGCAGGGCCGGGACAGATGTCCTAGGGGGAGTGTTTGCTAGTGCTCTGGGGGAGGGTTTAAGCTAAAATGGCAGGGGGTTGGGAACCTGAACAGGGGGACAGAAGAAAGGGAAACAAGGATAAAAGCAAAAGATAGGAAGGAGAAAAACCAAAAGTGGCAGTCAGAGAAATCAACGGTTTAAATCAAACATGGCCACAGTAAATAATAATTCTTGTAGGTCTAAGAGCGTTAAAAAAACAAGCCTGAAGACTTTGTGTCTTAATGCGAGGAGAATTCGGAATAAGGTGGATGAATTAGCTGCGCAAATAGAGGTAAACGAATATGATTTGATTGGGATTACGGAAACATGGCTCCAGGGTGGCCAAGGCTGGGAACTCAACATCCAGGGGTATTCAATATTCAGGAAAGATAGGCAAAAATGAAAGGGAGGTGGGGTAGCATTGCTGGTTAAAGAAGGGATTAACACAATTGTAAGGAAGGATATTAGCTCTGATGATGTGGAATCTGTATGGGTAGAACTGAGAAATACCAAGTGGCAGAAAACATTCGTGGGAGTGGTATATAGACCTCCAAACAGTAATGCGGAGGTTGGGGATGGTATTAAAAGGGAAATTAGAGAAGCGTGCAATAAGGGCACAGCAGTCATCATGGGTGACTTTAATCTACATATAGATTGGGCTAACCAAATTAGTAACAATACTGTGGAGGAGGAATTCCTTGAGTGGTTACGGGATGGTTTCCTGGACCAATATGTCGAGGAACCAACCAGAGATCAGGCCATCTTAGACTGGGTATTATGTAACGAGAAAGGATTAATTGGCAATCTTGTTGTACGAGGTTCCTTGGGTCGGAGCGATCATAATATGATCAAATTCTTCATTAAGATGGAGAATGAAGTAGTTGACTCAGAGACACGGGTCCTGAATTTAAATAAAGGAAACTATGGTGGTCTGAGGCGTGAGTTGGGTAGGATTGATTGGGGAATGTCACTCAAAGGGTTGACGGTGGATAGACAATGGCAAGCATTCAAAGACTGCATGGATGAACTACAGAATTTGTTCATCCCAGTTTGGCATAAAAATAAAACAAAAAAGGCGACTCAACCGTGGCTAACAAGGGAAATTAGGGATAGCATAAGATCCAAGGAGAGGACATATAAATTGGCCAGAAAAAGCAGTAAACCTGAGCATTGGGAGCAGTTTAGGATTCAACAAAGGAGGACAAAGGGATTAATTAAGAAGGGGAAAATAGAATATGAGAGTAAGCTTGCAGGGAACATAAAAACTGACTGTAAAAGCTTTTATAGATATGTGAAGAGAAAAAGATTGGTGAAGTCAAGCATAGGTCCCTTGTAGTCAGAATCAGGGGAATTTATAATGGGGAACTAAGAAATGGCAGACCAATTAAATATATATTTTGGTTCTGTCTTCACAAAGGAGGACACAAATAACCTCCCAGAGATGTCGGGGAACATAGGGTCTGATGAAGGGGAGGAACTGAAAGAAATCAGTATTTGTAAGGAAATGGTGTTAAGGAAATTGATGGGACTGAAGGCCGATAAATCCCCAGGGCCTGATAATCTACATCCTAGGGTACTTAAGGAACTGGCCCTAGAAATAGTAGATGCATTGCTGATCATCTTCCAACATTCGATGGAATCTGGAACAGTACCCATGGATTGGAGGGTAGCTAATGTTACCCCACTATTCAAAAAAGGTGGTAGGGAGAAAACGGGGAATTATAGACCGGTAAGCCTGTCATCGGTAGTGGGGAAATTGCTAGAGTCCATTATAAAAGATGTAATAGCAGAGTACTTGGAAAACAGTGACAGGATCGGACAAAGTCAACATGGATTTACAAAAGGTAAATCGTGCTCGACTAATCTACTGGAATTTTTTGAGGATGTAACTGGTAAAATAGATAAGGGAGAACCAGTGGATGTGGTATATTTGGACTTTCAGAAGGCTTTCGATAAGGTCCCACATAAGAGATTAGCGTGTAAAGTTAAGGCACATGGAATTGGGGGCAAGGTATTGACTTGGATAGAAAACTGGTTGGCAGACAGAAAGCAAAGAGTTGGAATAAACAGGTCTTTTTCCAAGTGGCAGGCAGTGACTAGTGGGGTACCGCAGGGATCGGTCCTTGGACCCCAGCTATTCACAATATATATTAATGATCTAGACAAGGGAACTAGATGTAATATCTCCAAATTTGCAGATGACACAAAGCTGGGTGGGCGTGTGTGCTGTGAGGAGGATGCCGAGAAACTCCAGGATGATTTGGACAGGTTGGGTGATTGGGCAGAAGCACGGCAGATGCAATATAACGTGGATAAATGTGAGGTTATCCACTTTGGTGGCAAAAACAGGAAGGCAGATTATTATCTGAATGGCAATAGATTGGGAGAAGGGGAAGTGCAACGAGACCTGGGTGTCCTTGTGCACCAGTCGCTGAAGGTAAGCATGCAGGTGCAGCAGGCGGTTAAGAAGGCAAATGGTATGTTGGCCTTTGTAGCGAGAGGGTTTGAGTACAGGAACAAGGATGTCTTGCTGCATGTATACAGGGCCTTGGTGAGACCACATCTTGAGTATTGTGTGCAGTTTTAGTCGCCTTATCTGAGGAAGGATGTTCTTGCCATGGAAGGAGTTCAGCGAAGATTCACCAGGCTGATACCTGGGATGACATGAGGAGAGATTGGGTCAATTGGGCTTGTATTCGCTGGAGTGTAGAAGAATGAGGGGATCTCATTGAAACTTATAAAATTCTGACAGGACTGGACAGACTAGATGCAGGAAGGATGTTCCCGATGGTCAGGGAGTCCAGAACCAGGGGTCACAGTCTAAGGATAAGGGGTATGCCATTTAGGACAGAAATTAGGAGGAATTTCTTCACCCAGAGAGTGGTGAACCTGTGGCATTCTCTACCACAGAAGGCAGTAGAGGCCAATTCATTAAATATATTCAAGAAGGAGTTGGATATATTTCTTAAGGCTAAAGGGATCAAGGGATATGGGGAGAAAGCAGGGACCGGGTACTGAATTTGGATGATCAGCCATGATCACATTGAATGGCGGAGCAGGCTCGAGGGGCTGAATGGCCTACTCCTGCTCCTATCTTCTATGTTTCTACCTAACAAAAAATCTATCTCAGTTTTAAGTTTTTCAATTGACCTAGCCTCAACAGCTTTTTGAGGCAGAGAGTTCCAGATTTCCACTGCCCTTTTTACGTGAAGAAGTGCTTGCTGACATCATTCCTGAATGACCTAGGTCTAATTTGAAAGTTATGCCCCCCTTGTTCTGGACACCCCCACCATTGGAAATAGTTTCACTCTATCTATCCAATCAAATTCTTTAATCATCTTAAATACCTCAATTAGATCATCACTTAATCTTCTATACTCAAGGGAATACAAGCCTAATCTATGCAACCTGTCCTCATAGTTTTAACTCTTTTAGCCCCGGTAAACACATTAAGTTGATCATTTAACTAATTGCTCTGCACAAAGTGGCTGCCACATTTGCCTACACAACAGTGACTATACTTTACAAGTTAGTTGTGAAGCATTTTGGGATGTCCCGAGCACCTGAAAGGCACTACAGAAATGCATGTTTCTTTTCTTAATAAAATTCTTTGATGGGCCATACACCAACATAAAACTCCTGCTACGCACAATCAGAATGCTCATTCAGAACTTCAATTATTCCTTTCCTATAACGCTGCTTAGATGACTTTTTGAATTTTGCTGGAGTTTATTGATTTCCTTTATTTAAGCAAATAGTGCAACAAGCTTTGATGAAACAACCAGTCTGCCTTGTGCCAGAACTATTGGCAGCATGGTAATAATACTTAATACATGCACAACTCTACATTCATCATTGCCTAAATAAGTAGCTGGAATATAGTTTAAAGCAGTGGTTTCATTTCAAGGATCTGCTAACGTTCATAAACTACTCAAGCTTTGCTCTCACAACTTACTGTGTCATCAGAACTGCTTAAACAAAAGGTTTTGACACAGTAGACACAGGAAGAGTGTTTCCAATTGTGGGGAAGAGCAAAACTAGAGGCCATCAACATAAGATAGTCACCAAGAAATCAAGTAGGGAATTCAGAAGAATCTTTTTTACCCAGAGTGGTGAGGATGTGGAACTCGCTACCACAGGGAGTAGTTGAGGTGAATAGTATAGATGCATTTAAGGGGAAGCTAGATAAGCATATGAGGGAGAAGTGAATATGCTGATAGAGCTCAATGAGGAAGGATGGGAGGAGGCTCGAATGGAGCATAAACGCTGGCTGAACTGGTTTGGCCGAATGACCTGTTTCTATGCTGTATATTCTATGTAAAATGAATCACTGCCCTGAAACTCAGTCTGCCTGTTATCCTTTACCAAATTCAATAAAGTTTGAAAGAAGTTCCACTTTATAACATAGTTTTCAAACACGCATATTTAAAATGTTAATTTTAAACAAGTCACTTAATACGTAGGCTGATTTTGACTGTCTTCACATCAGTTTGGCTCCGTTGAAGCAATTTCACCTCTCAGTCAAAAGGTTGTGGCTTCAAACCCCACTCCAGGACTTAAGCATAAATTCGAGGGTGCTTCTTCAGTGCAGCACTGAAGGATTGAATTGCCAGAATTGCAGTCTTTGACATGAGATGTTAAACTGAGGCCTGGTCAGCCTGTTCAGTTGGAAGTAAAAAAATCCCCATCGCACTATTCGAAGAGAATCAGGGAGTTCACGCCACAATTCCTCCCTCAACAAAAATTAATTATCTGGTCATTTATCACATTTGCTGTTTGTGGGGCTTTATGTAGGTAACTTGGCTGTAGCATTTGCCTATATAAGAACTGTGACTCGACACTGTTAGCTTTGGAGACTCTGCCCCCCAAGGATCTATTCTTGGCCAACTCCTATTTCTCAACTACATGTTGCCATCAGTGACATCACCCAAAAACACATCAGATTCCACATGTATGTCGACAACACAGCTCCACCTCACCACCACCTCTGTCGACCCCTCCACTGCATGTGATTTGGCACGCTACTTATCCAACATCCAGTATTGGATGAGCAGAAATTTTCTCCAATTAAATATTGGGAAGACTGAAGCTATTGGCTTTCGCCCACACCACAAACTCCATTCCACTCCCTGGCCACTGTCTGAGGCTGAACCTTGGCATCCTATTTGATTCTGAGCTGAGCTTCTGACCCTATATCCTCTCCATCACCAAGATTTCCTACTTCCACCCATCTCCACACCTGCGCAGCCCACCTGCTGATGAAACCCTCATCCATGCTTTTGTTACCTCCAGACTCGACTATTCCAATGCTCTCCTGGCCAGCCTCCCCTCTACCACCCTCCGTAAATTTGGGCTAATCCAAAACTCGTATCCTAACTCGTACTAAGTCCCGTTCACCGATCAACCCTCTGCTCACTGACCTACATTGGTTTCTGGTCCAGCAACGCCTCGATTTTAAAATTCTCAGCCTTGTGTTCAAATCCCTCCAAGGCCTTGCCCCGCCCTATCTCTGTAACCTCCTCCAGCCATACAATTGTCGAGAACTCTGCTTTCCTCCAATTCTGGCCTCATGTGCATCCCTGATTTCCTTCGCCCCTCCATTGGCGGCCGTGCCTTCAGCTGTTTAGGCTCGAAGCTCTGGAATTCTCTCCCTAAACCTCTTTACATCTCTACCTCGCTCTCCTCCTTTAAGACGCTCCTTAAAACCTACCTCTTTGACCAAGCTTTTGGCCACCTATCTCGTGTCTTGATATCAAATTTTGTCTGATTATACTCCTGTGAAGCGCCTTGCGACATTTTGCAATGTTAAAGGCGCTATATAAATGCAAGTTGTTGCTGTTGTTAATCCTCAAGTGTGAGAGTGTGGAGCATTTTGGGAACTCGGCTGGACGTGAATGGCACTATGTAAATAGAAGCTCGCTCTTCTTTAATTCATATTGGCCCAGAAATTCGGGTCTCCACGGGTGAGTACGCGCTGGGTACTCACTCATAGGCCCAATGGAAGTGCCAGTTTCCTGCATGCACTGCGCATGCGTGGGAAACCGGCACTTCCGTTCCCCTTAACGAAGGGGTTCAGAGGTTGAACGCGTGCGCGGGGGAGGCTGCGCGTGCGCATCGAACTTCGTTGTTTTTTATTTACAGGTTTTCCCGGGAGGGTAAGCCTGCAGAATTTAGAAATGTAAAAAGCAGGCGTAAGGCCTGCTTTTTACAAGGTAAGTGGTGAATTAATTAAAATTAAAACATTTTTTCCACAGGTTTATTATTTTTAAATACTTTAAAGCAAGGTAAGTTTATTTTTAGCCCCGTTAGAAAATAAAATTATTTTTTTCAAAAATTTAAATTGTTTAAAATAGTTATTTCATGTAATTTATAGTTTATTTAAAAAATGTGATGTTTTTTTAAAATTTATTTGAAGATTTAGTGATTTTTGTAAGAAGAAGGGGCCCGTAGTATTTCTAAGTTTGACAGCACTTCTTGTCAGACTTATGAATGGAGCATTCCCTGCTCCGATTGGCTCTCCATGGCCCACGTGATCCCAGGGGACGCATCGAACTAACTGCGCCCCTGGGATACGCAAGCACTGCGCGCCGGCAGCTGGAGCAGGCCCCTGATCGGAATTCCACGGGGGCCCACAGCTCAACGGCCGGCGCGCTAGGTAAGTGCAGGTCGGGGGCTTGCACCCGCGGGAAGCCCCCGACCCGAATTTCTGGGCCATTAACATTTCCCCTGCTAAAATAAACCACAGCTCCATGTAATTAATACAACATTATACTTTTAACCCTTAAAGTGGCAGTAGTACAACTAGGATAAGTTGCAATTTTTAGAAAAATATTCCCTAATATTGAAGATTGCTGTGCAGACACGATTCAACTAAAATTTAGATGAACATGCATTTTCGAAGGAATTATTGAGAACATATCCGAAGAAATTCTAATGGAAACACTTGCTTAATTATTAAAATTTTCCAGTTGTACCAGCAGCAATCTTAAATAATTTAATGCTCCTCAAGCAGATTTGCTGTGAAGATTATAATGGGCCATAATTTGTTCTGGCAAGGCATCTAATGGCATCTGCCGTTAGACTGGCCCTTGCACATTTAGGTTGTTAAATTTTTTGCGCAGCAAGTTGCTGAAAGTGCGAGCTGATAACATTGCAGTGAGAGAAACTGGGCATCTGGGGCCTGAGTGAACAGGGCAAGCAACTGGCTATCTCCTTAACCAATCAGATTGAAGGATTGTGAAATCATCAGTGCAAAGACAGAGAATGAAGTGTAAATTAGAGTGGGTGAATGCAATGTCAAATCAGGTACAGAAAAAGAATAAAGGGAGGGAAAGGAAGATTGGATTAAGAGAGTGAGAAAAAGAGAAAAGTAAAAATAATTTTTTTTAATTTAAAATGTATTTTTTTACATCTCCAACAACTAAAACGTGAAGGAATAAGACTCCACACTTGTAATCGTTAATTTTCAGTGCCACAGAGGTTGACTGGCAGTAATTAACACTTACTATGTTGTTAAAAGGATACTTAGAGTAAAATGGCAAAGACTTAACTTTTCGTGCCAAGTTTAGTTTGTATCTGCCGTGCAAACACAGCAACTTCACACTGTTCAATGCATTTCAATAATGAGGCAGACTGCAAGATGCCGTATTTGTGAATCTAACGGCAGAGCGACGGAACTCGGACAGCAACTTTTGGATATTTGAGTTTAACCGCGCATCTGCTCCTTGCCTGAAGTTGCAGTACCATTTATGAATAAATAACAGCGAGCGCCATACGCCTCACCGTAATTTTGACAGCAAATTATGGCCCAGTGAGAACAGTATAAATTTCAAGGAGCTTCTCTTCCGCCCCAATAGAATAAGTGTATAGTTTGCTTATGATAATGCCACCTCTGAATACAAAAGAGTAGAAGTATTTTCTAGCAAGCATTATAAAAGAAACCTTGATTACACCGTTGGAAGTGTACCCTGAACATGCAACCTTGATTACACTTCCTCCCACCCCATTTCCTGCAAGGACTCTATTCCATTATCCCAGTTTCTCCGTCTCCGTCTCATCTGTTCTGATGATGCCAACTTCCACGCTGGTACTTCTGATATGTCTTCCTTTTTCCTCAGCCAAGGATTCCACTCCATTGTGGTTGACAGGGCCTTCGATCGTGTCCATCCCATTTCCCGTACTTCTCCCCTCACCCCTTCCCCTCCCTCCCAGAACCATGATATGGGTTCCCCTTGTCCTCACCACCAGCCTTCACATTCAACAAATCATTCTTTGCCATTTCCAATGTGATGTCACCACCAAACACATCTTTCCCTCCCCTTCCAGCATTCCAAAGGGACCATTCCCTCCGTGACACCCTGGTCCACTCTTCAATCACCCCTAACACCCCCTCCCCTTCCCATGCAAGCGCAAGAGATGCAACAACTGCCCTTTCACTTCCTCCCTTCCCACTGTCCAAGGCCCCAAACAATCCTTCCAGGTGAAACAGCGATTTACATGTACTTCTTCCAATTTAGTATACTGTATTCGCTGCTCACAATGTGGTCACTTCTACATTGGAGAGACCAAAAGCAGATTGGGTGGTCGCTTTGCTGAACACCTCCGTTCAATTTGCAAGCGTGACCCTGAGCTCCCAGTCGCTTGCTATTATAATTCTCCACCCCACTTCCACTCTAACCTCTCTGTCCTCGGCCTGCGACAATGTTCCAATGAAGCTCAACGAAAGCTTGAGGAACAGCACCTCATCTTTCGATTAGGCACTTTACAACCTTCTGGACTCAACGTCGAGTTCAACAATTTCAGGTCATAACCTCTGCCCCCATTTTTTCAGACACCAAGTGCTGGTAATGATTCTGCTGCTGCCATTTACAGCTCCTCTAGACCTATCTTTTGTTTCTTTACTTGTCCCATTACCTCCCCCTTTTGCCTTGCACCATCATCCCTTTTGTCATTTAAACACTCCTGCCATCCACACTATCACAGACCGACCCTTTAAAAAAAAAATTCCTTCCCTCTCCTTTCCCTGCCTCTGTACTTAATTAAAATCTGTTACATCTGAAACATTTTCCAGTTCTGACAAAAGGTCACCGACCTGAAACGTTAACTCTGTTTCTTTCTCCACAGATGCTGCCTGACCTGCTGTGTATTTCCAGCATTTTCTGTTTTTATTTCAGATTTCCAGCATCCGCAATATTTTGCCTTTTTATTTTAAAAGCAATATTCGCCTAAGTATTGTGATCATCTTTTGCCCTTGTATTTCGCAATGAAGAAAAGCTCTTACTTGTGTAATCAATGTATTACATTAAAGTTGAAATCTTCAGTGATTACTACCAAATGACATAATTAGCCCCAACATACTGCTACTTGTTTGCAATAAAGATTGCAATAAAACATTAAAACACGGCAGTCTTTGTGCATGTGGCTGACAGGATTTATCTGTTGGTTTTCACCTTCTCAGGTCCTTGTCCGAATCCCGCCTCTGGCCACTGTCAGTTAGGCTTAATAAAGGGCCTTTTTTGGAGTAGAAAGTGGTCTGGTGTAAAAATTAGTTTTGTCAGCAGCTTGCACTCCGGGGCTGGGGACTGCTTTCCTTGCATCATAAAACTGACAAAGCTGGGCACTGATAACAATTAAATGCAGACCACCTGCTCAAAGGCCCCCAGGTTCTATTCGCACCTTAGGATCGGTATCTAAATACTGTATTTGAAGTGAGAATCCCAGGGGTGTACAACATAATTAGAGCGAGGCCATTGAGGAGGGACATCAAGTAGCACTTTTTTTAAACAAAGGGTAGTGGAAATCTGGAACTCTCTCCCCGAAAAGGCCATGGATGGTGGATTAATTGAATTTTTTAAGACTGAGGTTGATGGATTTTTGTTAGGTAAGGGTATCGAGGGATATGGAGCCAAGGCAGGTAAATGGAGTTGATCCAGTCATGATCTAGTTGAATGGCAGAAGAGGCTCAATAGCTGACTCCTGTTCCTGGTCCTTAATAGATAATGGCAAATTTTAGCAATTCCATTATGGGTAACCAGTCCTCACTTTAATCTCAACATTCCACACATTCTCTCCCACATGGAAAAACGGTTCCATCATACTAACCTGCTTTGAAAGTAGGAGACATTAATCTATAGATATGTCCACAAACACCATTTATTGTCAAATCAGTAGGTCAGCAGGAAAGACACTTCGGGGATCACTTATCTCCACACCACCACCACGCCCCCATAGACTTTTGAAACCTTTTCCCCAATAGCCATAACAAGAACATTATCGGAGAATAGGATTTCCTCTTGAATTTGCATAGTTGGAAACCTTCCCTACCTGAATTAGGTCATTTTTCGTTTGCTCGGACCAGAAGGCGTATTTACATAGTCAGTCATTCTTGACTGTTCCAAAATGGGATATGCATACAACTTAATAATCTATAACTTGGACTAAATGAAAACCAGAACAAAAACTAGCACTGAACAGAAGCCCATGCCCAAACAATTTTAAACTGGCGCAAGATTGTCTAGTGATGTTCTTTAGGTGTAGTAAGCTTCCCATGAACATGACCTCCTCCACTATGGTGCGAAATCAATATCAAGACATTTTAATAGACCTGATTGATAGTGATGTCAGTACTAGTATTTCTGTTCATGCATCCCTTGTCCTACCCTGCTCTCCACTATAAATATCTGCACCTCAGAATCAAATAAACTAGATTAAAATTTAATTTTTTTGTGCCCTTAAATCAGAATGTTTTACATCAGCAGGACAGCAATAACACCCCTCATTTTAAGGCTGATAATTTTTATATTTTGAGTTTAGCACCCGGTGAACATCATTTTTAAAATTCTCTGTACACAGTTATTGGACATGAAGGTGTAACCAACCTCTACCTTTTAATTGATCCTAGTCATTTTGCAGGTGTTCCAGACACCCAGTGTAAGTTATTTTGTTAAGCCACATGGTTGGGTGGGGGGGGGGTCCTCTGTGTGGTATGCATAACAAAATTGTAAATCCATTTATACAGAATGGATTTATGATTTCACAATAGACAGTACCCAGAGGAAATCTTCCCTCACTATTTCTATCATGCTACATGATCTTTGCAATAAAGTAACAATAGCTTCTACAAAAGTCCTTAGAAAAGGAACCATCAAAAACCAGTTAGTTGCAGCACCATTTATTGCTAGCACTGTACAAAATTATTCCATGATTGGTGCATACTAATAGTACTCTAATTTTTGGCAAAGGGCCACAATTTCAAACTTTGCCTTAAACATGGCTCTCCTTCATTTCACAAACACGGGCACATGATTACCCCATACTCTCTTTGCAAACACGACACTCTGCTTCCCCCTTTTCAAAACATAGCCACATGTACATGGCCTGTGTTGATTTTATTCTTTAAAGGTGCGCTTAAATTTGGCCTTAACAAAAGAGTCAAAATTACAAATCTTCCCAAGGCTTGCAGCAAAGGCTCATGAATACTAGGGGTGCTCTGGTGTAAAATGTTCCCTCCCACCACCCAATTTTCTCCTATCTTCCCTGAAGGGGCAAACATTGGGGCATGTTTCTACTGATGCTGGCAGCCTTATAGTATCTCATCCAAATGTCATTCTTCATTCATTATCCTAGACAGTAATTGTTGGAGGCTATTCAACTTGAGAGAGTTGAGCGATTAATACAGCTGAGTCCAACCTGGTCTTTATGCGATGAACCCTTTCTGGTAGGTACACTAGACTGGAGAAACCCTGCTAAGTTTTGGCCTACCCAGCCCCAGAGGTTCCAAAGATAATTATAGAACTCCTAATTGCTGTAATCAGCTAACTGAGCTTATTCAATCATGAATCTTCTGGTCTTTATGGCTCAGTATCACACCACATGGTGCATTTACCTATCAAGCTTCTTTGGCCTTACCAAATAGTCATACAGGGTTAAAATAACCTATGATCAAATGTCCTTGGGATGCATCTCAGTATTTGATTAGCCTCACTGATAACAGCTTCACATTGACTGAATACTTTAAGTGGATGGTCAATAATTACATTCAAATCTGTATGTGAAGGTTGAACTACAAAGAATGTGGAATACCAGACCAAAGAAACTAATCCACCACTTTTGCTCATTTACTCAATACCCATAAAGTGATTATGCCAAAGTAGTACAGTAACAGATGTGAAACACTTCGACTTCAGTTTGAAAGTCCAAAATATTTATCATCTTAAGTACCCCAAGCAAAAAAAAGCAGTGCTTCAATAAAAACAGCAGACTACTCTTTGCAGCGGACATTGCAGACAGAATTGTGCATGGACACCCTACCTCGAGAAGGGCACTGGTGCTTCAGAGAAGGTTCAGAAAACAGCAAGAAGAATGATTCTGGAAGTTTAAACTAATTTTCAAAGTCAGATTCAAGGAGTTCACTTATTTCATTGAAGAGAAGTTGATTTGAGAGCAAACATGAATCGTGCATCCTTAGTATTATGAGATGTATTGTTAAATTGTTAGTATTGTTAAGGCCGATTGTTTCATTCAAACAATAATGACTAAACTAGAAGATACAAGTACAAAATAAGTAAGCCTCAAATTATAGAATTTTACTGCACAGAAGGTGCCCATTTGGCCAGCATGCCAACATCAGGTTTCTGAAAGAGCCATCAATCCGGTCCCTTTGCTCTGCCCTTCTCCCATGCACTGTTAAGTTTTTCTTTTTCAAGTATTTATCCACTTCCCTTTTGAAAACCATTATAGATTTTGCTTCCACCATTGTTTTCGGTAGGTTATTTCATATCTTTATAATCGTCCACGTAAAAAAAATCTCCTAACCTCTCCCTTTATTCTTTTAGTGATAATCTGCAATTTATGCCCTCTGTTCTATTGAAAAGCACTCAACTTTCCCTAGTCTCTCATGATTAAAGCTTCCCATCTTTGGTATCACCTTAGTAAATCTCTTTTGCACCCTCTCCAGGAGGTTGACATCATTCTTGGGTGTCAGCCTTGGCGCAGTTGGTAGCGCTCTCACTTCTGAGTCAGAAGATTGTGGGTTCAAGTCCCACTCTAGAGACTTCAGCTCAAGATCTAGACTGACAATCCAGTGCAGTACTGAGAGAGTGCTATACTTTTGGAGGTGCCCTCTTTTGAATGAGATGTTAAACCGAGGCCCTGTCTGCCCTCTCAGATGGACATCAAAGATTTCATGAGCAGGGAGTTCTTCTCAATGTCCTGGCCAATATTTATCCCTCAACCAATATTACTAAAACAGATGACCTGGTCATTATCACATTGCTGTTTGTAGGAGCTTACTGTGTGCAAATTGGCTGCAGCATTTCCTACATTACAACAGTGACTACACTTCAAATATACTTCATTGGCTGTAATGTGCTTTGGGATGTCCTGAGGTTGTGAAGGGCACTATATAAATGTAAGCCTTTCTTTTTTTCTTTCTTTAAGTAGGGCATCTAAAACTGGACACAATATTCAAGCTGTGACCTAATCAATGATCTGTAATGGTTTAACCTTACCTCTTTGCTTTTGTATTCAGTAGCACTATTTGTAAGACCACGCATCCCATATGTTGTTTGTCTTTAAAGCTTTATCAACTTCCCCCCCAGTTTTTAAAGATTTGTGTCAGAACCCCTAATCCTCTCTCTTTTCTACCATTTTTAAGGTTGCCATTCAGAACCCCTAAGCCTCCCTCTTTTCTACCATTTTTAAGGTTGTCATTTAGAGTATATGTCCTCCTTCTTCTTCCCAAAATATATTCTCTTTTCTCTGCATTAAATTTCGCCCAAATTTTACCTGTCCAATCTACTAACCTGTCCTTCTAAAGTCACTTACAGTCCTCTTCATATGCTCCCTATTTTTGTGTTGTCTGCCAATTTTGATTTTGTGCCCCTTAAAACCAAATCCTGATCATTATATATGTTGAAAACAGCAATTGTCTTAAAACTGTACACTCCATTTTTTTTTAATAGCTCTACAGGAAACTTTGAATTTACCGGCACCTAAATAACCGGAAATCTTGGTTAACTGGCAAAGTTCAGGAGTAGTTTCAGGTAAGTTTTACTTCATATTGTACTTGCCTTCCGATCTGTTGCTGTGCAAGGGTGTGGCTGCAGCTATTGCTAAGCTACAGAGACGCTTGGAACTTGTGGCCATTGTTCTGAAACTGTTGCTAAGCAACAGGGTTTGTTGCTTTATACGGAGCTCTCAGCTCTCCCTATCTTTTACTATAGCGTTCGGTTATCCGGAATTTTTGATGAACCGGCACCACGTCGGTCCCGGATAAAAAAAAGTTTCCTGTATTATATTGCTACATACAACTTCCCTTTTACAATCTGTGCTGGCTTCGCTTAATTACAACTTGTATTTATATAGTGCCTTTAATGTACTAAAACGTTCCTAGGCGGTTCACAGGAGCGTAATTAGACAAAAATTGACACCGAGCCAAAGGAGGAGACATTAGAACAAGAGGTAGGCTTTAAGGACAGTTTTAGGTGCCCTAAAGGAGGAGAAAGAGGCAAAGAGATTTAGGGAGGGAATGCCAGATCTTGGGGCCTCGACGGTTGACAGGATGGTCACCAATGGTGGGGCATAGAAAGTGGGGAATGCACAAGAGGCCAGAGACAGGGAGGAGCTAGACCATGGAGGGAGACGTTGTTAGAACAGGAGCCAATGTAGGTCAGCGAGCGCAGGGATGATGGGGGAATGGGAATTAGTGCGAGTTAGGATATGGGCAACAGAGTTTTAGATTAGCTTAAGTCTTTCAGAAAATTACATTTTGGGATGCAGTATATGAGTTATTTGAGACATGACATGTGGTAAGTGTAGCCTGTTTGAGAGGGAAATATTGACTTTGGACCTATGGTTCCCAATGTTCCCCACCAGTGGGGTTTTTCTTGTGTAATTTCTGGGTCTGTTGTAGACTAATTGATAGAGATGGATTACTATAATTAGTTAACAACTCCATTAGCACTGTATCATACAACTACCAAGATGGTAGAAGTTGAACATGATGGACCTCGGTTTTTTACATCTAGCAATTCCTATATTCCTATGTTATGGAGGGTGGAAAATGGAATAGTCATGGCTGGAGGTAACAAAAGCATGGATGAAGGTATCAGCAGCAGATGGGATAAGGTGGGGCAGAGAGCAGTGGTAGAAGTATGCGATCTTTGTGATGGAGAGGAATGGGGTTGGAAGCTCAGTTCAGGGTCAAATATGATGCCGAGGCTGCATACAGTCTGGTTCAGCCTGAGACAGCAGCCAGGGACGGGAATGGAATTGGTGGTTAGAGAACGGAGTTTGTGGCGGGGACTGAAGACAATGGCTTCAGTCTTACCAATGTTTAGTTAAGCCATTTCTGTCTTATTGAGCATTATTTTTACTTCCATTTATTAGCTTCTAGAAGCTTACCCACTACTGATGTTATTAGCCGGTTTATCCCCTTCTTGACCAGAGGTTTTACATTGGCAACCTTCCAAGTCCTCTGGCAGGACTTCCATATTCAAGGAAGTTCGAAAGATTATGTGCGGAGTCTCTGCTATTTCCTCTCTTACTTACCTCAGCATTCCAGGATGCAAACCATCAGGGCCCAAATGCCTTCTCACTCAGAAGAGAGAGTGCTAGCACTGAGCCAAGTCTAATGATTTTTGAGATCTGAAAGGATCAGATGACCTTTTTATAACAATGGATAATTGCCATCTTCCTTATTTTTGATGAAGTGCCAGTTTGCTGGGAATGGATATTTTGTAGCCATTTCTTCAAATCTGAACAGAAAAAATAATGATCTCAATAGCTCCAAATGCCCTTGGAATCTGTTGTTCTCAGGCATCCTCCAGTTTAACAGTAAATCTTCAATCTTGTTGCCATCAGGTAGGACCTCTTCTCTCATCTGTCGGATCAGATTTGGACACAATGGCGTAGCTATTAAGAGGTAAGTAACTAGACTAATGGTTTCTTACTTCTGTTCTGGATTCATTAATGGTTCCAAGGAAGCATTTTACAAACAAGTCTTCAGAAGGAATACATTTATTGTGTGGTATGCTTTCAGACATCTTAGCTCATTAGAAATCCCTCGTATCCTTGAACACCATGAGCACCTTTTATCCCTGAAGCCAAAACTAAGGTCCATTAGAAGATCTGTACCAGCAATTCTGCCTTAGCCTTTAGCCTTTATCTTAAGTGGTCTGGATTACAAAGGGAAAGAAGTTATCTTCAGTTGTACAGATAGCAAAATATTGCGGATGCTGGAAATCCGAAATAACAACAGAAAATGCTGGATAAACTCAGCAGGCCAGGCAACATCTGTGGAGAGAGAAATAGAGTCAGCGTTTCGGGTCGAAACCCTTCTACAGAACTGAGAGAAAAGGCAGGAAATGAAACAAAAGGCAGTTTGAGGGCTGGGAAATGGGGGAGGGATGAAAGAAGAGACATTAAGAGATATTCAAGGTGAGACAAGATAGTAATAGGACAGGTAAAGAAACAGACACTGGCCTAGAAATTGGGTTTTGGTCTTGCCAGGGCTGTAGCGCCAGAAAGTTTGCGCCAGCGGTAATGCGGCAGCGCGCGACGAAAATTCGGGTGCGCCGGGCCCAGACGGCGGCGGGCGCTAAAACCCTCCGTTAGCGCCTCAAAACGGGCGTGAACTTGGGTTTCCCGGCGCTAATCCCCCGCTGCGGCACCCGATGCGGTGCGGCAGGCGGGGGAACTGCAGGCCTCCTCCTCCTGTTAAGGAGGAGCTGCCTGCAGCCGAGAACTGTCCGGCGGATTGACCCGACATCTGAGCCCGGCACCTCGGGGAAGTGCCGGGCTCGCATCAGACACTGATCAGGGCCGCGGGGGGGGGAATGCAGGATTCCGGGAAGGGAGGTGCGGGCAGGCGGCCGCCGGGAACGCGGCCGGCCGCCGCTCCACCTTTATGCGTCGGCGCACACTGGGGGAAGACTCTGTTGCCAGAGTCTTAGTTGCGCCTGCCACGGGCGAGGCGGGCGCAACTGAATTTCGGCTTGGGGCCGGGTTACCACGGCAACCGGGACGCTGCGCACACTGATGACGTCATCGGTGCCGGCACAGCGCTACCGGTGCAACGCCGATTTAGGGCCCCAGGGAATTTCTCAACTGGCCATAACTCCGGCGCTAGGCCCTCTAGCGCCTCAAATGCGGCGCTAAGCCTACCGAATTTCTAGGCCACTGGCTCTAGATGAAGTGTGAAATGCGCTGGCAGAGTGAAAGACAGCTGCCATGTGGGAGAGAGAAAAAAAAGGAAAAGTCACAAACCAAAAGTGTGGATAAAAAATATAAAAATATAATAGGGGCCGAGGTTATGATCTGAAGTTGTTGAACTCGATATCGAGTCCGGAAGGCTGTAAAGTGACTAATCGGAAGATGAGTTGCTGTTCCTCGAGTTTACGGTGAGCTTCCGTGGAACAATGAAAGAGGCCGCAGACGGTGAGGTCTGAGTGGGAATGGAATGGTGAATTGAAATGACAGGTGACCGGAAGCTCAGGGTCGCCCTTATGGACTGAATGGAGGTGTTCCGCAAAGCGGTCACCCAATCTGCGTTTGGTCTCCCCAATGTAGAGGAGACCACATCGTGAGCAGCAAATACAGTATACTAGATTGCAAGAAGTACAAGTAAATCGCTGTTTCACCTGGAAGGGGTGTTTGGGGCCCTGGACAGTGGGAAGGGGGGAGGTATATAGGCAGGTGTTGCATCTCCTGCGCTTGCACGGGAAGGTGCCGGGCAAAGGGGAAGGGGTGCTGGGGGTGATAGAGGAGTGGACTAGGGTGTCTCAGAGGGAGCGGTCCCTATGGAATGCTGAAAGGGGAGGGGAAGATGCGTTTGGTGGTAGGATCACTTTGGAGGTGGCGGAAATGGCGGAGGATGATCCGTTGAATGTGGAGGCTGGTGGGGTGAAAGGTGAGGACAAGGGGAACCCTATCGTGGTTCCGGGAGGGAGGGGCAGGGGTGAGGACGGAAGTGCGGGAGATACAACGGACCTGGTCGAGGGCCATGTCAACCACGGTAGAGGGGAATCCTCGGTTGAGGAAAATGGAAGACACGTCGGAGCAGATGCGGCGGAGACTGAGAAACTGGGAGAATGGAATAGAGTCCTCGCAGGAGGCGTGGTGGGAGGAAGTGTAGTCCAGGTAGCTGTGGGAGTCAGTGGGCTTGTAGTGAATGTTGGTCAATAACCTATCCCCAGAGATGGAGACGGAGAAGTCGAGGAAGGGAAGAGTCGGAGATGGACCATGTGAAGGTGAGGGAAGGGTGGAAATTGGAAGCAAAGTGAATGAAATTGTCCAGTTCAGGGCGAGAGCAGGAAACAGCACTGATACAGTCATCAATGTACCGGAAAAAGAGGTGAGGGAGGGGACCCGAGTAGGACTGGAACAAAGAGTGTTCCACATATCCCACGAAAGGCAGGCATAGCTAGGACCCATGCGGCTACCCATAGCAACACCTTTAATTTGGAGGAAATGAGTGGGGTCAAAGGAGAAGTTGTTCAATGTGAGAGCAAGTTCAGCCAGGCGGAGGAGGGTGGTGGTGGATGGGGACTGGTTGGGCCTCTGTTCAAGGAAGAAGTGGAGCGCCCGCAGGCCATTCTGGTGGGGGATGGAGGTGTAGAGGGATTGTACGTGCATGGTGAAAAGGAGGTGGTTGGGGCCAGAAAACTGGAAACTGTTAAAGTGGCGGAGGGCGCCAGAAGAGTCACGGATGTAGGTGGGAAGAGACTGGACAAGGGGAGCAAAGATAGAGTCGAGATAGGAAGAGATAATTTCTCTGGGGCAAGAACAGGCTGAAACGATGGGTCTACCAGGGCAGTCCTGTTTGTGGATCTTGGGAAGGAGGTAGAAGCAGGCTGTGCGCGGTTGGGGGACTATGAGGTTGGTAGCCGTTGGTGGGAAGATCTCCAGAGGAGATGAGGTCAGTGACAGTCTTGGAAACGGTGGTTTGATGTTCGGTAGTGGGGTCATGGTCCAGGTGGAGGTAGGAGGTGGTGTCGGAGAGTTGCCGTTCAGCTTCCGCTAGGTAGAGGTCGGTTCACCAAACAACAACAGCACCACCCTTGTCAGCAGGTTTAATGACAATGTCGGGGTTGGATCTGAGAGAATGGAGTGCTGCAAGTTCAGAGGGAGGTAGGTTGGAGTGAGTGAGGGGAGCAGAGAAATGGAGACGGCCGATGTCGCGGCGGCAGTTAGCAATGAAAAGATCGAGAGAGGGTTTGAGACCAGAGGGAGGGGTCCAGGTAGAACGAGAATTCTGAAAGCGGGAGAAAGGGTCAGCCATGCGAGGGGAAGACTCCTGGCCATAGAAGTGGGCACGGAGACGAAGGCGGTGGAAAAAGAGCTCGAAATTCATTTCAACCTGTTCTTGCCCCACGGAACTTATCTCTTCCGATCTCCATTAAAACTGGACGTGGGTGGGTCGGAGGCAGGTTGGGTCTGGCTTTGAGATTTCAAAAATTTTTACACCCACCCGACTCATACCCAAACGTTTTTGGGGGTTAAAATTCCCCTCTTTATGTGGAAATATTATTTAACGGGTTGGAGGAAACAATAAGTGCAACTGATAACACTTAATGCAAGAAAATAGAATTTTATTTTTTAAAAAGGTAAACGGGAGAGATGATTGGTCTTGAGAGTCACCTTTGGGAGAGGAGTGACATCAGATAAAGGACCTTCTCCATCCAAAAAGCGAGCTGAACTACAGATTTAAATATAAGAATACTAGCTGGAGTGCCCAGCGATGCCGAGGCTTTTTCGAGGGCATGTTGTTCTTGGAAGAGAGAGCGCGACTGGGGGGGAAGAGAGAGAGCGACTGGGGGGGAAGAGAGAGAGCGACTGGGGGGGAAGAGAGAGAGCGACTGGGGGGGAAGAGAGAGAGCGACTGGGGGGGGAAGAGAGAGAGCGACTGGGGGGGGAAGAGAGAGAGCGACTGGGGGGGAAGAGAGAGAGCGACTGGGGGGGAAGAGAGAGAGCGACTGGGGGGGAAGAGAGAGAGCGACTGGGGGGGGAAGAGAGAGAGCGACTGGGGGGGAAGAGAGAGAGCGACTGGGGGGGAAGAGAGAGAGCGACTGGGGGGGAAGAGAGAGAGCGACTGGGGGGGAAGAGAGAGAGCGACTGGGGGGAAGAGAGAGAGCGACTGGGGGGGAAGAGAGAGAGCGACTGGGGGGGAAGAGAGAGAGCGACTGGGGGGGAAGAGAGAGAGCGACTGGGGGGGAAGAGAGAGAGCGACTGGGGGGGAAGAGAGAGAGCGACTGGGGGGAAGAGAGAGAGCGACTGGGGGGAAGAGAGAGAGCGACTGGGGGGGAAGAGAGAGAGCGACTGGGGGGGAAGAGAGAGAGCGACTGGGGGGGAAGAGAGAGAGCGACTGGGGGGGAAGAGAGAGAGCGACTGGGGGGGAAGAGAGAGAGCGACTGGGGGGGAAGAGAGAGAGCGACTGGGGGGGAAGAGAGAGAGCGACTGGGGGGAAGAGAGAGAGCGACTGGGGGGGAAGAGAGAGAGCGACTGGGGGGGAAGAGAGAGAGCGACTGGGGGGGAAGAGAGAGAGCGACTGGGGGGGAAGAGAGAGAGCGACTGGGGGGGAAGAGAGAGAGCGACTGGGGGGGAAGAGAGAGAGCGACTGGGGGGGAAGAGAGAGAGCGACTGGGGGGGGAAGAGAGAGAGCGACTGGGGGGAAGAGAGAGAGCGACTGGGGGGGAAGAGAGAGAGCGACTGGGGGGGAAGAGAGAGAGCGACTGGGGGGGAAGAGAGAGAGCGACTGGGGGGGAAGAGAGAGAGCGACTGGGGGGGAAGAGAGAGAGCGACTGGGGGGGAAGAGAGAGAGCGACTGGGGGGGAAGAGAGAGAGCGACTGGGGGGGAAGAGAGAGAGCGACTGGGGGGGAAGAGAGAGAGCGACTGGGGGGGAAGAGAGAGAGCGACTGGGGGGGAAGAGAGAGAGCGACTGGGGGGGAAGAGAGAGAGCGACTGGGGGGGAAGAGAGAGAGCGACTGGGGGGGAAGAGAGAGAGCGACTGGGGGGGAAGAGAGAGAGCGACTGGGGGGGAAGAGAGAGAGCGACTGGGGGGGAAGAGAGAGAGCGACTGGGGGGGAAGAGAGAGAGCGACTGGGGGGGAAGAGAGAGAGCGACTGGGGGGGAAGAGAGAGAGCGACTGGGGGGAAGAGAGAGAGCGACTGGGGGGGAAGAGAGAGAGCGACTGGGGGGGAAGAGAGAGAGCGACTGGGGGGGAAGAGAGAGAGCGACTGGGGGGGAAGAGAGAGAGCGACTGGGGGGGAAGAGAGAGAGCGACTGGGGGGGAAGAGAGAGAGCGACTGGGGGGGAAGAGAGAGAGCGACTGGGGGGGAAGAGAGAGAGCGACTGGGGGGGAAGAGAGAGAGCGACTGGGGGGGAAGAGAGAGAGCGACTGGGGGGGAAGAGAGAGAGCGACTGGGGGGGAAGAGAGAGAGCGACTGGGGGGGAAGAGAGAGAGCGACTGGGGGGGAAGAGAGAGAGCGACTGGGGGGGAAGAGAGAGAGCGACTGGGGGGGAAGAGAGAGAGCGACTGGGGGGGAAGAGAGAGAGCGACTGGGGGGGAAGAGAGAGAGCGACTGGGGGGGAAGAGAGAGAGCGACTGGGGGGGAAGAGAGAGAGCGACTGGGGGGGAAGAGAGAGAGCGACTGGGGGGGAAGAGAGAGAGCGACTGGGGGGGAAGAGAGAGAGCGACTGGGGGGGAAGAGAGAGAGCGACTGGGGGGGAAGAGAGAGAGCGACTGGGGGGGAAGAGAGAGAGCGACTGGGGGGGAAGAGAGAGAGCGACTGGGGGGGAAGAGAGAGAGCGACTGGGGGGAAGAGAGAGAGCGACTGGGGGGGAAGAGAGAGAGCGACTGGGGGGGAAGAGAGAGAGCGACTGGGGGGGAAGAGAGAGAGCGACTGGGGGGGAAGAGAGAGAGCGACTGGGGGGGAAGAGAGAGAGCGACTGGGGGGGAAGAGAGAGAGCGACTGGGGGGGAAGAGAGAGAGCGACTGGGGGGGAAGAGAGAGAGCGACTGGGGGGGAAGAGAGAGAGCGACTGGGGGGGAAGAGAGAGAGCGACTGGGGGGGAAGAGAGAGAGCGACTGGGGGGAAGAGAGAGAGCGACTGGGGGGGAAGAGAGAGAGCGACTGGGGGGGAAGAGAGAGAGCGACTGGGGGGGAAGAGAGAGAGCGACTGGGGGGGAAGAGAGAGAGCGACTGGGGGGGAAGAGAGAGAGCGACTGGGGGGGAAGAGAGAGAGCGACTGGGGGGGAAGAGAGAGAGCGACTGGGGGGGAAGAGAGAGAGCGACTGGGGGGGAAGAGAGAGAGCGACTGGGGGGGAAGAGAGAGAGCGACTGGGGGGGAAGAGAGAGAGCGACTGGGGGGAAGAGAGAGAGCGACTGGGGGGGAAGAGAGAGAGCGACTGGGGGGGAAGAGAGAGAGCGACTGGGGGGGAAGAGAGAGAGCGACTGGGGGGGAAGAGAGAGAGCGACTGGGGGGGAAGAGAGAGAGCGACTGGGGGGGAAGAGAGAGAGCGACTGGGGGGGAAGAGAGAGAGCGACTGGGGGGGAAGAGAGAGAGCGACTGGGGGGGAAGAGAGAGAGCGACTGGGGGGGAAGAGAGAGAGCGACTGGGGGGGAAGAGAGAGAGCGACTGGGGGGGAAGAGAGAGAGCGACTGGGGGGGAAGAGAGAGAGCGACTGGGGGGGAAGAGAGAGAGCGACTGGGGGGGAAGAGAGAGAGCGACTGGGGGGGAAGAGAGAGAGCGACTGGGGGGGAAGAGAGAGAGCGACTGGGGGGGAAGAGAGAGAGCGACTGGGGGGGAAGAGAGAGAGCGACTGGGGGGGAAGAGAGAGAGCGACTGGGGGGGAAGAGAGAGAGCGACTGGGGGGGAAGAGAGAGAGCGACTGGGGGGGAAGAGAGAGAGCGACTGGGGGGGAAGAGAGAGAGCGACTGGGGGGGAAGAGAGAGAGCGACTGGGGGGGAAGAGAGAGAGCGACTGGGGGGGAAGAGAGAGAGCGACTGGGGGGGAAGAGAGAGAGCGACTGGGGGGGAAGAGAGAGAGCGACTGGGGGGGAAGAGAGAGAGCGACTGGGGGGGAAGAGAGAGAGCGACTGGGGGGGAAGAGAGAGAGCGACTGGGGGGGAAGAGAGAGAGCGACTGGGGGGGAAGAGAGAGAGCGACTGGGGGGAAGAGAGAGAGCGACTGGGGGGGAAGAGAGAGAGCGACTGGGGGGGAAGAGAGAGAGCGACTGGGGGGGGAAGAGAGAGAGCGACTGGGGGGGAAGAGAGAGAGCGACTGGGGGGGAAGAGAGAGAGCGACTGGGGGGGAAGAGAGAGAGCGACTGGGGGGGAAGAGAGAGAGCGACTGGGGGGGAAGAGAGAGAGCGACTGGGGGGGAAGAGAGAGAGCGACTGGGGGGGAAGAGAGAGAGCGACTGGGGGGGAAGAGAGAGAGCGACTGGGGGGGAAGAGAGAGAGCGACTGGGGGGAAAGAGAGAGAGCGACTGGGGGGAAGAGAGAGAGCGACTGGGGGGAAAGAGAGAGAGCGACTGGGGGGGAAGAGAGAGAGCGACTGGGGGGGAAGAGAGAGAGCGACTGGGGGGGAAGAGAGAGAGCGACTGGGGGGGAAGAGAGAGAGCGACTGGGGGGGAAGAGAGAGAGCGACTGGGGGGGAAGAGAGAGAGCGACTGGGGGGGAAGAGAGAGAGCGACTGGGGGGGAAGAGAGAGAGCGACTGGGGGGGAAGAGAGAGAGCGACTGGGGGGGAAGAGAGAGAGCGACTGGGGGGGAAGAGAGAGAGCGACTGGGGGGGAAGAGAGAGAGCGACTGGGGGGGAAGAGAGAGAGCGACTGGGGGGGAAGAGAGAGAGCGACTGGGGGGGAAGAGAGAGAGCGACTGGGGGGGAAGAGAGAGAGCGACTGGGGGGGAAGAGAGAGAGCGACTGGGGGGGAAGAGAGAGAGCGACTGGGGGGGAAGAGAGAGAGCGACTGGGGGGAAGAGAGAGAGCGACTGGGGGGGAAGAGAGAGAGCGACTGGGGGGGAAGAGAGAGAGCGACTGGGGGGAAGAGAGAGAGCGACTGGGGGGGAAGAGAGAGAGCGACTGGGGGGGAAGAGAGAGAGCGACTGGGGGGAAGAGAGAGAGCGACTGGGGGGAAGAGAGAGAGCGACTGGGGGGAAGAGAGAGAGCGACTGGGGGGAAGAGAGAGAGCGACTGGGGGGGAAGAGAGAGAGCGACTGGGGGGGGGAAGAGAGAGAGCGACTGGGGGGGAAGAGAGAGAGCGACTGGGGGAGGGGGAAGAGAGAGAGACACGGGGGGGGGGGGCGGGGGAAGGTGGCCCGGTGGACCCCTGCGAAGGAAAGAAGGTAGTAAGCTCACCCTCCCTGTCCCACCCTCTCACTCTTTCCCTCCCTCACCCTCTCTCTCCCTGCTTTACTCTCTCTCCCTCCCTCCCCCCTTGTCCTCTCCCTCCCTCACCCTCTCCTCACCCTCTCCCCCCTCCCCCTCTCCCTCCCTGCCCCTCTCCTCACTCTCCCTCTCCTCTCCCTCTCCTCCCTATTTGTCTGTCTCTCTGACGTCTGTTTGTTGACTGTTCCCCTCTGCTACTCCAGGCCCCGCCGTCCGCCCGCTCTCCGGGTCAAGCTAAGAGCCGGGCTCCGGCCCCACACCACCAGGGATCAGCACCCGGGGAACCCGCCCGCCGCCCAATGTGAACAAGAAAGACCCTCCTCACCTGTCACGGAGTTGAAGTCTCCGAAAGCGGCCACGGTGCCCCGGGCCTCTTCCCCCGCGCATTCAGGAGGAGCGGGGAAGAGAGAGACTTGGGGGGGGAAAAGAGAGTGAGATGCCGCCGCGCACCTGCTCCGCGGAGCTCCGTGCCGCCACCGCCGCACCAGCCTTTACTAAGATGGCGGCGGTAGCGACGCTTGGCTGAGGCCCGCCCCTCCAGCCTTCACAAAGATGGCGGCGATCGGGGGCCGCTTGTGACTGGAGCCGGGAGGTGCCTAGCTCGGGCGTGGGTGCGGAGGCGAGGTCCAGGCTTCGAGGCCTACAAAAACGGTGAAAGGTAGGAAAATTACAGAGGTTAGAGAAAAGATGTACAAATTAATTAACTTTTTTTAAAAAGAATTTGTGTTTTAAAAGCAACTTTTTTTTTGCTGGAAATGTACATTTGAAAAGAAACACGCAGAAAGTGGGAAAAAGAAATGAAAAGTTTGGAATCAAGATGGCGGCGACGCACCTCAGTTCAGAACGATAAGGCCCGCCCACACACGCACCAATTGGTCGACCGTCAGGTCACCGAAGCGTTGGATTGGTCAATCGTCCCGTCACTCGACTCTAGGAGGGCCCGCCCGCACGCGCCAAGAACCCGCCCCCGCCACGCAGCGATTGGTCGACCGTCGGGTCGCTCGACCGTACGATTGGTCGACCTCGACGTCACTCAATGCTAATGAGCAGATAATGAGCGGAATTTTGAACGTTTTTTGGATACCGCGGGCACAATTTTTGTCTCACCGAAATGTAAATATGCTTACGACCGTTCTGGAATCGTAAGCTTTCTTTTGATGTAACACACGTGTAGGTACGCTCCATAACTTTTGATTGTATAGCCGGACAGAGAGACAGAAAGACAGACAGAGAGGACAGAAAGACAGACAGAGAGACATACCGTTTTATATATGTAGATTAATATCAGAAATGTGCAGTCAGAGAATGCATTGTCTATGACTGAGAGTTAGGCTGGAATGCAGAGGGAGATGGACACAGGGAGAGGGAGATGGACACAGAAATGTTGAAACCCCAGCAGAACTTTACACGCATTTACAAGAGGTCGACTATTGTCAAGAGCAGTTAGTGATTTCTTCATAATGACATAAATTGACGGACATCGGTTTGCTCAGAGAAAATTTACTCAGTTAAAAGAAATAATCAGGCATAAACCTACTTTATCAGCATATAAGATGGATGCCAATGACTAATTTACTTTTTAATTGTTCAAAGTAGGATGTTATCATTGTTTTAAAGCAGGAAAAATTATTTTGATTTTCAAAAATGAGTTTACATTTGAAATCAAGTAGTTGGGGAAAAGGAGGTTTGCATGTATTCTCCAGATTTCAAACCCGTCTCAAATTGTAAACCCCTCAGGAAGTATTCTACTGAATGAAAATAATTGCTATTTCAATATGTATATTAAAAATGTTAATAAAAGTATTGATATTTGTGCATTTTTTATTTTATGTTTATAAATAAGCACACTGGATCCGCCTGGGGCCCCTGACTGGCTCCTAACGCCGCCCCTGTTAGGAAGGGTTTCTGAAAGACCAAATTCAAAGTTATTTTTGTCCGAAGTTGTTTGAATTTCATCTGTCTCGAGTGATTACAGTGGCTATGTTTTATATGCACATGAAGACACAAGGGTGAGGGTACGGTAGCACAGTGGTTATGTTACTGGAAACGTGAGTTCAAATTCCACCACAGGCAGCTGGGGAATTCAAATTCAGTTAATTAGATAAATCTAGAATTAAAAACTAGTATCAGTAATGGTGACCATGAAACTACCGGATTGTTGTGAAAACCCATCTGGTTCACTTTCCTTTAGGGAAGGAAATCATCCTTACCCGGTTTGGCCTATAAGTGACTCCAGACCCACAGCAATGTGGATGACTCTTAACGAACCTCTGCGGTTCAAGAAGGCGGCTCACCACCACCTTCTCAAGGGCAATTAGGGATGGGCAATAAATGCCGGCCTTGCCAGCGATGCCCACATCGCATGAACATATAAAAAAGAAAGAAAACATCATCAATGTCGATCCTATTTATAGAAGGTGCAACCTCATACACTACTCACCTCAGCCGCTAGTAATGTTAACTTCAATGGAGTCATAAGAAGCGAGGGAGGGAAAAATAACTCTTTCAGGAAAAACTCTGGGAAATTCCACCCTAGCTGCCTAAAGCCATGGTTACAGATGACTATCATTAGGCATAATCGACCTTAACACATCTCCTCCGCCCCCACCCTCAACACCAATGTCCTCATAACAAAAGAACTGTACAGGGGCAGAAAATATTATTTTCATCCATTGGGTCAATCCCAATAGTCAGAAGACGCCATATTTCACTTTGTCTCTCATGCCCCTCAATAAAGTCTAGCAAAAAATATTCATCCTCTTGAAATTGGTAATGTCCTCCACTGCCATTGCCTCCTGGGGTAATTTATTCCACACAGTCATCAACTACTGCAAGAAGTTATATCTTAACTCTGTATTCACTTTCTAAACTTGAATTCATGTCCTCGGCCTGGATCTTGCAATAATACTGAACAACTCTTTAGGAACCTGTTCATCTATTCCCTTTAATACTTGAAATAAATCAGTATGATCAACACGGAGTCACCTTTTTTCCAGTGTAGCATTCCTACCCCATAGATTTTGTGCATAGCACCATTCTCAGTTATCAAGTTAATTCTCCTCCTTCTATTCCCTTCTAAACTAGGGTATTCCTCTGCCTAAAACTGTACACAATAGTTCCAAGTGGGTGGGTGCGAGGGAGGAGGACCAATACTTGGTCTTATCTAATATCACTTCCTTTATCACTCTACCCTCAAGCTATGTACCCCAAGATCCTGTTTGCCATTTACACAATTACTACACACTGCACTGACATTTTACGGGTGTTTTCCACTAATCCTCCTTCTATTTTGTTTCCTACAGACAGTTCCAATTTATTCTGTACTCCCTCTGTTCCTTTTTTCTTTTCGCTCTCTTCCTGATTTTGCATTTTCCTACATTAAACAATTTCTCCCACTTTCTGGCCCTATATTCCAATCTGTCCAGATCACTCTGCAACAAATTTGTTTGTTCCTTACTGATTAGGGCCACTTCCAATTTGGTGCAATTAGCAAACTTGAAAAACTTTTCTTAATGTGTGGTACTTTGCTAGTCAGTTCTTTCTATGTTATGCTGCTCACTTGAATTAATTTTGCATACTCTGATTCAAATGGTTAGTTATGCACTTTAAAAGTGTCCCTCTTATTCTATGCCTTTCTAAGTAATAAAGTAATCTCCACTGTGGTACTGTGTTGAAAGCTTTGCTAAGACTATGTATATTAAATCTACTGAGTTCCTCTTGTCAATGCTTATATGCTTAAGGAACCCATGTAGATTTGTCAAACTAGATAGGTCTACCATTGCATGCAGAAGATATTCATCCATCCAGGCATTTATTTGTTTCAGTTTGGGGAAAAAACCTTTAGGTAATTTAATTACTAAGCGCATGTCTAAAGGAGTAGCAGGATGCGTCTGTTTATGTTATCCTGCCAGATGGCTCTCGACAAATTAAAGGTGTAAAGGTTCATTCTACTTGTACTGTAATAACCATATTGTGAACACAAGGAAAGATAGAACACAAAAGCTATTTGACTTATCATACTTGGTCAGTAAAAGATCATCTAGAACTTGCTGTTATAGATCAGGCTTTATCCTCAATACTTTTCTTCTGTTCACAGCTAGACTGTAGTATCCATAAGCAGAGCAAGTCTCTTATGAATCAAAACCTGCATCTCAATTCTTTGATTAGAATCATAGAATGGTTACAGCACAGAAGGCAGCCATTCGGCCCATTGAGCCTGTGCCAGCTCTTTTTAAGAGCACCTCAGCTAGTCCCACTCCCCCGGCCCTTTCCCAGTAGCCCTGCAAATGTTTTTCTTTCAGGTAGTTATCCAACTCCCTTTTGAAAGCCGTGATTGAGCCAGCCTCAACAACCGACCCCAAATCGTGATAAAACACTTACTGCAAATTAGTCGGATGCCCATCACATTCTACCTATGATAAATTGACCCTTAGTGTTAGGGGGATTAAATACGTGGGGTTACGGGGATAGGGTGGGATATGTGTTGGTGTAGGGGTTACGGGGATCAGGTGGGATATGTGTCGGTGCAGGCTCGATGGGCCGAAATGGCCTCTATCTGCACTGTGGGGTTTCTGTGATTCTGTGATACCTTTACCTCAGCAAGTAAAAAGAAATAACATGGCTGAATCAGAATGTACAAGATAAACTACTTGGTAAGATTTATTTACAGGAAAACATATTATAATGGTAACATAGTAGTTATGTTACTGGACCAGTAATCCAGAGGCCTGGCCTAATGATCCGGAGACATGAGTTCAAATCCCACCACGACAGCTGGGAAATTTAAATTCAGTTAAGTAAATAAATCTGGAATAAAAAGCTAGTATCAGTAATGGTGACCATGAAGCTATCAGATTGTCGTAAAAACCCATCTGGTTCACTGATGAAGGGAATCTGCCACCCTTACCTGGTCTGGCCTATATGTGACTCCAGACCAACAGCAATGTGGTTGACCATTAACTGCCCTCTGAAATGGCCTAGCAAACCACTCAGTTGTAAAAAACCACTACGAAAAGCAATAAGAACAAAACCGGACGGACCACCCGGCATCGACCTCGACACCGGCTACGGACACGATAACGGCACACCTAGCCCAGTCGACCCTGCAAAGTCCTCCTCACAAACAACTGGGGACTTGTGCTAAAATTGGAAGAGCTGTCCCACAGACTAGTCAAGCAACAGCCTGACATAGTCATACTCGCAGAATTATACCTTTCAGCCAATGTCCCAAGCTCCTCCATCACCATTCCTGGGTGTGTCCTGTCCCACCAGCAGGACAGACCTACCAGGGTGGCGGTACAGTGGTATACAGTCGGGAAGGAGTGGCCCTGGGAGTCCTCAACATGACTTCGGACACCATGAAGTCTCATGGCTTCAGGTCAAGCATGGGCAAGGAAAACTCCTGCTGATTACCACCTACCGCCTTCCTTCAGCTGAAGAATCAGTACTCCTCCATGTTGAACACCACTTGGAAGAAGCACTGAGAGTAGCAAGAGCACAGAATGTACTCTAGGTGTGGGACTTCAATGTCTCGGTAGCACCACTACTGACCGAGCTGGCTGAAGGACATAACTGCCAGTCTGGGCCTGTGGCAGGTGGAGAGAGAACCAACACGAGGGAAAATCCTACTTGACCTCGTCCTCGCCAATCTACCTGTCGCAGATTCATCTGTCCATGACCGCATTGGTAGCAGTGACCACCGCACAGTCATTGTGGAGACGAAGTCCCGTCTTCACACTGAGGACACCCTCCATCGTGTTGTGTGGCACTACCACCGTGCTAAATGGGATAGATTCAGAACAGATCTAGCAGCTCAAAACTGGGCATCCATGAAGCGCTGTGGGCCATCAGCAGCAGCAGAATTGTATTCCACCACAATCTGTAACCTCACGGCCCGGCATATTCCTCACTCTACCATTACCATCAAGCCAGGGGATGAACCCTGGTTCAATAAGGAGTGCAGAAGAGCACACCAGGAGCAGCACCAGACGTACCTAAAAATGTGGTGCCAACCTGGGGAAGCTGCAACACAGGACTACATGCATGCTAAAAAGCGGAAGCAGCATGCTATAGACAGAGCTAAACGATCCCACAATCAATGGATCAGATCAAAGCAACCATCTACAGCCAGAAGTGCCGAGTGGATGATCCATATCGGCCTACTCCTGAGGTCCCCACCATCCCAGAAGCCAGTCTTCAGCCAATTCGATTCACTCCACGTGATATCAAGAAATGGCTGCGCGCACTGGATACAGCAAAGGCTACGGGCCCCGACAACATCCCGGCTGTTGTGCTGAAGATTTGTGCTCCAGAACTAGCCGCGCTGCTAGCCAAGCTGTTCCAGTACAGCTATAACACTGCCATCTATCCGACAATGTGGAAAACTGCCCAAGTATGTCCTGTCCACAAAACGCAGGACAAATCCAATCCGGTCAATTACTGCCCCATCAGTCTACTCTCAATCATCAGCAAAGTGATGGAAGGTGTCGTCGACATTGCTATCAAGCAGCACTTACTCACCAATGATGATTACTAACCTGCGCACTGATGCCCAGTTTGGGTTCCGCCAGGGCCACTCAGCTCCAGACCTCATTATAGCCTTGGTCCAAACATGGACAAAAGAGCTGAATTCCAGAGGTGAGGGGAGAGTGACTGCCCTAGACATCAAGGCAGCATTTGACCGAGTGTGGTATCAAGGAGCCCTAGTAAAACTGAAGTCAATGGGAATCAGGGGGAAAACGCTCCACTGGCTGGAGTCATACCTAGCACAAAGGAAGATGGTTGTGGTGGTTGGAGGTCAATCATCATAGCTCCTGGACATCACTGCTGGAGTTCCTCAGGGCAGTGTCCTAGACCCAACCATCTTCAGCTGCTTCATCAATGACCTTCCCTCCATCATACGGTCAGAGGTGGGGATGTTCGCTGATGCAGTGCCTTGCCAGTGACGCCCACGTCCCAGGAACAAATAAATAAAAACAGTAACCAAACTCAAATATATATATATGCTAGTTTGACTGTTTAAAACAAACGAATCCAAAATTCTTGTAGTTGTTTTCATCAAATTGTTAATAATACAGCCTCAGATGGTGATTTACGTGAGATGATTGCTCACGGAGCTCATACTCCACACTAGTCATGAAGGCATAAGCGACTAGAAGACTAGGTACCACAGGAGTATCCCTTGATTATAAGAGAGCCTTTTCCTTTGATGTAAAAGCAGTTCCTTCGAAGACTATCCTTAACAGTATCTAAACAATGTAGATAGTTCAGGGGACTTCTTAGCAATATTCACACCTTTCCCGTTAGACTAGTTCACAACATCTCATCTAGAGGTAGCTATCACAAAGAGAAATTCTCAGAGTAGCGATGCAGATGAATCCAATGGATTCACGCAATGGACTATATTTTGAGTAGCCTAATATCAATTGAACTTCAAAAATACTTTATTGGCTGTAAAGCGCGTTGAGACATCTGGTGGTCGTGAAAGGTGCTATATAAATGCAAGTCTTTCTTTCTTCTTTCTTTCTACTTAGGTCAATCCTTTTATAACATGTGTATTGGTCACCTACAAATTAACAAAACAGAGGAAGTTTTCACACAGACTTTGCAGCTGACAGGTCATTAAAAAAAAAAATTGGCTTTACCCCATCTGAAATCCTTTCAAATAAAGACAAAAATTTGTGTATCCATCACACTAAACCTAATCTAAGAAAGAAAGCTGTGAAATTGCTCTGACACCCCTTCATTCCTCCCAAGAAAAAGGTTTGCAAAACTCTCGGACATCTATCTTTGTTTTAATATCTTTCTCCTGTGTGAATTTTTTGTGCTTACTAAGATGAGGGCTGTTGGTACTCCAGACTGGAACATTGCAGTTCAGGATCCCGACATCAGCTTCACACACTCCCAAGTGAGACGTAATCAGAACAAAGCTTCCTCTAGTCTACCCAGCAATGTGCCTTATCCCCAACCTCATAATAGCATCCACCAGCCATTCTGTGACTGTTAGTGCCAATTAGGCTGTTGGTATGGGTTGCACAGCTACAGCAAGATGTAAAAAAAACTTAACTCAAAACTCTGAAATTTTTCTTCTTGGGATTATTGCTTATTCACTTGTATGTGAAAGCTAAATGAATGAGGAGAGATTTTCACCCCTTATCCCGTGTTGGGTCACACTGGAAAATATTGAGCATGACACTAGGTAATTTCAAGTTATAGGTTAAAGTACCCTAGTGTACATTGGTTTAAATGTTACCCTTGGTACGCCATTTCATTACCCTGACATTTTTATGAACAAAGTGTGGCAAATGTTGCTGTTTGTACCATTCAAGGCAAGGTCCCAATTTAACACTTTTAATAGACAACATATTTTTTGCTGGTGGCTATAGCCATCAGTCATAAATTTTCATTTCCACTGGCAAAACTACTCGGAATCATGAGAGAGCTGGGACGACTATTAAGACTGATTCTTGGGATGTCGGTTGTGATTTCTTTCGAGCAAAATGTTTTTTGTGATTGGAATTCTAACCAGCAAACCTAAAGATGGAAAATCCACTGTCATTTTTCCCAGTTAGTTGGGACTAAATTCAAACTCGGCAAGCCAGTTAAGAGATAGGACTTTCTGTTGCTGAACAAAAATCCCCTTTTCAGTTGAAATTCACCCTTCGAGAACTTCAGGAGTATTTTTGTCTCAAAATAACAAAATACAATTTGTCCAACTATTCAAAACTACTGTAAATAAATATTTTGTATTTTTTTTATTCGTTCCTGGGATGTGCGTGTCACTGGCGAGGCCAGCATTTATTGCCCATCCCTAATTGCCCTTGAGAAGGTAGTGGTGAGCCGCCATCTTGAACTGCTGCAGTCCGTGTGGTGAAGGTACTCCCACAGTGCTATTAGGGAGGGAGTTCCAGGATTTTTGACCGAGCGATGATGAAGGAATGGCGATATATTTCCAAGTCAGGACGGTGTGTAACTTGGAGGGGAACTTGCAGGTGATGGTGTTCCCATGCATCTGCTGCCCTTGTCTTTCTAGGTGGTAGAGGTCATGGATTTGGGAGGTGCTGCTGAAGAAGCCTTGGCGAGTTGCTGCAGTGCATTGGTACACACTGCAGACATGGTGCGCCGGTGGTGGAGGGATTGAATGTTTAAGGTGGTGGATGGGGTGCCAATCAAGCAGGCTGCTTTGTCCTGGATGGCGTCGAGCTTCTTGAGTGTTGTTGGAGCTGCACTCATCCAGGCAAGTGGAGAGTATTCCATCACACTCCTGACTTGTGCCTTGAAGATGGTGTAAAGGCTTTGGGGAGTCAGGAGGTGAGACACTCGCCGCAGAATACCCAGCCTCTGACCTGCTCTTGTTGCCACAGTATTTATGTGCAGTTCGTTAATTTTCTGGTCAATGGTGACCCCCACGATGTTGATGGTGGGGGATTCGGCGATGGTAATGCCGTTGAATGTCAAGGGGCGGTGGTTAGACTCTTGCTTGTTGGAAATAGTCATTGCCTTGCACTTGTGTGGTGCGAATGTTACCTGCCACTTATCAGCCCAATATGTCCCCAATTCTGCATAAAACCTCATCAAAATACAGAAATCTTTAGTTTGACTTTTAAAGGCAGAGTCTCCCCATTAATATCCCACATACAAAAAAACCTGTTAATTAAGTAGATGCACTCTTCTTCTCTTTCCCTCCACCCTGTCATTCCAAATACATTCTGTATGCAATAGGACAAGGACGATAGTCAGCCTACTTCCAGATCACTCCCAGGGTTGCTGTTGGACTGCCAGGAGGCAAACAAAGTTAGCCCTCTGAAGATTGTTTTTCTTCCTTTCTCCCACAGGGAAGCACTTGCTTTGGCTCAGTGGATCTTTGTGTAGTACAGCTGACAGCAAGAACTCAGGAAGAAAGCGAACCAAACCTGCATTCCTCCAGAAAGAAGGAACATGCATTTATAGAACACCTTTCATGACCTCAGGATGTCCCAAAGTGCTTTACACAACAAAGCAATACCTGCAACCTCTTTTCTTTCTGATTTCTGTAAACATTTTTGTATTTGTTTAAACAATAAGTGGCTGGTGACTCCATTAGAAGGCCCAGCTGGGAGAGTCCACAAGGCCAATAAAAGAAAGAAAGATTTGCATTTATACAGCGCCTTTCACGACCACCGGACGTCTCAAAGAGCTTTACAGCCAATGAAGTACTTTTGGAGTGTAGTCACTGTTGTAATGTGGGAAACGCGGCAGCCAAGTTGCGCACAGCAAGCTCCCACAAACAGCAATGTGATAATGACCAGATAATCTGTTCTTGTTATGTTGATTGAGGGATAAATATTGGCCAGGACACCTGGGATAACTCCCATATTCTTCTTTGAAATAGTGCCATAGGATCTTTTACATCCACCTGAGAGAGAGTAGATGGGACCTCGGTTTAATATCTCATCCAAAAGACGGCACCTCCGACAGTGCAGCACTCCCTCAGCACTGTACTGGAGTGTCAGCCTCGATTTTTGTGCTGAAGTCCCTGGAGTGGGATTTGAACCCGCAACTTTCTGACTCAGAGCCGAGAATGCGACCCACTGAGCCACAGCTGACACTATAGCATTAAAACAGATTACTATTAAAATTCAGTATGTACATTCCACTATCACATAGATTTTTTTTTTTAAAACAGTAATTCTAATGTCTCGTTAGGATATATATAGTTTCCCCACAACTGCCCAAAAAATTAAGAACCAATTTCTAATTAAAGCTGGTAGTAGGCAATGGTGAAGCCCTTCGAACAAGAGAAGGAAAATTTAAGGGCTAAAATCAACCCCTCATCTACCATCCACAAAAATATAATGGGCCAGAATTTAATGTCGCCAGCAAATGAACGGCCCCCACTGTTCGTTAAACTTGTCCTTGCCCGTTTCATTTCCATGAGTTGCTGTAAATGGGAGATCGAAATGGCGTGGCGCCCTCTACAGGGCATCTGGGAACTGTGCGAACAGGGCAAGCAATTGTGTCCGTAACCAATCTGATTGAAGGATTGAGGTCTGAACAGGGCAGAGTCTGAACTAGGGAGTGCCAGAATAGTGAATTCAATGTCAAATCAGGTACAGAAAATAAAATGGAGAGGGGGAAAGAAAGATTGGATTAAGAGAGCGCGAAAAAAAGAGACAGAAAGAAAAAGTAAATTAAAAATTTAATTAAATGAGACTCCACACTTGTAATAGTTAATTTTCAGTGACACAGAGGTTGTTTGGCAATAATTCAGACTCATCGCGCCATTAAAAAGGGTACTTAGACTGAAATGGACCCGCCCTAAATTTCTGCGGCGAATTTAAATCGTATCTACCAGGCAAATACTGGAACTTCACGCTGTTCAATGGATTTGAATGGTGAGACAAACAGCGAAATGCCTTTTTTTGGGAAGCCGACAGCGGAGCGGCACATCTCGGTCAGTGGCTTCCGGAGTTTGGCGTTTAACGACACATCTGCCCTGGTCTGAAGTTGCTGTGCAATTTGCGCATAATAAACGCTGAGTGCCGTTAGCATCACCGTTATTTTGACAGTAAATTCTGGCCCAATGTCAAAGTACTACTAACATGTGATTTTCTAATTTGAACACAAAACTGCAGGGTAAATAGAACAGTCCCTTCTTAGGAAAGAAACCAGACAAAACAGGCAGCGCTAACATTGTTATATTTATTGAACCAAAGCAGAATTGAGATTAATGATCTTAAAGGCAACTGACTTGTTTTTCCCAATAGGGATTGTATCCAGAATACACGCTCAACATCAACTCTTTATTCTAAATTATAATCGTCTTTAAAATCCAATTTAGTTTGAATACTTTCTGTTCAATGGGAAACTAATTAACAGCTCTATGATTCAGATAAGCATCCCCCCATTTGCAGCACCATTCCTCCCATTAATATAAAATCACTACTATACATCAAAATCTAAGTGTGAAAAACAAATCCAGAAATCAGACAATGCGACTGTTACATTTGAATCTGTTTGTAGGAAAGTTTGATTGAATGAAATAGTTCTGAACTTTCCATTGCCATGTAACTGAATGAATTGGCATTACTGATATAGTGAAACTCCTGCCTGCTTAAAATAAGTGTTTACATTTTAACCTTTCACTGCTGGCTTGTCAGGAGTGTGTCTCATAGATCATTGGTGACCAGCGGTTGTAGTAATTAAAAACCTAATATCCATCAGCACATCGACAAACTCAGCTACATTTTTTGGAATAATAATTCAGGTACAATATTGGAAACAGCGAGGTTCAACGAGGACAACAATCCATTTTGCTAAGTTTCCAGTTTTAGGTTAAGCTTCCAGAAGAGAATAAATCACTGTCTTTGGATGTGACAGCTCAATTTTGCAGAAAAGACATTTATTTGGGAGCCTGTAGGGTGATCAAAAACAACTTGCATTTATACAGCATTTTAACATAGAAAAATGCCACAAGGTGCTTTACAGAGGCATGATCAGACAAAAATGGATGCCGAACCAAAGGAGATATTCGTAGCAGTGACCAAAAGCTTGGTTAAAGAGGTGAGTTTTAATGATGGTCTTAAAGGCATGGAGAAACAGATGGGTGTAGGGGGCAGGGCGGGGAGAAAGCACAAATCAGAGAGTTCAGAGAGGTTTGTAGGGCTGGAGGAGGTTAGAGATAAGGATGACCAAGAAAGAAGAAAGACTTGCATTTATATTGCGTCTTTCACAACCACCGGACGTCTCAAAGCGCTTTACAGCCAATGAAGTACTTTTTGAAGTGGAGTCACTGTTGTAATGTGGGAAACGCAGCAGCCAATTTGCGCACAGCATACTCCCACAAACAGCAATGTGATAATGACCAGATAATCTGTTTTTGTTATGTTGGTTGAAGGATATTGGCCAGGACACCGGGGGTAACTCCCCTGTTCTTCTTCAAAATAGTGCCATGGGATCTTTTACGTACACCTGAGAGAGCAGACAGGACCTCAGTTTAACATGTCATCCGAAAGACGGCACCTCCGACAGTACAGCACTCCCTCAGCACTGCACTGGAGTGTCAGCCTCGTGATCAAGAGCATGAAGGGATTTATATACACAAGGATGAACATTTTAAATTAGAGCATCAAAAAAAATGAACAGTTACTGTTCATGCTGTTTTTGTGATGCTCCATCAAGCTTACAGTCAAGTGCAGTTAGAATGCATTGTAAGATGATACTGTAACCTTGGTAACCTTCCAGAACCAGCAAATTTCTTCATTGCATTCTATCACAGCATTGACTCTTTCAGCATCCTCCATCTGTGCTGCTATGGCATGTTCTTCACTGGAGGGTGTCCCTCCATACTAAAATGGCACCATTCTCTGCAGGACCTCTTGCAGCAACAGCATCCCTGGAACAGTGACATTCTGTCTCATGCTCCAGCCATTTCTCCCCCCTCTGTAGCAAGGAAGCTTTACTGACAACCAGTAGCCTTTTAAGAGCTGTCGAAGCCATATAACCCACCCCTTGACCCCAGTGCACTGCCAGGGGGTCATGTGCTCAAGTGTTGGGAGCGCTGCATGTTTATGGAAATAAGTTGAAGTTACATTGTAGTACGGGGTCAATTTAAATTGCTGCAGGTTTGCAGCACCCAAAGAGCAGCGATCTTGCTGCTACTGTGCTAGAATTCCAGCCCCTATATGTTTGGTCCATAATTCCATGTCAACTAATAACAAAATTAGGAACATTTGAACTGCTGGACGAAAAAAGACCAAGCTCCAACTAGTTCGCTTGTGACACATCCAGTGGTCGTGAAAGGCGCTATATAAATGCAAGTCTTTCTTTCTTTACCATCCAGGTAGTCACATGTATAATGATAATGGAGTTGTAGGCTAATCATGGCAATCAATCTCCATCGATTATCTACAACAGACCTAGATATGAGGCGAGGAAAACCCCGTGGTGGAAAGCTTTGGGGACCATAGGTCCAACGTCAGCTGTTCCACTACACTTACTGTATGTCACGTCTCACATTACTTATAGACTGCATTCCAAAATATTGGCTTGGAATTTGCGGTCAGCAGCTAAGCAAAGGTATTCGCTGCTGGTCCCGAAGTACATTCGGCACAAGGATCTCGCAATCCCTGTGTCGAGAACTTCGGGTTTTCCGACCTTCAATTCAATTCAACGGACTGTAGTGGGGTCCCCTTGTTCGAACTGCTGTGACATCAACAGGCTGTCTAAGCAGTCAATCAAAAGGCAGAATTCTCACAGACAGCAAACAATGAAATGAGTACGGTCTTAAAATTCTAACTATTTAATATAGTTAGAGGGAGCAAAAGAAAGATTAAGGCTCTCACATGGGGAAAAGGCCAGCCTGAAATAAAGATGGACACATTTTTAAAAATTAAAAACATTCTTTTGAAAAGTTCCTTAATTTTTTTTAAATTATTAAAATGGACAAATTTTACTCTGTACAAAATTAAAATTAGTTTTCCAGGCCCTTAACATTTGTTTAGCAGTCAATATGCTGTTAAAACCCCAGTTATACCTAATCCCTTTGGGTCTAACTTTTAGTGGGGAATTTAACAGCGTAATTACTGTGGAAGAACCGAAGTTTTCATTAGTTTCAATGACTTGGCTGATTACACAGCCTGTTTCGGAGCAACGACTGACCACAACTTGGAGATTTCCGCAGCGCCAAATCCCGAAGTTGCGGTCAGTAACAAAAGCAGAATGACAGCGAACGCTGCCAGTTCGCCGTCATCCTGACCACAAATTCCAGGCCATTATTTTCTGAAAGAAATCTATCTCATTTGCATTTGAATAAATCAATATTATCTGCTTCCACTGTCTCCTTAATTTGACCCCTCGCTCACTGAAATATTGGCCCGTATTTTCCGATGCCTACGGGTGTGTACAGGCTGCGTACACATCCATAGGGACATCGGAAATGCCGGTTTCAGGCATGCGAATCGCATGCGCTGAGAAACCGGCATTTCCGATCTGTCAAGAATGCTCTTGACGGATCGGACGCCTGCCCTAGAGAAGGGCCTCTGCAGATGGAGAGTTCCGCTTTCTGCAGAATATCCGCCCGCCGAAAACCCTTAGAAATCTTACGCCCTGCTTTTGCCAGCATAAGAGTTGAAAAAAGTAAAAATAAATGTTTTCACTCATTTATAATTTAAAAATACTTTTAAAAAAGGTAAGTATATTTTTAGCCCTGTAAAAAAACTTTAATTATTCTTTTCAAAAAATGTAATTTTTGTTTAAAATATTTTATTTAATGTAATTTTAACTCATTTTAAAAATGTGATGTTTTAAAAAAAAATTATTTAATGCTTTAGTGTCTTTTTAGGGTGATCTCCATTCATATATTTAATAGGTCTATCTATCAAAAGTATGAAGGGAGATTCCCTTCTCCTATTGGCTGGCCTGGCCCACGTGATCCCAGGGACGCTTGTGAACCGCATGCGCCCCGGGGATACCTGGGCCCTGCGCATTTCGACTGTGGAGAGGCCCAGGAGTGGAAGTGTCCGGGCCTCAGGAGCCCTCAGGTAAGTTCGTAGATTTTTTTCCGATAGGAGGTATCCGCATGCAGGAAGCCTCCTATCGGAAATTACGGGCCAATGTTTCCACAGATTAGTTTTGAATTTACCCCGCTTCAAGCATAGGCCATGTCCTTTAATTCTACTATTCTAGACAAGGTGAAACAACTCGTCATAGTCTACATTATCTAATCTCTTTAGAATCCTAAAAACAGCAATCACATCACCACTCAACCTTTTCTCTTCCACGGATGCTCAATTTACAAAATCATTCTTTTATAATACAATCCCACAATCCCTCCATTCCCTCAAGCTTAAAAAGGGGCAGATGAAAATTCTACACCAAGTGTATTATAAAACAAAGTGATTCCACAATTGGAATGCTACAGAAAAGTGCTGAATAGTTGTGGAGGAATTGGCAGCCTTCTCCACATCTTCTGGGTCTGCCCTCATGTCTATTTTTATTGAGTTTAAATCATTAGCTAGATCAAATCAATCAGTGGGATTCGCCTTAGTATAATCCATTCATTTCATACTGGGACTCCCTTTGAAAATTTTCTTAGACTCTAGAAAGAATTGTCCAATTGATTTATTTTGCACTCTGACCCACAGTGCATCCCAGTTATACAGTGCCAGCGAGGAACTTTCATGAAGAACCACTTAGATCTAAATACTATGATAACTTACCCACAGTGTATAACATCTGCCTTATACCTGAAGCTGGACTAGTTCTTTTGAATGTAATCTACATAACTACTATGAACAAATTGGAAGTTGTAGAGCAAGCAGTGGTGGAAATGGTGCTACTTTTACTGATAGAAACTGACATTTCCACTATTACGGGATGGGAATTGATAAGGTGATGCAAAATGGGCTTCAGTATACTGTGGTAGGCCCGATTCCCTCATGTATGAGTACCCAAGGATCAAAGGTCTTTGACCTTTCCTATCCTCCTGGTGGCATGGAGTAAGGAGAGTCACTGGTTCATAGAGTTCTGGTGCTTGACAGAGTCCTGTGAAGCAGTACCAATGTTCTTATCTGACATGCCTTTCATTTAAAATACCCCTTCCTCGTTGTGGAATATTTTATGTAGAATGGATATCCTTGCTGCTGGCTGCACTGTTTGCGCTACCTGAGAACTAGATACCTTGAAAAAATCATCAATAAAAAGCTGTGAAACACACAACTACTTGCATTTATTGAATTCCTTTAATGTAGACATATATTTCAAGGTGCTTCAAAGACGTGCAAGGAAAATGGACACAAAGCCAAAGGAAAGATTGAAGAGGTGACAATGCACAGAAAGATGGGACATAAAAAAAACACTGCCAATACACTTCTGGCCTTATTTAGAGAAATGTGTGAATTCAAATGTATTGTGTATTTTTCAGTAAAAACAGAATATAATTCAAAGTTGGTATTTTATGTTTCTCTTTCCAACAGTGATTTGTGCCAATTAAATTGACACTTTTATATCTCCAAACCTTTGTAATGGTTATCTACACCAGTTAAGTTCTAGAGAACAAAAATAATTAATCTTAATGTATTTAATTCATCAACTAGTGTTTAATTCAGTCCAGGATTAGAGTGGGCACCTGGGCTCATTTTGCACCCAAAGTAATGTTATTGAACATTAATCACTAATCGATAAGCACCATCTTACTCGTTACTGTTAATTAACATCTAACTGTTAGTTTTAGATTGTGCCTGGTTCGTAATACTGCACATTGCAAACGGATCCTATAAGTCATTTAGAATTAATTATCGGATTAGTGAAACTGTTCTGTTGCAATGAACGACAAAAAGAACAAGTGTGCATATATTATTTGAAGGAAAAATGTAATAATGTTTCAAACTGTCCTATCAATAATTTTATCTATAATAATATTAAAAATCCTATGTCTGCTGTACTTCATGTCAGCTTTTTTTTCCATTACAGTATAGCTTTCTTCACCTACATAGAGACTGCCTATGTAAACTTATCAGGCTGCAATTAAACCCTTTCCCTGGTGGAGGTGCTGAAGCACTACTACTGGCAAAAAGCAATAATTACAACACGACAAGTTTACGTAGGCAGGTTCCATCATTAATATGCACATAAGGATTTATAATGAAAATGTATAACAATATGGAAAGAATGTATAATTTTAAAATGTGGACTGAATCTGTACACTCTAGTCCAATTTCCCCCTGCCCTCCAACCCAATGTTTCCTACATTACAACAGTGACAACACTTCAAAAGTGCTTAATTGGAAGTAAAGCACTTTGGGATGTCCTGAGGTCATGAAAGGCGCTATATAAATGCAAGTCTTTCTTTCATTTTACTTCACCTGAATGCTACCCTGGGTCTTGATAGATATATATCTTTTACATTGGAATTTGAGTGCCCAGTATCGAATTTATAAACATTTATAAAAAGATGGTTAAAAATAAAGTGAGAGGAACTGCTATTAAAAATGAGTTAAACTGTCTGTACAGCAATGCGCACAGTGTCTGTAATAAAACAGGGGAGCTGGAGGCAATCATGTGTTGCGAGGAACCAGACATAGTAGGGATTACTGAGAATAACAGAAAATGCTGGAAAAACTCAGCAAGTCAGGCAACATCCGTGGAGAGAAATTTGAGTTGACGTTTCGGGTTTGACCCTTCTTCACGGATGTTGCCTGACTTGCTGAGTTTTTCCAGCATTTTCTGTTGTTATTTCGGATTTCCAACATCTGCAGTATTTTGCTATCGTAAGGGATTACTGAGACATGGCTACAGAAAAATCAGGATTGGGAATTGAACATTGCAGGGTACAACATATTTAGAAAAGATAGAGAGAGAAAAAGGGGATGTGGAGTAGCTGTACTTATTAGGGATAACATAACGGCAGTAGAAAAAAGTGACGCAGCTATCAGAAATAGAATCCAATTAGATAGAGATAAAAGATAATAAAGGATCAAACACACTAATAGGGCGAGTCAATTGACCACCTAATAGTGGAAGGGAGGTGGAGGAAGAAATATGCAAACAAATTAGGGAAATCAGTAAAAAAAAAACATAGAATAATAAACATGGGCGATTTCAAATACCCCGATATTAATTGGACAGAAGAGGTAGGTATAGGGGATAAGGGAATGGAGTTCCTACAATGTTTACAGGACTACTTTCAAATCCAATATGTAAAAAGCCCAACAAGGGAGGATTCGCTATTGGATCTAGTAATGCAGCATGACCCAGAGCAGATAAGAGAAGAAAAAGTAGGGGAACATCTAGGCAATAGTGACCATAATATTATACGCTTTAAGATCATAACTGAGAACGACATAAGTATGATGAAGGCCAGGGTAATAGATTGGAGAAAAGCTGATTTTATGGGGCTATGAGTAGAAATTAGGAAAATAAAAAGGACAATACTGGCAAACAATGACATAGAACAGCAATGGGAAACATTTAAAACGGTATTCAACAGAGTCCAGGAAAAATATATTCCACGAAAAAACAAGAACAAGCTAAATACTAATGTGACACCATGGATGAATAAAGCCATAAGGGAAAACTTGAGAGTAAAGAAAGAGGCATACATTAAGTACATGGACAGCAGGGGAGAGCATGATAAGGGAGAATATGAAGAGATTAGCAGAGAAGTAAAAAAAAAATTACAAAGGCAAAGAGGAACTATGAAAGTAAATTATCAAGGAACATAAAAAATAGCAAAATATTTTACAGGCACATAAATAAAAAAAGGTCGGGATGGGAATAGGACCACTAAGGGATGGACAGAATAATACCACAAGCAGCGATAGAGAGAGATGGCAGAAATATTAATAATTACTTTGCTTCAGTATTTATCAGGGAGATAGAACAGGTGGACATGACATCGGATGATGAGATTATTAATGAGATAACTGCATTTAAAATAAGAGATATATTAAACAAACTAATCAAACTCAAAGAGGATAAAGTCCCTGGTCCGGGCGGATTACATCCGCGCATTTTTAAAGAATCTAGGTAGGAGATATTAGTGGTATTACTACACATATTTAACAATTCATTAGAACAAGGTGTAGTGCCAGAGGACTGGCGGATAGCTAACGTAATACCTATATATAAGGGGCATGCCCAGGGAACTAAAGACCAGTCAACTTAACATCAGTGGTAGGAAAAATAATGGAATCCCTACTAAAGGAGAAAATAGAAGAACATCTAGAAACCAAAAAATATAATAATGAATAGTCAGGATGGATTTCAAAAGGGAAAATCTTGCTTGACCAACCTCATTGAATTTTTTGAATAGGTAACAGAGAGAGTAGACAAGGGTAAAGCAGTATTTGTAATTTATCTAGATTTTCAAAAAGCCTTCAATAAGGTAACACATAATAGACTAATGAATAAGGTCAGAGGATGTGGAGTCAGGGGACAAGTAGCAGAATGGATAGCTAGCTGGCTTTAAGACAGAAAGCAGAGAGTAGGGGTAAAGGGGCTATTCAGAGTGGTAGAAGGTAGGAAGTGATGTTTCACAAGGATCAGTGCTGGGACCACTGTTGTTCACAATTGATATTAATGATTTAGACATCAGAATCAAAAACACAATTTCTAAATTTGCGGATGACACCAATTTTTTTTGGGGGGTAGAGATAGTCAATACTGAGGAGGACTGTAACAAATTACAGGAAGACATGAATAAACTTGCAGAATGGGCATATCATTGGCAAATGAATTTCAGCACAGATAAATGTAGAAATTTTGGTAGGAAAATTAGGGAGATCACATTACTTGGGGTGTTGGCGCGGGTGGGGGTAGCGGAGCAAAGGGATCTCGGAGTACAAATACACAAATCACTAAAAGTAGCAACACAGGTTAACAAGGCCATAAAAAAACCAAACCAAGCACTAGGGTTTATTTCTAGAGGGATAGAATTGAAAAGTAGCGACGTTATGCTGAACTTGTATCGAACCTTGGTTAGACCACACTTGGAGTACTGCGTACAATTCTGGTCGCCATATTATAAAAATGATATAGAGGCACTGGAGATGGTACAGAGAAGATTTATAAGGCTGATACCAGAAATGCGAGGGTATATCTAGCAGGAAAGGATGAACAGGCTGGGTCTCTTTTCTCTTGAAAAGAGAAGTGTAAGGGGACAAAAAAGACTTCTTAGAATTAAAAGTTAGAAGAAACTATAACTTCTTAGAATTAAAATTAGTGGAAACTAGAAGGCTGATAAGTTTGTCTCCTATCCTTGCTTAGGAGTATAGGACTTAGGCAAAACAGGAACTGTAAAGCTAATAAGCTGGCCTTTTGTCCTTGCTTAAGATAAAGCAGGACATACAGGTTCTCAAAGCATGATGTAAGCACCTCCTGGCCAGAGCAGGAACAGATAATTCTGTAGACCAATTAATGATCGTAGAAGGGGAGTCCACGAGGGGTGCACGCCTCAAGTTAGGGTATAACTGCTGTACGTATTTGATACTCGGTGGAAGAATCCTTTCTCTGGGATGAGACTGAGATTTTCCCCCTGCATATGCTTGAATAAAGATCGTGAAACTTATCCAAGGTGTCCGTCTGGTGAATTTGGGGTTGCTATAGGGCAAGCGTCGACCCCTTATCTCAGGGGGTCCGCTTGAGAGGAGGGAAGACTTCTCTGTGTACCCCAACAAGAAGGCTGAGGGGATGACCTAACAGAGGTCTTTAAAATTATGAAAGGTTTTGATAGAGTAGATACAGAGAGAATGTTTCCATTTGTGGAAGAGTATAACTAGAGGCCATTGTAGTGGCGCTTCATGACTCTTACAGCCATCAATATAAGATAGTCACCAAGAAATCCAATCGGGAATTCAGAAGGAACTTCTTTACCCAGAAAATGGTGAGGATAGTGGAACTCACTACCACAGGGAGTGGTTGAAGCGAATAGTATAGATACATTTAAGGAGCGGTTAGATAAGCATATGAGGGAGAAGGGAATAGAGGGTTATGCTGATAGAGTTAGATGAGGAAAGACGGGAGGAAGCCTGAGTGGAGCATAAACGCCAGCATGGACTGGTTGGGTCGGATGGCCTGTTTCTGTGCTGTATATCCTATGTAATCCTATGTAAAAAGTATACAGCAGTCACTGAAGCCAAGTTCTGGTTGATGTACCTTCTGCGAATTTTAAGAACAGGAAAAAAATAAATACAAATAAAAGGCAACTTAGAGCAGTTCGAAATTTTACAGAAACGCAAAATAGGAATTTCCTCTTTACTATTTGTTTCAGATTCTTAATTTTCTCAATATGTCTTGGTAGCTAAAGCTGGGGGTGGAGGTTGTTGGGGGAAGGGAGTGAGAGGAAACAAGTGACTATCCTGGCTAGAGTGTATTGTGACTGAAATTGAGAGCGTAAAAGGAGATCAGGACTGCCTGGCTAGATACTACAACTTCAACTTAAGGTGCTCCATCCTCAGTGAAGCATGGAAGCTAGTGGCTCTGATTGGGAGGCCCACTGCAGGTATTAAAAGCAGATATAGTGATTTTGAATGAATTATTCTCAGATATTAAATTATGATTTTCAGATCATTCACAATCAAGATTATAATACCTTAGCCTGGAGTATTCCTCCAAGCCCTCTGCAGATGCCTAAACTTTTGATATCTGTAAATAAAACTGCAATTTTTCTTTTAAATCAAAATTAAATTAGAAGGAAAGATGAAAGGAAAACTTAAATCCCGAATGGAATTGTTACATCCTTAAGAGTAATGGTGTAATACAACAGAATATTCTTAATCATGGGGCAAAGATTGGGCACACAAAGAGTGGCAGAAAATCAGTTACACACTTAAGATTACTGTTCTAGATATGCATATTGATAAAAAATAATCTTTTCCAGCAGCAAATTATAGCAACGTGCAACATTATGGAAAAGTTATGCAAATATATATTTATTCAGAAATTGGCAGACTTGAGACTGGCAGACTCTAAAACTTTTTTGTAAATACTAATTATAGGGGTCAAAAATGTGCAAGGACCAAGGTCAGAACAAAATGAAAATATCCTTTACAGGTCCCAAGTGATCAGTGGCTGCACAGCCTAAGATTCAGACTGAATAAAAAAAGTTTATTTTACGTGTTTGTTCCCCAACCTCCTTAAAATTGCAATTAATTGGTAGCCAGGATTAACAATTACTGAAATGGAAGCCAGGGAGAACAGTGAAAAAAATTTAAATTATGAAAAAAAGACTGAAAATCAGTGAAAAACCACAAGAACTACAGGAATGAATGAACTAGCAATTTTCTAACATACAAAACGTCAAGGCTAAAAAAAACAAGTTCATACAAGAAAATATATATAGGCACATACCTGTAGTACAGTGAAGTATTATTCAGAAATACTTCATTGTCCACTGACTTCATTTTTTCCACATATACAACATTTCTTCCATGAATGGCAAAATAGAAAACTGCCTTCAATGTCAAATGCATTACAGGCAGATTCTTGCCATCAATCACTTACTCAAAAGATTAAATAATTCAAAACTGTTAAATAATTGCTAACAACATTCAGTTCTTTTTATTTTTTTGTAACGCGAGTGCTGACACAGGTGGATGAAAGAGAAGAAATCGGCTGGATTTACTCAGACTGACAGTGTGCGGGTGCTGAAGTAAAATCAGTAGATCTAGTTATTAACTCAGAATGTCCGAGTGTTTTACCATTTTAACTGTATGTGTGAATTTGGTTTTCTTGCACTGTTCAACTCGGTAGCAATTCATACCCAATTGCCTCAATTAGGCTGAAGTTCAGTTTATAAAAGTAGCACTCATGAGACTCCTCCTTTAAAAATCAGATGCATTTTTTTTTTTTTTTTTTTTTTTGAGTGCCAGCAAGGATTTTGTACCGAAGAAGAAATTCTTCCTCAATGAGTAAAATTACTACTAGTGACACAGGAAACTACAAAATTTAACTTTGGACATTATGAAACTTGTGCCACAAATCACGTGGGTGGAATGAAAGATCTTCAGTTTATGATTGAAAATTGTGTCTGGTGGAAGGTGGGAGGATGACAGAGAATTTGCAAATAATCTTGACTGATTCCAACTTCAACACTATTGTAGCCAAATTAATTTTTTTGGACCTGGATGTTAGGTTAAAATTCAAATGGTTCTATTTAACTATTTTTTCAAAATCTTAACACTGCCTATTCATCACTTTCAGCTCAGTTTCAGTCAACTGTGTTATAAATAAAGATCATAATGTAGCACCAATAAATGGAGCACCATAATAAAACAATTTTTAAATAATTACACTGGCTTCTAAACTGATAATAAGATGGACTGTTATGAAAGGAGATTCCTCTAACCCATATTGAACAACGCCTGTTATTAGACTTAAGTTTTTAAATAAATCAGTACAATTGCTCAACATGTAAAGTAATTGGGTTGTTCTTAAATAGCTGCACTTGAGTATAACCCCAACATTTAAGACCCGGGGAATTTTATGTACTGGGAACTTCATGCAAACTGCCAAAACATACTGAGTGACTGAATACGTAACAAATTCTGAGACTTCCAGCACCATCCTGTAATGGTCTAAATGGTGATCACAATGGCATCAATTCAGCAAATTCGATCTCGCGGGGGCGCAGCTATAATAGCTGTTCAACTTTGTCAACGAGGGTCTCTGTGGAGCAGTGCAAAAATTCCATCAAATTATGGCGTGGTATATGCAATGGCACAAGTCACTCAACATAATTTCCTGGATTTCTGCACTATAATCATGATGTACGCCGTAGATGCACCATTCCTATGGCACGTTTTCAGGAAATTCATACTTTTCAAGGAAAGCGTACTACAAAATAAAGTTTAAAAAGGTAAAATAAAAATAAGCAGGCAGCAGGTAAATAGTTTGGTGCTTACTGTGGGTTTTAGTGCAAAAAACCTGATGAAACTGGGTATGAAAGTGTATTCTGATGAAAAACACTTGATTACCAATAGATTATACTTCGTTAGCAATTTTCTAGAGTAACTTTCCCCCTTCACAGCAGCTTTGACACAATAAAAGGTTGAGACTCAAGTGGCACATCTGTTGGTCGTTTTAAAAGTATTTTCAGCCAATCAGAACCTGTAGTTTATCTTACACAAGCAAAATGTTTTAGCTAAAACATCAAACACTTGGAGGAAAATAAAACTTCCAACATTCACTCTCACTATTTTTTATTAAAATAAAATTGCACGGAAACTGAATTCAAATGGATGCAAATCTCTAATAGTATGAGTGGGTTCAAACAGTCGTAGCCACTACCCACATCAATCTGTTCTGTCTTGTCCAAACTTAATGGTTGCCTTGAACTCCCTGAAAAAACGATTGCAACTGGTTCCTCTGAAGCCCAAGCGACAGGTGCATCTATGCATAACCTTCCTCCCCTAGCTGTGCATGAGCCATTCCCCAATATCTTGCAAGGTCTGAAAGTAAGTAACAGATGAGGCCATCTGTCAGTCCGAACAAACAGATCTGTGACCCACTGCTGGATACAATGATCGTACCAAAAAAGTCAGGCACTGACAAAGTTCCTGCTGGGTTCCATTTAAGGAGCTTAGACAAACCCAAGAGCATGCTTCAGACCCTGTCAACATGCATTTCAGTAAGCGGTCTCACGCGAGCCTGTCTCACAATGATCAAAGGATCTTTTAATTTGAATTTAATTACTTCTTAGAAACCATCAGCACCATCTCTCAGAGCCTTACTGTAGCCGGAAACATTAAACCACAATCTTATCCCCGCGCACCCCAAAAGATTTCCCGCTCTTCAAGTTTGACAAATGAGCATGACACAGTTTAGTATTTAAATTTAAATTTTCAATTGTTTTGATGAATTTAGTATTCTGCTGGATAAAAACTTCAACAAGAGCAGAGCCAGATGTAGAGCATCTGTGTCCCAACAATGAGCTTTAAATTGGAGATCGATAGCTTTATGTCAACCAAAGTTATTAAAGGATATGGGCCAAAGGTGGGTATATGGAGTTATGTCACAGATCAGCCATGATCTCATTGAATGATGGAACAGGCTCGAGGGGCTCAATGTTCTACTCTTGTAACTACGTTCCTAAGAAATGAAATGGGAGGGGTCGGAGAATGGGGAGGAGACCGGGGGATGGGAGGGGAGAGGAGGGGGGAGGGGAGGGGAGAGGAGGGGACAGAGAATAGGGAGGGGGCGGGGGAAGAGGAGGGGATGGGACGGGGCTGGCGGAGGGGATGGGAGGGGAGGAGACGGGGCTGGCGGAGGGGAGGATATGAAGAAAGCAAAGGGAGAGAAGAGAAGGGATGGGGAGGGAGAAGGAGTGGAGGGCGGGGGAGGGAAGGGAGGAGGATGGGAGTGGAAGTAGGAGGGAGATGGAAGTGGAAGTAGGAGGGAGACGGGGCGGGGAGGGAGACGAAGCGAGAGAAGGGGCAGAGCGCGCGAGAGAAGGGGGCTGTGGCGCGCGGGAGGGGCGGGGCGCGGGGAGAAGGGGCGGGGCGCGGGAGTGGATGGGTCCAACAGGAGTGGCGGTAAGGGGAGCGGGGGTAACGCATGGGGTATCTCTTCCTCGCCACAAGTTTCTCGACGATCTACACGTTAATAATGGGGTGTGCCATTAAACCCGCCATTATTTTGACAGAAAAATCTGAGCTATTAATGTCCACATTTATAATGGAAGCTACAGTGCCACTACTGGTGGGAGGGTGCAATTATAGTGTGACAGAAGCAGTTTCCATTATAAATGTGGATACAGGAAGGTGATAGAAAATGGATGTAGATGTAAGATTTTTAATATAGGTGACTAGACAATAACAGAATGTATGAGTTTCAAGTGGCTATCGTCACCAGCAGTAATTCTAGCATCATATGTTTTTACAGTTTTAGGAACAGAAAATAATAGAAATGTTTAGTGTGATGATCTGCATCGAATAGAGGAAAGGATATGTTAATGTTTGGATTAATGGACGTGACTTTCAGAACTTGGTTCTAAAGTTTTGTTTTAATAATGTTGGCCTGCTTGCCCTTGTCTCTTTTGGAGCTACTTCAAAATGAAAGTTTTTGTTTACAATAGTTAAATCAGGTCATGCCCCGTCTGCCTCTGGGCTGCCATCGGGTCCAGAACTTGGACAGGCACAACAGTGAGCCAGTTTTGCCTTGTGAATGCAGAAAGCACTGCCACTTGGGATTGTTATAGATGCGTGTTGTAAAAGGTTCAGTTCATAAGTTCACATGATATAACTGAGGTTACACTCCCAATAAAAGGAACTGGATGCTCTGAAGTGGTACCTAAGTCCCTACAATTACATTTCTCTCATTTAAACTATGTGTAACCTATGCTGGATTTTTTTTGGTTTGAAAGGCAGAATTAAAATAGACTCCAAATGCAAAGTGCCAAAAATCAAAATTTCAGAAGGGAGGGGGGCATAAATTCAGGCCTTCAAAGATAATAAAATCTCACCCCTTCAGCACTCATATTTCCCTTCAACTTCCACTGCCGCAGCAAATTGCACTTCTGTGTACTCTATTTTTTCCCCTGTATAAAAGTGATTGAATACAGGGTATACCCGGAGTGCACACATTTTGAAGCCTACTTCAATCCAGTCTTTCAAGCCAAAAATAATGAATCCTGTAAAGGTTACAGATAGCTTAAATATTAAAATATAAAAGTAATTATAAGGACTTGAGTGCAACATTACAGCATCCATTGGGAATGTAACCCCAGATACACTATGTAAGTTATGACAATCAGCGTCCCATTGCTTTTTCAGTGTAACTCCATGTCTTCATATGTGTCATTAGGCCTACATTCACAATTGTTTGAGCCATTAGCTTTTTTCGGGGCTGTGCCAGCTTTTAAAAAAAAAACTGATTAGCATTTCTTCCTTTTTTCCAGATTGTCATATTTGAAAGAGTGATTTATTTTATCAGCATCTGGCATAGTACATTTTTTGCATTCGGTTATATTTCAAATACATGCATATAATTTCATTAAGCCTCGACTCTTTTAAATCTGATAGTGAATTTATTTCAGATGATGGAAACTGGACTTCACGACCTATCTCAGTTGGTGGTACCCATGACTCGCCAACTACTTTCAGTAGCGCCACAGACTTCTTTGGTAATGGCCTCGTCTGTTAATTTACCTGAGACATGGACCAGTACTGATCAGTTTTTCTGATATTTGATAAATAGCTACCTAGGTGGATAAGACGACAACACCTCTCGGGGATCTGTACGTTTTGTTGTTAACTGATTCAGGATTGGATCAATGAGTCTTTTCCAAATTAAATTGCAAGTCCAAGCCTTTTAATTACCACCCCAGGGATCCAACATTCCAACTTATTTCCATAATCATGAATCAGCAACATAGGCGAGACAAGCATGTGAGGGAGAAGGGAATAGAGGGTTCTGCTGGTACATTTAGATGAGGAAAGACGGGAGGAGGCTTATGTGGAGCACAAATGCCGGCACGGACTGGTTGGGCCGAATGGCCTCTTTCTGTGCCGTATATCCTACGTAGCAGAAGATCTTCAGTTTCTATAGAATGTGTTTTTTCCTCTGGAGGGGTGGCTTGCCTTTGAATAGGATCACTAAGGTAAGGCATCATTATATTCAAAAATTCAGTAAATGTGTACTTGGTCGTGCTGTGTGTTATGATTCAATATTATAATAGAAATAAGAATATTTTCTGAATCAATGTACCTGACTCAGATATAGTCATCTTACTGTTTGAAAGTTCCAACACAATGTTCTACCTTACCATTCAAACTAGAACGATAAGGCTAGGATAAGTATCATATTTCATTGCAATTTATAAATCCCTGAATATAACTGAGAACCAGTTTTCCATGCAAGTCATGAGATGAAAAGACAATTATCAATGCCTTATTAGCACTGGTGGCTATGGATAGCATATGAATGACTACAGGCCACTTAGATTTAGCATCCACCATAATAAGAAAATTCTCATTCATAAACAGACCAGCAAAATATAGATCCACTGAAGGCTAATTCAAGGGATTAACTAGACATATACCAACTGGTCAACATCATCAAGTTTGCATTCTGGTCAAGGCATTCATAGACACAAAACTAGGCTGATTTTCATATAAATTTGTTTGTTCTTGGCTCTGATATTTAACTTGAATAGTCCATTGCAGACAGCCTTCTCAAGTTAGTTTATTGTTGTTCCTATAATAGGGTTCCATCTCCATTTTCAGATTATTCTCATCTGGCCAGCCTTGTAGTGCAAAATGTACAAAGTCTGACTGAGTATATCTTGTGTTTTGCTTGGTGTTACTGGATAATATTCAAAACAGTGCCTCGTGTCAAAAAGTAGGTGAAATTGCTATTGCTCTCGTATTTTGTACCTTTAAAAGATAACCAAGATCACAGCAATGTCACAATTAGATGAGGATGCCATTTGACCCATTGGGTCTGTGTTTAGTGGTAACTCTAAATGGGAGTTATCCTAATTCCATTTCCCTTCTCTTCACCCACCATTTAACATTTTTTTTCCACGCCTTTATCTATTTCACTCTTAAGTGTTTTGATTGACTCCATTCAATAAACACTTGTGGTAAAACATTCCATAGTCTAATAAATTCAATTCAAAATGACAGCACCAAATCTATAATGCGAGACATCCACACACTTTGGAAGATTCACAGTGAACCAAAATATATACCAAAATCTGTTTTAATTGCTGATAAATGACCTTACATTCACTACTCCAACTCTATGGCATATCTTTTCAAAGCAAAATGTTTTAAAGGCTTCTATGGTTGACAAATTTGGAGTGAATCTTCTGACCAAACAAGTCGCATTTTAACATAGAAGATAGGAGCAGGAATAGGCCATTCGGCCCCTCGAGCCTGTTCCACCATTTAATGAGATCATGGCTGATTGTCCAAATTCAGTACCCTGTCCCTGCTTTCTCCCCATATCCCTTGATCCCTTTAGCCTTAAGAAATATATCTAACTTTTCAGATAGAGAAGTTTCTAAGGTAGTTTTAATATTCTTGGAACATGAATAGAGGCCTTCGACAAAACAATAATTCCCAAAGAAATTGCATTTATATAGCGCCTTTCATAATCTCAGGACGTCCCAAAGCACTTTACAGCCAATGAAGAATCACATGCCACTCCAGAGACTTGAGCACATAATCCAGGTTGACACTTCAGTGCAGTACTGAGGGAGTGCTGTGCTGTTGGAGGTGCCGTCTTTTGGATGAGACATTAATCCGAGGCTCTGTCTGCCCTCTCAGGTGGACGTCAAAGATCTCATTGCACTATTTCGAAGAGGAGCTCTGCCTGGTTTCCTGGCCAATATTTATTGCTGAAGCAGCATCACTAAAATAGATTACCCATAAAATACTTTTGAGGTGTCGTCACTGTTGTAATGTAGGAAACACAGCAGTCAATCTGTGCACAGCAAGCTCACACAAACAGCAATGAAATAAATGACCAGATTATCTGTTTCAGATGTTGGCTGACGGATAAATATTGACCAGGACACCAAGGAGAACTCCCATGCTCTTCTCCGAATAGTGCCATGGATCTTTTATGTCCACCTTGGTTTAATGTCTCATCTGAAAGACATTTTCTTAAAACAAATAAATATCAAGTACGAGCTTGTATAATGGTATAAATGAAAATTGTAATCACACTGATGTAAGAAACAAATTACTCCAGTAATTGTTCTCAATTCAGCCATAGTATATGGAGAACAGTGAAGAAATGAACAGTAAGCTACTTTTCCCAGAGTTAGAAGAAAATAATAGAGGAGGGCAGAAGTGAAGAAGCCTTACTTAAGGTTTCCATTAATTCTATTTTCACTGTAAAATTCTTCTTAAAAAGTTGCAGTCACCAAGATTGCCTTGCTCGAACTCGCATTGTGCCCTACTAATAGATAACTCTCTGGAATCATATACAAGGACACTTTCTGCAAAGTTGACTTGGAGGCTGTGGCAAAACCTTAGATCACTAAAATCTATTTATAATTCATAAACATTTTACCTTTAAAGCTTCAATAAATTTACACTGTACAGCAGTTGCTAATAAAATCTCAACTGCAATTTCCTGGATGACAATGCAGGTTTAAATTTTTTTTTTTTTTAATGTAAACAGAGGCCAGTGTCAGGAGGAGCAGCAAGCGGCGGTACTGTGTGTACTTCAACTCACTTTCGCGGGCTTTTTTACACAGGCTTACCAATCTCACAGACCAGCGGCGGTGTTCCAGAGCCACGTCATGATTCAAAAAGTGACACAGGCAAGAGGAAGCAGCTGATTGGGTGAGTACAGCCAGGTGAGTATTTATACTACTCTATAGTTTGACAGTTAAGATTAATAGTTTATAAAATTTAGACGGTGTTAATTTTTGTGGTTATAGTTTCTAAGGTCTCTGTTGTGTATCGTGGAGTGCTAATAACCAAGGGCCCTTGAGTATATCATTTAACTGTAGTGTAATTAGTGGTATTGATTTGATTTAATTTAAATTAATTAAAGGGTAAGTCATGGCAGGACACCTCAGCCCCGTGGCATGCTACTCCTGCTCTATGTGGGAAATCAGGGACACTTCCTGTGTCCCTGACGACCATGTGTGCGGGAAGTGTATCCAGCTGCAGCTACTGACAGAGCGCACTGCGGCACTGGAGCTGCGAATGGATACATACTGGAGCATTCGCGATGCTGAGGACATTGTGGATAGCAAGTATAGGGAGTTGGCCACACCGCAGGTAAAGGCTGCACAGGCAGGAAGGGAATGGGTGACCACCAGGCAGAGTAGTAGGCACAGGCAGGTAGTGCAAGGGTCCCCTGTGGCCATCCCCCCTCAAACAGATATACCACCTTGGATATTAGTGAGGGAGATGGCTTATCGGGGGACGGCAGCAGCAACCAACTTCCCGGCACCATGGGTGGTTCTGCTGCACAGGACGGGAGGAAAAAGAGTGGGAGAGCTATAGTGACAGGGGATTCTATTGTAAGGGAATAGATAGGCGTTTCTGCGGCCGCAAACGAGACTCCAGGATGGTATGTTGCCTCCCTGGTGCAAGGGTCAAGGATGTCTTGGGGCGGCTGCAGGGCATTCTGGAGGGGGAGGGTGAACAACCAGTTGCCGTGGTGCATATAGGTACAAAATGGGATGAGGTCCTAAAAGCTGAATATAGGGAGTTAGGAGGTAAATTTAAAAATAGGACTTCAAAGGTAGTAATCTCAGGATTGCTACCAGTGCCACGTGCTAGTCAGAGTAGAAATAGAAGGATATTTCAGATGAATACGTGGCTAGAGGAATGGTGCAAGGGGGAGGGATTCAAATTCCTGGGAGATTGGAACCGGTTCTGGGGGAGGTGGGACCAGTACAAACTGGACAGTTTGCACCTGGGCGGGACCGGGACCGGGACCGATCTCCTAGGGGGGGTGTTTGCGAGTGCTGCTGGGGAGGGTTTAAACTAAAATGGCAGGGGGTTGGGAACCTGTGCAGGGAGACAGAGAAAAGGGAAGCAAGGATAGAAACAAAAGATAGGAAGGAGAAAAGCAAGAGTGGAAGGCAGGGAAATCAAGGGTATAAATCAAACAGGGCTACAGTAAATAATAATTCTAAAAGGACTAAGAGTGTTAAAAAAAAAAAGCCTGAAGGCTTGGTGTCTTAATGCGAGGAGCATTAGAAATAAGGTAGATGAATTAGCTGCGCAAATAGAGGTAAACGGATATGATGTAATTGGAATTACAGAGACATGGCTCCAGGGTGACCAAGGCTGGGAATTCAACATCCAGGGGTATTCCATATTCAGGAAGGACAGGCAAAAAGGAAAATGAGGTGGGGTAGCATTGCTGGTTAAAGAGGAGATTAACACAATAGTAAGGAAGGATATTAGCTCTGATGATGTGGAATCTGTATGGGTAGAGCTGAGAAATGCGAAGGGGCAGAAAACGTTAGTGGGAGTTGTATACAGCCCCCAAACAGTAATGCTGAGGCTGGGGATGGCATTAAATGGGAAATTAGAGACGCGTGCAATAAGGGCACAGCAGTTATCATGGGTGACTTTAATCTACATATAGATCGGTCTAACCAAATTAGTAACAATACTGTGGAAGAGGAATTCCTAGAGTGTATACGGGATGGTTTCCTGGAGGCAACTAGAGATTAGGCTGGGTATTATGTAATGAGAAATGATTAATTAGCAATCTTGTTGTGCGAGGCCCCTTGGGGAGGAGCGATCATAATATGATAGAATTCTTCATTAAGATGGGGAGTGAAGTAGTTGACTCAGAGACTAGGGTACTGAATTTAAATAAAGGAAACTACGATGGTATGAGGCGCGAGTTGGCTAGGATGGATTGGGGAACGTTACTTAAAGGGTTGACGATGGATAGGCAATGGCAAACATTTAAAGATCGCATGGATGAACTACAGAATTTGTTCATCCCTGTTTGGCATAAAAATAAAACAAAAAAGGTGACTCAACCGTGGCTAACAAGGGAAATTAGGAGTAGCATAAGATCCAAGGAGGACATCTAAATTGGCCAGAAAAAGCAGCAAACCTGAGGATTGGGAGCAGTTTAGGATTCAGCAAAGGAGGAGAAAGGAATTAATTAAGAGGGGGAAAATAGAATAGACAGTAAGCTTGCAGGGAACATAAAAACTGACTGTAAAAGCTTCCATAGATATGTGAAGAGAAAAAGATTGGTGAAGTCAAGCGTAGGTCCCTTGCAGTCAGAATCAGGGGAATTTATAATGGGGAACAAAGAAATGGCTGACCAATTAAATACATACTTTGGTTCTGTCTTCACAAAGGAGGACACAAATAACCTTCCAGAGATGTCGGGGAACATAGGCTCTAATGAGAGGGAGGAATTGAATGAAATCAGTATTTGTAGGGAAATTGATGGCATTGAAGGCTGATAAATCCCCAGGGCCTGAATCTACATCCTAGGGTACTTAAGGAAGTGGCCCTAGAAATAGTAGATGCATTGCTGGTCATCTTCCAAAATTCTATAGACTCGTTCCCATGGATTGGAGGGTAGCTAATGTAACCCCACTATTTTAAAAAGGTGGTAGAGAGAAAATGGGGAATTATAGACCAGTAAGCCTGACATCGGTAGTGGAGGAAATGCTAGAGTCCATTATAAAAGATGTAATAGCAGAGCACTTGGAAAAGTGACAGGATCGGACAAAGTCAACATGGATTTACAAAAAGTTAATCATGCTTGCCTAATCAACAGGAAACTTTCTGGTATCCGGCACTGATGGGACCGAGCTGGTGCCGTTAGATCAAAACTGCCGTATAAATCAGCGGCAATGTTAAAACATACAGAGCTTTTCAGCTCCGTGTGAATCAACAAACCCTGTTGCTTAGCAACAGCTTCAAAACAGTCGGCTGCAGCTGCAAGCGTCTCTAGCTGAAGCTGTTGCTCAGCTACAGACCTTGCAGAGCCTGACTGGGAAAAAAAAAGCAACGAGAAGTAAAAAAAAAAAACTTATAGAAAACGGCTCCTGAATTTTGCCGGTAGATAGAGCTTTCCGGACTTTTAACGTCCGGTTAAACGAAAGTTTCCTGTACTGGAATTTTTTGAGGATGTAACTGGTAGAATAGATAAGGGAGAACCAGTGGATATGGTGTATTTGGACTTCCAGAAGGCTTTCGATAAGGTCCCGCATAAGAGATTGGCGTGCAAAGTTAAAGCACATGGGATTGGGGGTAAGGTACTAACTTGGATAGAGAACTGGTTGGCAGACGGGAAGCAAAGAGTTGGAATAAACGGGTCTTTTTCCAAGTGGCAGGCAGTGACTAGTGGGGTACCGCAGGGATCGGTGCTAGGACCACAGCTATTCACAATATATATTAATGATCTAGACGAGGGAACAAGATGTAATATCTCCAAGTTTGCAGAAGACACAAAGCTGGGTGGGCGTGTGTGCTGTGAGGAGGATGCAGAGAAACTCCAGTATGATTTGGACCGGTTGGGTGCTTGGGCAGATGCTTGGCAGATGCAGTATAATGTGGATAAATGCGAGGTTATCCACTTTGATGGCAAAAACAGGAAGACAGATTATCTGAACGGCAATAAATTGGGAAAAGGGGAAGTGCAACGAGACCTGGGTGTCCTTGTGTACCAGTCACTGAAGGTAAGCATGCAGGTGCAGCAGGCGGTTAAGAAGGCAAATGGTATGTTGGCCTTCATAGCAAGAGGATTCGAGTACAGGAGCAAGGATGTCTTGCTGCAGTTGTACAGGGCCTTGGTGAGCCCACACCTTGAGTATTGTGTGCAGTTTTAGTCACCTTATCTGAGGAAGTGCAGCGAAGATTCACCAGACTGATACCTGGGATCGCAGGAATGACGTATGAAGAGAGATTGGGTCGATTAGGCTTATATTCGCTAGAGTTTAGAAGAATGAGAGGGGATCTCATTGAAACTTATAAAATTCTTACAGGACTAGACAGACTAGATGCAGGAAGGATGTTCCCGATGGCAGGGGAGTCTAGAACCAGGGGTCACAGTCTAAGGATAAGGTGTAAGCCATTTAGGACTGAGATGAGGAGGAATTTCTTCACCCAGAGAGTGATGAACCTGTGGTATTCTCTACCACAGAAGGCAGTTGAGGCCAACTTATTAAATATATTCAAGAAGGAGTTAGATATATTTCTTAAGGCTAAAGGGATCAAGGGATATGGGGAGAAGGCAGGGACAGGGTACTGAATTTGGATGATCAGCCATGATCTCATTAAATGGCAGAACAGGCTCGAGGGGCCGAATGGCCTACTCCTGCTCCTATCTTAACAAAAACCTTTTGCCTCCCAAACAGATTTTCTATTGAAAGCATTAAATTCTAAAATAACATTGTTCACACCATTTCTGGCCAAACTCAAACTGGAAGGTTAAAATGGTGTCACAAGTACACAAACATAGAAACATAGAAAAATAGGAGCAGGAGTAGGCCATTCGGCCCTTCGAGCCTGCTCCGCCATTCAATATGATCATGGCTGATCCTCTCTCTGAATACCATATTCCCGCTCTCTCCCCATACCCCTTGATGCCTTTTGTGCCACCATGGGGTGCAGGAAGACAGGTTTGATCTTCCTTATTCCACTGACGTCCTGATCTCAGCAGTACTTCTGTGGAAAGGCACGGAGTAGAGTCCAGGCACTTGCCCTGGGGGCAAAGGCATCAAAGCAAGAACCACTATCTGGCTGCCAGGAACTACCCTCTGGTGGCTAGCTGAAGGGCATCACCAGTTGAAGTTGTTAGTGTACCATTTTTACCACAGGAACCTCAATGGTAGCTTAAGCTGCAAAGGGAGAAAATAAAAGCTTTCTCACCTTCAAAGTAACAGAAAAAATATCTATCATTCTTGAACAATGTCCATCATAATTAAAGTAAATAAACAGTTGCAAGCTGGTGTATTTTAACCAGAATAAGCAACATACATCACACCATCCAAAAGGATGTCACATTTTTATCAAAAATAACTGGGGGGAGGGAAGGATGCTTCAGTTTATCTATTCCATCCCACAAAAGACCAGGTCACTTGCTCTATTATCACACACAACTGCAGTCCATTCTACAATGTTCATTCCACCCTAATAATAATTTGGAGACTTAGGGATCGATTTTCAGTGTGCCATGGAGTCGGGATTGGAGGCGTGCAGGGGGTTAAATTCCCGAATTCGGGGGTCCTGACACCATCCCGCCTCCGTGTAAGTTTCAAAGGAGGCGGGTACCCGCCTCGCACTGGGACCCGCCTACCCGAGGCGGGAAGGGATTCGTGACAATTAACTGCCTGTTAACAGGTAGTTAACAGGCAGTTTTTAGCCTAATCCCTATTTTGAAGATTGTCGTGTGGGATTCCCGACGGCTCCAAACCACGCCAAGTTAGAGGAGTCAGGCCGTCGGGTTGAAGGACTTGGAGGGGTCGAGATGTCAGTGTTCAGGTGAGTGATGGGTGCATGAGTGCAAAGGTAAGTGTGTTTGGTGTGTCTAAAGTGTGTAAAGAAGTTTAAATTACCTGTACTTACCTCTACAGCCTTCCTTCCTCTAGGTTTCAGGAGTCCATCATTCAGCCGGCACAGAAAGCAGAATGGCTGCAATCTGTCAAAAGTGACAGCCTGCAGCTTTCTGTGCCGGTGAGATTTCTAACTGAGTCTGCGTAGAAGGACTCAGGTTAGAAGTAAGACTGTCAGTGTTTGACAGCTTCAAACAGCTGTGAAACACTGATATTTCATCTGTCAACACGTCTTGACAGATGAAATTACAGTCTGTGACATCACCTGTTGCCGGGTGGCCCTTAATTGGCCTGCTGAGCAGGCTCAACAAGGTCAATCAAGTGAAAATCGCGTGGATTGGCTGCATCTCGATGGAGGCGGGGCTACAACCCCGAAAGTTGCAGTCCCGCCTCCTTCATGAAAATCACCCCCTTAGTGTTCCAAATTATGAGGATAGACTTCAGGAACTGAACTTGTTTTTATTGGAAGAAAGATTAGGGATGAGAAAACGTAATCCAGGTCTTCAAAACACCAAGAGGGATAGATGCTGCAACGATTACTTGGACTCTGAGCATAGAACTAGATGATACTTGTTCAAAGCAGGACTGGATGTGTGAAATAAACTTATATAGCAGTAACTATATTTCCTGCACCTGCTGAATGAAGAATGACCAGACACTGGAAATACAAGTTTTACCTGACCATTCATGTAAATGATTAATAAGGTCACCCAAATCCCTTACTCTACAAACAAAATGTCCAGAGCCCCCCAATTCTTAAGTCCATCTCTCACTCCTTCTCCTGATCTCCCAAAATCAACTTCACCTCTTAAAAGGGCAATATCTTCATGAAAGAGCGTAAACAAATGATTAAAAAATGTTTGTTAAACAAACACACATTGTGTCATTTGCAAGTGATGGTAACAAAAATTGTTCTGGATCTCCTTGATCCCCAGGCATTAGCAGCAACACGCTATATTATGGAGCATCTTTCACACAATAAAATGTCCGAAGGAGGAGTGGTGGACATTACATAAGAAGTAGGCCAGTAGGTATGGTAAATGATCAAATGTAAGTTTTATGGGTGCTTCTGAAATGGTGATGGGACACAATCGAGATGAATGGGAAAAGATAACAAGCCAAATATAATTAGAGAGTTCCAACCTGCAGAGGCATGATAACAAAGCTCTGCTACTGATGATGGAGCAGAGGAAGGGGAAAAGAACAAAAAGGGGCTTGCCAAATACATTTTTTTAATTTAGGTTGCCTTCCTTTAGGGACGAGGAATGTGTGCCAAAGCCCCACAACAGAAAGAGTACCTGCCAGTATGTATTGCTTAACATATTATTGCGATTCTCCACTCACAACATACAAAAATGGTGGTATTTAAAATATACCAGAGAACGAAAAGTATGTATTTGGCTAAACCTTCACAGTGTCAGAGTTAAAGATATAATAGAATGATACAGCACAGGTGGCTATTCGGCCAATCGTGTCTGTGCCAGCTCTCTGAAAGAGCTATCCAAATAGTTCCAGTCCCCTGCCCTATCCTCATTGCCCTGCAAATATTTCCCCTTCACGTATTTATCCAATTCCCTTTTGAAAGTTATTCTTGAATCTACTTCCATCATCTTTTCAGGCAGTGCATGCTAGCCATTTTTAAAAGCAGCATTTGTTCAAGTTACAAAACATTTTTGGTGCCAAAAATAGACAATGCAACAATGAAAGCACAACATTAGGGAATCCTACAGACTCTCCCTTTGATCTTAAATATCTTATTCATATAATTACAGCTGATTCAAGTCTGAAAATCTGGCAACATAAAAGGTTTATTAGCAGGTTTATTTGCAACTCAATATATAAAAATGCAATTATTAAAGTTGAGCATGGAAAGAACTTGCATTTATATAGCCTCTTCCATATCCTCAAGATACTTCACAGCCAATGAAGTACTCTCAAAAGGTAGCTACTGTTGTAATGTGGCAGTCAATTTACAAACCGCAGAGATAATTGACCAATTAATCCATTTTTGGTGGTGATAAATGTTGACCAGGACAATGAAGAAATCCTCCACTCTTTGAATATTGCTATAGAAACTTCTACGTTCAAATTAACAGGTAAACAGTGCCTCCATTAGCGTCCCATCCAACAGATGTCATCTCCGAGTGCAACACTCCCTCAGTGCTGCACTGAAGTGCCAGCCTAGATTATGAGCTGAAGTCTCGAGTGGAGCTTGAACCCATGATCTTCTGACTCAGAGGAAAGAGCACCTCCATTGGACCAAGGCTGACTTCTTAGCGGAAGAAATGGTAAAAGACTGCTTGATTGAAAAAAATAAGAGTCAAATTTGACAGATTACTGCAATCCTCTCCTATTAAGTTCAGATTTATTTCAAGAGTTTTTTCCAGGCATTGCTGAAACATTTGAGGTATTCACCACTGACATTATTCAAAGCTTCAAAATACTTTCGTTGGCCGAAAGAATCTCACTGCACACGTGACTCAACTGGACTCCAGGGTACAAAGCAGTGGTGTGGGAGTAATAGGCTATTTGCCACACAGCTTGATTTTTGTATGATTTTTCTCCTGGAAATAAGGGTTGATCTCTAGGGCTGACCCTGCAACAAGCATTGATCCCACAACTGCTACCCTTGAGCAGCTCATATTTGTCCATAATTTTATCCAGTTCACAAAAGGGTTAGCCTTGCCTTCACACATACAAAAAGAAAATTAACTCCTTTCTTCATTTTTCATACTTCATAGTGAAGCAGTGGTGTGTGCATGTGCACGCTATGGGTATTTTGAAAGAAATATGAAATCACTATGGATTTTTACATTAGGATGGTAAGAGTGTTTTCATGGAATGTCAGGTTTCTAGCCTTGGTTGCTATAGTTCTCAACACTTTCCAAATTTCAACTTTTGTAATGGCTTTGCAAAACTAAAAAATACAACACTTACATTTTTCACGTACATCAATAAAAATAAATCTTGGCAGTGACCAGTAGCTATAGTAAACTATTGGATTTCCAATCCAGGCTGCTATTTGGATTTGCCTCTCATTATCAAATGTTTTTCATGAACTTTGTAATATTTGCTTGAGAACAGAATGGCAGAAGAATGTTTCACATACTTGGGGCGGAGGAGAGAGAAATGGTGGGAGATGGAGGCCCACCACTTGCTAAGGACTTGCAAAAGCTGCCATTATTTTTGAAACAGCATGATTACACATTAACACTAATGAAATCACAAATCTGCAACCCAAGCTATACCACCTGTCCAGCTAATGGCATAATGAAACAGGCTCTTCTTTACGGTTAAAAACTTCAGATAAATACATTGCCTCTTTTTATATATTAATGAGCAATGTCAATACCAGACAGGTTCGTACAAAGCCAAATCATACAATATTCTTGGTTGGGAGTTTAGACGGTTGAGGAGTGATCGAATCGAAGAGTTAAAATGATAAAGAAATTCGATAGGGTAGATAAAGAGAAACTTTTCCCTCTGATGGGGGAATTCAGCACAAGAGGGCATCATGTTAAAATTAGAGCTAGGTCACTTAGGAATGAAATCAGGAAGCATTTTTTTCACACAAAGGGTTGTGGAAATCTGGAACTCTTTCCTCAAAATGCTGTGAATGCTGAGCAGTTTGAAATGTTTAAGATAAGGTAAGGGTATGAAGGGATATATAGCATGGGATCTCAACTGAGGGTCCACGGTCCCCTAGTGGTCCACGAAAGGGTTTCAGGGGGTCTGCCATAAATAACCTCTGGGATTTAAAAAAAAGAAAAATACACCGTCGTGTAAAGGTGGGAGCAAACTGGTGGCTCCGGCCCCGACATTGACCTCTGTTTCCCCCACCTTCTGAACTTCTGTGTGAGGATGGCAGCAGCTGCCGCTGAGCCCAGGTCCCTGCTCGTTGAGAAGGGAGAAAGACGGCAGTCGCTGAACTCAGATCCCCAGCCTCGAGCTCTCTGTCCCCCGCTCTCCTCTCGCCCTCCCGCTGTATATATGGGTGGAATGGCCTGCTGGCCGAACCGTTGCAGTACAACCGTCAGAGCGCCGCCGGAACCATCTACGTGTCCAACCGATTCAACATCTAGACTCGCAACCAAAAGCGTCCGACTGCATCCGTAACTTATTTTGCGCAATATCGGAAACTCCCGGTTAGTCGATAGATTTTAGCAAGAGCGTTGACTCACACTGTCGTATAGTTACAAGGGTGCTGGCTGCCTTTGGTGCCTAACCTCATTCATTCTTCACCTGCGAGCCTATAACTTGAGTGTTAGCAGTCTTGCTTTAACAAGGAGGGCATCACAGGCAGACCTGATTGTTCACGCCCAATACTGCGGATGCTAGAAATCTGAAATAAAAACAGAAAATGCTGGAAATGCTCAGCAGGTCAGGCAGCATCTGCGAACAGAAACAGAGTTAACGTTTTAGGATCGACCTGAAGCAATGGCCCGGATTTTGCGGTCAGTGGCGTAATCGCCACCGAAAGCCGAACTGAATGCGCACTTACCTGCTGGGAGCCCTCCTCCGAGAAGTTGCTGTCAGACGCTGCAGAGTAGAGGGCAGCGGCACACTGGGGCACACTGTGTGTGGAAGCGTACCGGGGATCACGTGGGCCAGTGATCCAATCAGCAAACAGAAGGTCTCTCATCGAGATCATTAGTCTTTGCACTTCAGTACTTCGAAAATAACTTAAATTTGAGATTTGGCGATCTGGTTGTGTACAGATGCATTTGTAAGTCATCTACATTTTCATTTTTTTCCTCCCAGCAAAAACATTTTAAAACCCTGAGAATAATGCTTTCTTCAAAAATCTATTGGAAGATTTTTCATTGGGCAATAAATACTTTTCATGTACGAAATTCTATGGGTCATGTGTAAATGCTTCCATTTCCAGCCTCATATAGCTTTTAAAATTAAATATACACTTGGATTTGTCAGGAGGTATCCCCTTATGCTGTGCATGCACCAGCCGTAAAATTTTCATACATAATTGCTGGGCAGTTGGTGGGCAATTAGCCCAACTCTGCATCAGCAATTAGGATTTCAATGTCAGTGTGGATCATATGACATATCGCAAGTTCATATTTAGCGCATGCGAGAACTTGCTGTCCATTTCAAAGGCGGTATGACGGCGTACTCATACTGACTGTAAATTTTGGCCCGTTAACTCGGTTTCTCGCTCCACAGATGCTGCTTGACCTGCTGAGCATTTCCAGCATTTTCTGTTTTTGTTCACACCCAATGTTGGCCTCCAGCTAGGATTTGAACCTTCCAGGCTTGTCCTGGAGTCGCCAGGAATAAAACATTAATCTGGACACTGCTATGAGCAACTTGGGAGAAAAATCATATGGGCCTTAAAAAAATGGTGGCTTTTTTCATTTTCATTGAACACTTGTGCTTATTAGTTACGAAAATATTGGAGATGGGGGAAAAGGTTATTTGACTGACAATCAAGCAGAGAACTAGGGCCGGCTGATGTGCAGAGAGCAGTTGGTGAGGGAGTCGGGGTTGCGGGGGAAAGAGGGAGATTGGGAGTCAGGTGATTGGGGCTCAGGTGGAGGGAAAGAGGGAGTAGGATGGGCGTGGGGACCAGTATTTTCTGCAGTGCCGGGACAGCAGCAGCAGCAGCAGTAACATGGTGAGTGGGAACATCTAGGCTAGGCCTGGTAATTGGCAAATAACATTCACGTCACAACAGTGCTGGACAATGACTATCTTCAAGACAGCGTCTAACCATCACCATTGCCAAATCCCTCACTATCAACATCCTGGGGGTCGCTATTGACCAGCAACTCAACTGGACCAGCCATATAAATGCCGTGGCTACTAAAGCAGGTCTGGGACTGAGTATTCTGTGGTGAGTGACTCACCTCCCAACTCCCCAAAGCCTCTCCACCACCTACAAGGCACAAGTCAGGAGTATGATGGAGTACTCGGAATACTCTCCACTTGCCTGGATGGGCGCAGCTGCAGCAACACTCAGCAAGGACAAAGCAGCCCGCTTGATCATCAGCCCATCCGCCACCTTAAACATTCACTCCCTCCACCATGATGGTGATGGTTAGATATGGCTCAGATATCAGCCATGGCTCAGTTGCTAGCACTCTCGCCTCCGAGTCAGAAGGCTGTGGGTTCAAGTCCCACTCCAAAGATTTGAGCATATAATCTAGGCTGACACTCCAGTGCAGTGCTGAGGGAGTGCTGCACTGTCGGAAGTGCCGTCTTTCGGATGAGACGTTAAACCGAGGCCCCATCTGACCCCTCAGGTGGATGTAAAGGATCCCATGGCACTATTCAAAGAAGAGCAGGGGAGTTATCCCAGGTGTCCTGGCCAATATTTATCCCTCAAACAACACCACTAAAAACAGATTATCTGGTGATTATCACATTGCTGTTTGTGGGACCTTGCTGCTGCGATTCCTACATTACAAAAGTGACAATACTTCAAAAGTATATCATTGGTTGCAAAGCACTTTGGGACGTCCTGAGGTTGTGAAAGGCTCTACATAAACCCAAGTTTGTTCTTTCATTATATAGCAAAAAATCACAGCACAATTCCTACAATAAGGTTAGCGATATTATGAGCTTTCTTGTAATCTAATGTTAAATGTGGTTTGTAATGGCTCGCAAGTAGTCCTCAAAAACATTTGGTTTTATTTATTTTGGAATTTGAGCTACAATGACAAGGCTTCATTTGTTGCACAATCCTAATACAGCAGAGTGGCTCGCTAAGCTACTTCATTGTCAACCACCTCGTGTGAACTACAGTTATAAGTAAGACGCCTAGACCAGGGAATTCCCTGCCTAAGTCGCTCTGCCTCTCCCACCTTCTGCTCATTACAAACCACGTTTAACAAACCATCACAATATTTAAATATCTGAAATAGGATGCCATCTACCACAGTGAAATGCTGATTCAGTTGTAACACTGATCTAAGGACTACTGCTCAATTTATTTCACCTATTCTTTTTAACTGTGTCTCCTGAATTTGTGCCTTGGCCCTTCACCTAAGCTTTAGTTTAAAATAAAAGTCAGATTTTAGCAACCGATAAAGGGCTGAAAATAGTCAGTAAACAACACGAGAAAGTGGATGGAACAAATAGCCTTTTTGCTGCTTGCATTCTTATGTTCTTTTTTCAAGCAATTTAAGATCTCGCCCCATCCCCACCACCAACCACCCCTCACTATATCTATCTATAACGAAGATAACTATTATTCAGAGCAGGCTACACAGCTCTTGTGTCCAACTTTATTTTAAAAAACTACGGTGAAAGAGTTGCTACATTGATTTGTTAAACAGCAAAATAGCTCATTATTGCTCATAGTAACCTATCAAAGTTATTACTCTACCAACATACTTAAAACACTCACTTTCAGGATTAAAATTTACATAACCCAAATCAAAGTTAAGATTAAAAATAATTAACTATGATGATAAATATTATAAAATTAAATAGAGACATGATGCAAATGTAAAATCATGATATTAAAGCAGGAGTGTCACAATCAAGAACCCTACTGAAAAATAATTCAGTACAGTAAACGAGTAGTTCGGTCATATATACCAGTAAGGTCCCACATTTGTTCCCCAGTCTATGTAAAGTGAGCTGATCTAAACCGAAACAGTGGTCGCCCAGCAAGGAATCATATGGCAAGAAGAGAGAAAAATGGCCAGAGAAAAACAGGCAAGGAAAAAAAGGACAAAAAGAAAACCCAAACAGTGAAAAAAGAATGGATTAACTTAGGCATTTCTTTGATTCTGTTCATGTTTCTGTGTTTTGAAAACTGACTGCTGATGGCATAATCAAGTGAATGCATTAGAGAAGTTACTGAGGGAATTGAATTAATGTGCATGCAGTTAAGTACCCTTGGTTGATGATGGCTATCAATTAATTCAGCTCTTTTATCTGGTCAAAATCAGTAAATCCTCCAAATGTCATCATTTGGACATTCTAGTTCACAATCCGTTACACAGATCTTTCAGCAAGCTAATGCACTGAAAAAAAGATTTACTTCAATTCATCGGTATATCATACACTTAGCACAGCTACTAGACTCCAACAATATTGCGGTGGAACCATGTCTGATACACACTGCCTGATAGGGTGGTGGATACAGATTCAATAGTAGCTTTCAAAAGGGAATTGGATAAATACTTGAAGGAGAAAAAATAGCAGGGATATGGGGAAAGAGCGGGGGAGTGGGACTAACGGGATTGCTCTTTGAAAGAGCCGGCGTTGAATCGATGGGCCGAAAGGCCTCCTTCTGTGCTGTACTATTCTATGGCATAGTCATCACAGCTAAACTGTCAACAGTCACATAGATATATACACACACACACATTAAGATAAAATATTTGACTCATAATTGTTTGAGCTAATGTGTTGTCCACAACATTCAGGTTTCAAATTCGTTTATTGTGCACAATAAACTAATTATTCTGAGATGGTCATTGGCTGGCATTTGTTGGCATGAACGTTGCCTGCCACGTATCAGTCCAAGATTTTATCCAGGTCCTGCTGTATGCTGGTATGGATTGCTTCATTATCAGGATATTTTGAATTGAGCTGAACACTGTGGAATTGACAGTAAACAGCTAAACTCCTGACTTTATGATGGAGGGAAGGTCATTGAAGAAGGTGAAGATGGTTGGACCAAGCATGATGCCCTGAGGAACCCCTGAGGCTGTGACAATTGGCCTCCAACAAACATTATTCTTGTATGTTAGGTATGATTCCAGCCACTGGACTCATAGCTTGCACACAGGAAGATGGTCATTGTTATCAAGGGGAGTTGTTAATCCTGATCTCTGCAGTTCTCTTGTGTTACAGGTTACAAATAGCTTCATTTATTAGTCTGGAATTCTGGCAACTTCTATGACTAACTGTTTCCGTGAAAGTATAAGACAGTAGACACAGCACTTAGTTTTTGGGAGCGAGAAGGTAATTAGACAAAAGGATTTGTGCTCCTGAGGTAGAGATCAGAAATGGTGCCAAAAAGAAAGCGCCCTGATGCGGTGCAGAAACTGCAGCAGTATCCAGTAGAGGTGGAAGAGCAAGTTGACCAACAGCACTGTACAGGAAATGACCTAGTCTATGTCAGATTTAACGAGGATCAGGATCCATTAGCTATCCTCGTTAAACCTGGATAAGAAGTCTGATGGAGAAGACTGCCAACCTTCCATTACTTTCATCCCCATGAAATCCTCACGATAGATAAAGGGGGAAAAACATCACAGTTCTGAAATGTTCTGCTGGTGGAAGATATATATATATATATAATATATATATATATTATATATATATATATATATATATATATATATATATAGAGAGAGAGAGTATAAGCAGACTGCAGCAATGACAAAATGAGGACATTTTGCAACAAATTACTATGAAAACAAATCTATTTGGCAACATGAAACAGGCCAGCCATGGTACTTTTGCATATGTTCGACAAATGACCATTGATAGTCTGGCTATATGCACAATGAACACTCCCATCTGTGGCAGCAGAAGATAACACAAGCAATGAATTAACTCTATTGGAGAAAATAGACGAGAGGTAGCTGAGGCTGCAGACATACAGGAGAGAGATGAGTGGTGCCAGGTTATCATGACATCTGAACAAGTCAAGCTCAGACGAAAGCCAGATGAGAGTTGATGAAGAGGATGAAGGGGAACAAACAGAGGACAAGCTTCTTTCATTAGACCATTTTTTTTGAGTGATGACAATTTATGTACAATAGAGAAGACCAACAATGGCAACTAAATTGCTGAATTCGAACTACGAGCTTTTGATGCCATTACTGAACCTTGACTAAAATGCCAGCTTGAGTCCACAACGCTTTTGAAATGTTCTTTTGAGGGGGGAAACACAAGGTAGATCCACTTATTGTTTAAAGGCATTACTAATTATTTTTCAAGGATGCTGGAGCTCAATCATATTTCGAAAAAGAAAAATACCTGAGTTTTTAGTCAAAGTATTATTTCAATTGTATACAAAGATGGGGCGACATAGGAAAAACATAACCTTGCACAACTCAAATATTTTGCAGTACAGGAAACTTCTGAGATAATCATATGTGCCTTTTTATGCATTTATAAATAATAATAAATGGCCAGTAAAGTATTGTTAGGTAGTAACGCATTTGAAAGTCTGAGGTCACAGATTGCAACAGCAAGGACTGAGCAACTACATTTAGTTATCAGAACTCCAAGGCTGTGTTTATAGGCTTAAACATGCTTCTAGCTGTAAGAAGTTTTAAAAAGAAAATCATGGTTCAAAATTGTTTCAAACAAAACATCCAACTACTTCACATTTTTGTTAGTTTGAGTACTTCAATAATGTATCAAAACAAAAAAAAGACGGATTTGTCTATTCAAAGAAAGTCAATGCATGACCTTTACATATTCTGTTACCGCATTTAATATTCACAGCCATACCCCTACACATAGAGCACAGTTCGTCTGTAAAATTTATATTTCAACACATTCAATACATACAAGCTGAAAATGTCACCATAGGTTAATAGTTTTCTAAGTCCTTGTACTGAAGCATATATGATCATGAAATATTTAAGCAGATACAGTGAATACAAACAATGACAACCTCTGCAACTCTTGATAAAGCTGTTACATCAGTTAAGAAGGCTGACAGCAGCACATATTACCTGGGAACAATTTTCTTCTTTTTTGCTGTATATATGCTTTAATGCAGTATTTTAACAAAAATAAATTTGAACGCACTGGTCCTGACATTCTCTTAATCTGCAGAATGGATTGCAGAAACCCTCATCAGCCACTGCTGCTCTCCACTATGTCAGATCAATCAATAGGTACTAGTTTAAACAAAGACAGATAACATAATGAGCTCTATATTTTTTATTTCCAAAGACCAAAATAAGGCTTAAAATTAATGAAGAATAGCCGCTTAGGTGGAATACCGGCAGATTCCCAGCACTAAGAAAGAATCAGCACCTTACAAGTGGCTGAACAAAAGTGAAAAAAAAATTCAAGGACTTTCTTTATGGCATTTCAAAATTATATACTCACAAGAGGAAAAGAAACAGCCAAATATAAGCAGCACAGAAACAGGCTATTCAGCCCAGTCTATGCCGGTGTTTATGCTCCACATGAGCCTCCTCCCACCCTACTTCCTCTAACCCCATCAGCATATGCTTCCATTTCTTTCTCCCTCAGGTACTTATCTAGCTGCCACTTAATCTGACTGTGATGGTTTTCCACCTATCGAGGAGGGCGAGAGCATGTGATGGACAAATCACATGGTATTCAGGTTCAAAATAACCCAGTAAAGGGGTAATCGTTAATACTGAAACAAGCTAGTCCATTCAATCAAAATAGCGATTATAAATTTTGGACAATTAAAAGGCACGGGTCTGCCTATGGAAATTGCCATTTGCCATGGCATCAATAAAGTGTTGTGAGAGAGCCCAAATCATAACAATGGCATCATTACTTGTCTTCAGAGAATGAAGACAACTGCACCCCCAGAACAACCGATTGACTAAATGTTCCATTCCATTGATATCTTCCGAGGATAACCAAATAAACAATACGTTACGTGTGATAGGCTGTCTTGTAATAGATATAATGGAGCATTTTCAGTTGTCCATTCTGCAGGTAGTTGGTGGTACATAAAACTAGAACTGTAGACCACATAGCCTTCCAGTCCTCATTATAAATTGTACAATTAAAATTGGCTAACCATCTCCTGTAGGTAAGCTCAACATGTCCATAAAAATACAATATAGAATGGAGGCATGAAAGTAGTCCCTCCTCCTCAACTGAACTAATCAAAAAGAATTGACACCTGCCTAGAAACCAATGCATGCTTTCTGCCACAGAAAGGAATAAACAGATTTAGAGATATTTAGCAAAGGTGAGCTTGCCTGTTTATCTCCTCCCATGGGCTTGTGTACTTTACAGAAGTCTAGAGTAGAAATTAACTTCAACCTTAGTATGTTCTATGGGATATGGCTTTTACCATTATCGATCATTTTTTGTATGCCTAACTATATAAACACACACATTCTTTGAAACCACTAAAAATCCATCAGAACAATTCAACATTCAAAAAAATTCTCCATTAAACTTCAAGAACTTACATGACCCATAAAATAACTTAAACAGTATGTGTGACATTCTTAATAGTCAACTGATTCACAGAAACTGATCTAGAAAACTAAAACATCTCATGCATTTAAACAGTCCAAAATCTTAAATATGTAATTGATTTATTTGTTCCTATAAATCCACATTACAATGAATGCCATCTACACACACTGCATTCACATTTATTACTATATATTATGTAAGTTGTAAATTTCCTCTCACCACTTCTCACTTATATTCCATCTCTTGCTCTTTATAGCAGCTTATTTTGTAATACCACACAAAGCTGAAAAATGCATACTATTATTTATAAAAACAGTGCACTAATTAAATAAAACTGAATTTTTCCACAAGAAACGGACTTCATAAATAAGAATTTCTGATCACTTCATTCTTATGCAAGGGGACATAGACAGGCTAAGTAAGTGGGCAGAGATTTGGCAGATGGAATACAATACTGGAAAATGTGAGGTTATGCACTTTGGCAGGAAAAATCGTAGAGCAAGTTATTATCTTAATGGCAAGAAACTGGAAAGTACTGAAGTACAAAGGGATCTGGGGGTCCTGGTGCACGAAACTCAAAAGGTTAGTATGCAGGTGCAGCAAGTGATTAAGGCAGCCAATGGAATGTTGGCTTTCATTGCTAGGGGGATAGAATATAAAAATAGGGAGGTATTGCTTCAGTTGTACAAGGTATTGGTGAGACCGCACCTGGAATACTGCGTACAGTTTTGGTGTCCATACTTAAGAAAGGACATACTTGCTCTCGAGTCAGTACAAAGAAGGTCACTCGGTTAATCCTGGGGATGAGGGGATGGACGTATGAGGAGAGGTTGAGTAGATTGGGACTCTACTCATTGGAGTTCAGAAGAATGAGAGGCGATCTTATTGAAACATATAAGATTGTGAAGGGGTTGGATCGGGTGGATGCGGGGAGGATGTTCCCGATGATGGGTGAAACTAGAACTAGGGGGCATAGTCTTAGAATAAGGGGCTGCTCTTTCAAAACTGAGATGAGGAGGAACTACTTCACTCAGAGGGTGGTAGGTCCATGGAATATGCTGCCCCAAAAAGCTGTAGAAGCTACATCATTACATAAATTTAAAACAGAAATAGACAGTTTCCTAGAAGTAAAGGGAATTAAGGGTTATGGGGAGCGGGCAGGAATTTGGACGTGAGTCTAGGTTCGGATTGGTCATGGCCCTGTGGGTAGTGGAGCGGGCCCAGGGGCCGTGTAGCCTGATCCTGCTCCTATTTCGTGTGTCTAATTCTGTTAGATTCAGGAGATGGTTCTGTGATAGTGGATTGGCGGTTAGGATCAGATCAGCCATGATCTTATTGAATGGCGGAGCAGGCTCAAGGGGCCGATTGGCCTACTCCTGCTCCTATTTCTTATGTTCTTATGTTCTTATAGTCTGAAGAAAACGGCACACCAATAGTTTTTTCAGCCTAACAATATTTTGTGCACAAAATATTTCATTGGATTCTCTGAACAATTCCATACTTTGGGCAACATGGCAAATAGCTGATTTTTGATTTGGGGTGAATTATTTAAAAAAATCTAAAAAGGCTTTATTTATTCAAAATAAAATTGAATAAATGTGGTAAATAAGTCTCAATATAACATTTAATACAAAAAAGCTTGAAAGCTTTCCTTTTGACATTATATTATAGACACTTCACAACTATGTTGAGATGTAATTAGACTCTCCAGCCTAAGCCATTTTACAGGGGATAGTTCTGAATGTTTCAAGCAATGGCAGTGAGCTTAACTAGAGCTCAGCTGATCTAAGATAATGGATTATCAAAAGGTGGGGGACGAGGCACAGAAGATGAGCAAGGAGCTTGCTACGGATGCCTATGCACAGTGAATTTAAAATTATAATCAATTCTGGAAAGTATTAGGGACAGTATCAAGAACAATATGTTTTAGAACTGACAAGGGAATAGACCATACTAGATTTAGTGATGAGCAACAAAGCAGAATTGGTTAACAATCTGACGGTAAGGGAACATCTTGCAAATATTGCCACAGTACCGAAACGGCTCTTATCAAAGTCACAAATGATACCTTATGTGACTGTGACCGTGGTAAACTCCTCCTCCATCATCCAGCTAAGTGCATGTCGTATTTGACCCCAAGATGAGCTTCCGAACACATATGCGTGCCATCACTAAGACCGACTATTTCCACCTCCAGAACATCACCCGACTCTGCCCCTTCCTCATATCATTTGCTGCTGAAACCCTCATCCATGCCTTTGTTAGCTCTAAACGTGACGATTCCAACACACTCCTGGCTGGCCTCCCATCTTCCACCCTCCATAAACTTAAGCTCAGCCAAAACTCTGCTGCCCAAATCCTATCTCACACCAAGTCCCATTCACCCATCACCCTTGTGCTCGCTGACCTACATTGGCTCCCGGTTAAGCAACGCCTCGATTTTAAAATTCTCAACCTTGTTTTCAAATCCCTCTATGGCCTCACATTTCCCTAGCTCTGTAACCTCCTCCAGCGCCACAACCACTCCCCTGCTCCCCCGAGATATCTGCGCTCCTCCAATTCTGGCCTTTTGCGCATCCCTGATTTTAATCGCTCCACCATTAGCAGCTGTGCCTTCAGCTGCCTAGGCCCTAACCTCTGGAATTCCCTGCCTGAACCTCTCCGCCTCTCTTTCCTCCTTTAAGACGCTCCTTAAAACCTACCTCTCATCTGTCCTAATATCCCCTCATGTGGGTCGGTGTCAAATTTTGTTTGATAATGCTCATGAGAAGCGCCTTGGGATGTTTTACTACGTGAAAGGCGCTATATAAATGCAAGTTGTTGTTGTTGTAATGTGATTGAATTTGATATTAGGTTTGAGAGAGAAAGGAGAGATTCAAACCAAGGTTTTAAATTTAAATAAGACAAACTTCAAAGGGATGAGAAATGAATTGACCACAGTAAACTGGGCTGAACTGTTAATGGGTAAACCTACAGACAAACAGTGGGAAGTATCAACTTAGTATTTGGTACGACACAAAACCCTTAAAAGGCAAAAGCTCCACTTATGTAGTTAAGCAACCGTGGTCAGCAAATGACAGAAGACACAGTGTCAAGCGAAAAGGCTTACACAGAAAGAAAAGTGGAAATCCAACAGACTGAGAGCGCTTTAAAAATCAACAAATGTATATAAAGAAAGTAATGAAACGCAAAAAGGAATATGAAAAAAAACTTGCAAGGGAGATCAAAGCTAACAGTAAAAGTTTTTATAAATATATTAACAGGAAGAGAGTGGTAAAGATGAATGTGGGCCCATTATAAACAGATGGAGGCGAGAATATAATGGATACTAAGGAAATGGCAGCCTTTTTTTTAAATTCATTGATGGGATGTGGGTGTCGCTGGCTAGGCCTGTATTTAGTGCCCATCCCTAATTGCCCTTGAGAAGATGGTGGTGAGCCGCCTTCTTGAACCGCTGCAGTCCATATGGTGTAGGTACACCCACAATGCTGTTAGGAAGGGAGTTCCAGGATTTTGGCCCAGCGACAGTGAAGGAACAGCGATACAGGTCCAAGTCAGGATGGTGTGTGGCTTGGAGGGGAACTTGTAGGTGGTGATGGTCCCATGCGTCTGCTGCCCTTGTCCTTCTAAGTGGTAGAGGTCGTGGGTTGGAAGGTGCTGTTGAAGGAGCTTTGGCGAGTTGCTGCAGTGCATCTTGTAGATGGTACACACTGCAGCCACAGTGCGCCGGTGGTGGAGGGAGTGAATGTTGAAGGTGGTGGATGGAGTGCCAATCAAGCGGGCTGCTTTATCCTGAATGGTGTCGAGCTTCTTGAGTGTTGTTGGAGCTGCACTCATCCAGGCAAGTGGAGAGTATTCCATCACACTCCTGACTTGTGCCTTGTAGATGGTGGAAATGCTTTGGGGAGTCAGGAGGTGAGACACTCGCCGCAGAATTCCCAGCCTCTGGCCTGCTCTTGTAGCCACAGTATTTATATGGCTGGTCCAGTTCAGTTTCTGATCAATGGTAACCCCCAGGATGTTGATAGTGGGGGATTCAGCGATAGTAATGCCATTGAATGTCAAGGGGAGATGGTTAGAGTCTTGCTTGTTGGAGATGGTCATTGCCTGGCACTTGTGTGGTGCGAATGTTACTTGCCACTTGTCAGCCCAAGTCTGAATGTTGTCCAGGTCTTGCTGCATATGGACACGGACTGCGTCAGTATCTGACGAGTCTCGAATGGTGCTGAACACTGTGCAATCATCAGCGAACATCCCCACTTCTGACCTTATGATGGAGGGAAGGTCATTGATGAAACAGCTGAAGATGGTTGGGCCTAGGACACTGCCCTGAGGAACTCCTGCAGTGATGTCATGTGATTGAGATGAATGACCTCCAACAACCACAGCCAACTTCCTTTGTGCTAGGTATGATTCCAACCAATGGAGAGTTTTCCCCTTGATTCCCATTGACTTCAGTTTTGCTAGGGCTCCTTGATGCCACACTCGATCAAATGCTGCCTTGATGTCAAGGGCAGTCACTCTCACCTCACTCGAGTTCAGCTCTTTTGTCCATGTTTGGACCAAGGCTGTAATGAGGTCAGGAGCTGAGTGGCCCTGGCGGAACCCAAACTAGGCGTCAGTTAGCAGGTTATTGCTGAGTAAGTGCCACTTGATAGCACTGTCGACGACACCTTCCATCACTTTGCTGATGATTGAGAGTAGACTGATGGGACGGTAATTGGCCGGGTCGGATTTGTCCTGCTTTTTGTAGACAGGACATACTTGGGCAATTTTCCACATTGCCGGGTAGATGCCAGTGTTGTAGCTATACTGGAACAGCTTGGCTAGGGGCGCAGCTAGTTCTGGAGCACAAGTCTTCAGTACTATTGCCGGAATGTTGTCAGGGCCCATAGCCTTTGCAGTATCCAGTGTCTTCAGCCGTTTCTTGACATCACGTGGAGTGAATTGAATGGGCTGAAGACTGGCATCTGTGATGCTGGGGACCTCAGGAGGAGGCCGAGATGGATCATCCACTCGGCACTTCTGGCTGAAGATAGTTGCAAATGCTTCAGCCTTGTCTTTTGCACTCACGTGCTGGGCTCCACCATCATTGAGGATGGGGATATTTTTGGAGCCTCCTCCTCCTGTTAACTGTTTAATTGTCCACCACCACTCACGACTGGATGTGGCAGGACTGCAGAGCTTTGATTTGATCCGATGGTTGTGAGATCGCTTAGCTCTGTCTATCGCATGTTGCTTCCGTTGTTTGGCATGCAAGTAGTCCTGTGTTGTAGCCTCACCAGGTTGACACCTCATTTGAATGAGTACCGTGTATCCATTTTCACAGTAGAGGAAAAGAACAAATTACAAACAGTACAAGGGAACCTATAAATTAGTCTTGGGGAGGAATATAGTATAAAGTAGAAAAAAGGTAATGGAGAAAATAATGGGACTTAAGATAGACAAATCTCCAAAACCTGATGGTTTTCACCCCAGTGTATTAAAACAAACAGGTGGGGAAATTGCACATATGTTAGTCATAATTTTTCAAAGCTCTCTGGATTCAAGAATTGCGCTTTCGGATTGGAAAGTTGTAAATAACTCCATTATTTAAGAAGGGAGAAACCTGTCAGTTTAACATTTGTTGTGGGCAAGTTACTGGAATCTATGATCAGGGACAGAGTGACTGAGCACTTGGACAAGTATGAGCTAATCAAAGAGAGTCAGCATAGATTTGTGAAGGTTTGGTCAAGTCTGACTAATCTAGTTGAATTTTTTTTAAGGAAGTCACTAGCATGGTTGATAGGAGAGTGTCTATGGATATCGTCTATATGGACTTCCAGCCATGGTACGCCGGTGGTGGAGGGATTGAATGTTTAAGGTGGTGGATGGGATGCCAATCAAGCGGGCTGCTTTGTCTTGGATGGTGTTGAGCTTCTCGAGTGTTGTTGAAGCTGCTAGTGACTTCCTTAAAAAAAATCAACTAGACTAGTCAGACATGACCAATCCTTCACAAATGAACGACGACAGACCAAGTAAGTGGCAAAACTATGGCAGATAGAGTTCAATGTGGGGAAGTGTGAATTCATCTGCTTTAGATCCAAGAAACACAAATGTGAGCTGTGGAGGAGCAAAGGGATTTGGATGGCCATATGCACAGATCGCTAAAAGCTAGCACACAGGTACCAAAGGTAATCAAAAAGGCTAATGGAATGTTGGCCTTTACCTTAAGGGAGGCTGGAATAGAAAAGAAGGAAATGATGCTTCAGTATGCAGAGCCTTGGTCAGACCCCATCTGGAAAACTGCATTTGGTTTTTAGCACCAAACATCAGAGAAGATATATTGGCCTTGGAGGAGGTACAATGCAGATTCACCAGAATGACACCATGGCTTAAAGAGTTAAATTAGAATGATAGGTTGCATACATTTGGCTTATATTCCCTTGAGTTTAGAAAGTGGAGGGAGATCTAATTGAGGTGTTTTAAACGATAAAGGGATTTGATAGGGTAGATACAGAGAATCTATTTTCTCTAGTGGAGAAATCAAAACAAGGGGGCATAATCTTAAAATTAGACTAAAAAAAAAGAGTGAAATCAGGAAGTAAGGATAGTGGAACTCTGGAATGCTTTCTCCCAAAATATTTTTGGTGGATAAGAGTATGAAAGGATATGGAGCAAAGGCAGGTAAATGGATCTAATAGAATGGCAGAACAGGCTCGAGTGGCTGAATGGCCTACTCCCTGTTACTTTGTTCCTATACAATTGATCAGTCCAATAACAGAATGAAGCCATGGTCATCAGGTGACAGCATACAGTCAAGAGCCCATTTTCATTTTAGCATTTCTATTTATTATTACAATAAAGCTGTCCAAAATCAAAACCAAATCCTTAAACAAGAAGCAAAATATGACAGATGCTGGAAATCTAAAACAACAACAGAAAATACTGGAACAACTCAGCAGGTCACTCAGTCTCTGTGGAAAGAACATATAAGTTAACATTTCAGGTGTAGACCCTTCGTCAGTTCTGACAAAAGTTCTATAAAGGAACAGGAAGAGGTCATTCAGCCCATCAAGCCTGTTCTGGCATTCACTTAGATCATAGCTGATCTGTACAAAACATCTATGTATCTAACATTAACGTATCTATTCTCCCACAGATGCTCACTGACCTGTTGAGTGTTTCCAGCATATTTTGTTTTTATTACACCATCTTTATACTGACTGGCTGAGAAGTAGATTATTTATAAATTCTGAAAAATTGAATAATAATGACAAAATTCTATAAAATTAGCAAGTAATTCCACACCAATGGCAGTAAATCATAATAACTTAATGATATAAATCCCATAATATTTTAAGTATAGTTTCTCTGAAATTAAAATAACCACTTTAAAAAGAAATAGTATTATTTTAAATCTGGCCTCTGATTTAAACTCTACAAACTTTTGAACAGAGCAAAGTATACACAAAAATCTCATATGTTTCTCATTCAGGACAGCAAAGTCTATTGAATTATGTTCCAGTAAGAGATTATTTTCTTAGTGTCATACATCTTACGTTAGCCTCATTGTATAAAAGCTTATTTGATCCTATAGGACGTAGATAAAAATTTCACACCCATTTTGAACAATTTGTCCAAACAACCATAAAGTTTCCATTTGAGTTTTTTTTTTCAAAAACAGAATAACCCAACTTGGATGTTTTTATAGAAAATCCAGCAAATAAGTATTTAAAAGATTAGATTAGAATCAGGTTAAACAGTCATAAATCACTGCAGATAAAGAAGGATTTTAAAAGAAATCCAATTACATAAACTAAATTAAATCAGCAGTCTACAAACTACCTGCTAAAACATTCACAAATCAGAAATTAAACTGTAACAGATTATCGAAATAAACTATTGGCTTTACAGCAGTCAACTGTTTTGGAGCTCTACTTTTAGGCAGGAATAGCCTTTATGATAAATCAGGAAACAAATCAATTCAAAGTCTATCTATTATTGGATGGACAAAGAAGAATAATGCACTACTCTGACCATGATGCAATATCCCTCCTCATCCTTCTTGACCTGTCTAGACCCTTTGACAATTGACCACATCATCCTCCTCCAATGCCTCTCCTCTGTTGTCCAGCTCAGTGGGACTGCCCTCGCTTGGTTACAATCTTATCTACCTAATCGCAGCCAGATTACCTACAGCAATGGCTTCTCTTCCTGCCCCTGCACCATTAACTCTGGAGGCCCCAAGGATCTATTCTTGGCCCCCTCCTCTTCCTCACCTACATGCTGCCATTTAGCGAAAGTGTCTGAAGGCAGGGGATCAGTTTCCACGTGTACGCTGAGGTCACTAGCATGGTGGATAGGGGAGTGACCCAGCTTGACTTCTCCATCACCCCTCTCTGCCTTTCTGCTGCCTTTGGGTTGTTAGACTGCTTGTCTGACATCCAGTACTGGATGAGCCACAATTTTCTCCAGTTAAACATTTGGAAGACCAAAGCCATTGTCCTCGGCCTCTGTCCCAGACTATTCAAATCCTCAAATTCTAGTTGACCCTGAGCTGAGCATCCAACCCCATAGCCTTTCCATTATAAAGACTGCCTACGTAACATTGCCCATCGCTGCCCCTGCCTCAGCCCATCTGCTGAAACCCTCATCTATGCCTTTGTCTCCTCTAGACTCAACTATTCCAATGCTCTCCTGACCAGCCTGCAATCCTCCACCATCCATGAACTTTAGCTTATCCAAAACTCTGCTGCCTGTATCCTATCCCTTACCAAGCTCACCCATCATCCCTGAGCTTGCTGACCTGCATTGGCTCCTGGTCGCCCAATACCTCAAATTTAAAATGATCATCCTCCTGTTTAAATCCCTTCATAACCTCGACCCTTTCTACCTCTGCAACCTTCTCCAGGCATTCTTCTGAGAACTGTGCATGTCTCCAAGTCTGGCTTCTTGTGCATCCTTCACTCCTTTCACCCAACCACTGGCAGCAGTGCCTTCAGCTGCCAGGCCCTATTCTTGGAATTTTCTCCCTTAACCCCTTTGTCTACATCTCTCTCCTCCTTTAAGACAGTTCTCAAAACCCACCTCTCTGGCCAAGTTTTTAGTCACCACTCTTAATATATCCTTCTTTGGAGAAGTGCCAGTTTTTGTTTGATTACACTTCTATGAAGTGTCTTGGGACACTTTTCTATGTTAAGGGCACTATATAAATGTAAGTTGTTATTGTCGTAGTAATTGTTTTATTCTGCCCATTGTATAGCTAAAGGAAAACTCCAGGAGAAAACCAATTACTTTATATTCAACTAAAAAAAGGCAGCTCCAATTAGAAAATTAACCACTGTAAAATGGTTGGGCCTCTTAGTCCCCCCATCACAACATCCAACTGCCTCTTGAAAGATTGCAGTGAGCTTTCCTCCACAACTCCACCTGTAATCAGTCTTTGTGTGAAGGTGCTTCCTGATATCAGTGTTGAATTTGTCTTTTACTGGCTTATACCATGGCTCTTTATCTTCAATTAACTTGAAAACATCGGATGAAACTTTTCTATTCCACTTACAGTCTTCCAGACCTCTATAAGATCCCTTAGATTCCTCCTTTCAAAACTGACAGCAAATGCCTCTAATCTTCTCTCATAATTCAGTCATCTGATACTAGGGATTAGCCTCGTAGTCCTTCGTTGCACAACCTCCAGGACTTGGATATTTCCCTTGTTTTTTGGTGACCTCAACTGAACATAGGAGTCAAGATGCAGCCTTACCAGAGTGCTGTACATCAGGCTCTACTGATGTGGCATTCTGTTTGCTGAAACACTTGTTTGTTTTTCCACCCTCAGCTTTCACCACTCTTGCTACGCTACAAAAAGTAAAAAGCAACACCTGATGCACTTTTTAAGGGGGAGGGGAGAAAGAGATGAAGACATCCAGCAAGAAAAATGCAGTGAAGCAAACAAAAGAAAACGTTTTTTGTTTTTTAAAAAAAATCAAAAATATGGCTTTACAGCCAACTGCTGAAGAATAATGGCCTTTTTGTGCTTTGTCCTGGAGTGTTCCTTTAATAGTATCATGGCTAGATATTTTTAAATTTGGTTGTCTTGACCATGGTTCAGTTCTGCTTTGCTCTCGGCATAAAATATCATTCTGCAAGCTCAATTTTGAAAAACCATAACCAACAAAGTTGTCATTTACCAACAATATAAAGTTGAATTTTTTAATGAATTTATTAAAAGCAACTAGAAAATAAATGTTATGCAATAGCTATACATCTTAGTGTGACACTGTCGGAGGACAGTGGCTGTTTTTGTATTTAAACATTTTTGGAGTTAAAAATTATACATTCAATTTGTTATAGATAGCTTTTTGTGAGTCAATAACTTATTTAAGAATAGCATATAAAAGATTCCAATTCATAATCTTTGAGTACACTGGAATCTATGTTCCTTTGGTATCATAGTTGTCACTCTCAATTATCTCCCTTTCTGATCAGAATTTTGGAGGGAGAAATTATAGCCACTATTTGATTACCAGTGCATAAGCAATTAAGAGTAAAATAGCAATGTCGAACAAACCATTCCCAAAGTAAGTCAAAATACAAATCTGCCATACAACCTAATTTACCAAGACGTGCCATCAGGAGACAGGGTAATTCCCATCGTGTTTGCCAAGGTCTGCAACGCCATTATGCAAAGCAGCATTCACTGAATTACATTTACTTCGGTAATAATTTCCAATCATCTAGATAGCACAAGTCTAAAAACACTACTGTGCACATTAAATTCAAAGGCCACAAGCAGAGGTGTTTTATCAGTAAATGGGACACTCTGAACATTGTGAAATCATTGCAATTACATACTGTATTACAGAGTTAACCTTTGTTAAAAAAGTACTAATGTTACAGCAAGTTTAAACTTAAAGGTTGGTGGAAACTATTGCATGACAATTCTGTTATTTTAACTGCAAAAATTTGAAATATTCGCAAACATCACATGATCCTAGTTTGCAGTTGGCAATGACTGCTTTATACAGTAAAATAATTAGAACAAAAGTTTTGTATTATCAATAAGGTTAACACTAACAAGCCTTTGTTTCACAAGCATCACTTATCTGGGTTAAGATTTCTTCAAAACAAAAACAAGAAAACAATCTTTAATAAAATGGCCCTTCACAGATTTGAAAACAGAACCACTTACCTGCAGTAATGTCATCATCTGCTAGGTCAGGTTCTTCTTCCTGAACTTTGGCATCTGCCCCTTGTAAATCAGGATTTGCACCGACAGCTTGAATGGTTTCTGTTGTCGCACCAGCTAAAAAGCAACCCATCAAAAAAGTTACAATCACAGATCTTAGGTTAAATTTGGTTTCTTTTAGCAAGATTTAAATGAAATCTAATTTTTAGCCTTTAAACGCCCACTGCCACATATTAATCAATGCAGTAATCACAAGTACTTCCCAGAGCACTGTGAATGAAAAGCTGAAGTTATACCAATTACAGGAAACTCTCGTTTAAACGACACCTAAATATCCAGAATTCTCTATTAACCGGCAAAATTCATACTCCGAAAACAACACCTCAATAACTGGAAATGTTGCCGAGTCCAATCCCCCGCAGTGGCCGAGTTAGTCAGTGGGGGGTAGTTCTCCAAACTGCCACTACTTGGCTTCTTGGCGCTGTCGGAAGTCCGAACACCTCAATAACAGGAGTCTGACTCTCCCGCGCTGCCAGTAGTCTCTTCCGATCCGCCATTTTTCTGTTTACTGTATAAGTTTTGTTTTACTGTTAAGTAATTAAAGAGTTATGGATTACCCTCAACTGGCAGTACTGTACTTAATCAAGCATCTTCCACCATCCATTTAACACAACATTCTGTAGGCGAGTACCCAATTACTGCATACTGCACATTTCTTGATTTTTTTATTTTTGTTTGTTAAAAATAGCCTCGGTAGATAACCCTCTCCATCATCCGGAATTTTTAATCAACCAGCACCATCCCGGTCCCGTTGGTGCCGGATACCAAAGAGTTTCCTGTACTGGCAATGCTGTTCTGTTGGGCAAAGCAAGGCTTCAGACATGCAACAACATACACTTATGGAGTATTTTTCACATAAAACATCCTAGAACATTTTACAAGAGGAGCAGTGGACAAAAAACAGGACATGGGAGAGTATTCGGCAAAGCAGCTGAAATCTTGGAGGTTTTTGAAGATGGGAAGGGAGGTAGGAAAGCAAAGAGGCTCAGAAAGAAAAATCCAGTGCCGGGACATGCTTCCTGAAGGCTAAACTCCCTACCCACACTGAAGCAAAGGCTGGGGTGGCAAACAACCACACAGAGTTGGAGGTATTTTGGGTACAGATAGAGTGGAGTAAAACCATGGAGTGATTTTGAAGTTCATGTGCTGAGGGAGAAGGAGCCAGTGGAGATCAGAAGATGGGTGCACAGTGAAGGACATGGATTGCATAATCCTAGAAGATTTGGAGTTTGTATTGCGTGCATATTGGTGAAAAGAAGAATGAAGAGGTTGAGGCCATTGAAGAAAGCAACGGAGAAGTTGAGGGCGAGGGTTTCAACTGCAGTGAGACAGGAATGTAGGAACATATTCTGAAGGTGGAAGTAAGCAGTCTTGGCAATTAATCAAATGTGGGGCTTAAAGTTGAGCCGAGGGTCACGTGCTATTTAAATGATTCATTCTCCATCAATAATATTTCAAATATCAGGAGAGCTGAATTGCTTCCACAATGACTTAGCAAGTTAATCCAGTAAGCAGCTCATCCATACAAATCAGGAAGATTCCCCAAGTGCAATGCATGATCTGTGCTGAGTTAGTTGATCTCAATTGAAGTGGGAGTAGTAGCTCCACAACTAGCCTAAAATTAGGGAGGGGAAAACAGGTTCGAGTTATTGCTCCCAATCGCTATCCACCACACCAGCTAGAATTGTGGAAGTCTGTGCGTATGGACAATGCACAAGGACTGGACTCAGCCATGATAGCTTCTGTGATGGAATTGGCCGCTGACACTCACAGCACAAATTAAAACATGGGTTTGGAGCTCATGGATCACTTCATCACCAAGATAGAGACCATCTGTTCAGCTGCATTCACCTTTCCCCTTGCCCACCAAGCCAAACCTCTCCCCAACCCCCGCAAGTTCAACTTCCTACCCTCGCCTGAACCATCTTGCCTCCAGTTTCTAACCCATCTGTTCCCATCCATTAAACAAACTCATCTCATCTACAAGACCCACCACCTGCTCCCTTGACCCCATTTCTACAAAACTCCTAACCGCAGCCAAATTTTCCCTCATGGCACCATTCCACGCAGGCATTATAAATGGTTCCCTCTCCTCAGGCACTGCCCTCTCTCTTTTCTCGCTATCACCACTCTCCTCATGAGACCCATCTATCCTCGCTTACGGTAGCCCTACTTCCAACCCCCCTTTCCTTTCCAAAGATCTTGAATGTGTTGTCACATTCCACTTCAATGTCCATCTCTCCCCTAACTCCCTCGAATCAGATTTCCGACCCTCCCACAGAACTGAAATCATCATCTTCTTAGGCAGTCCCTCGGAATCAAAGATGACTTGCTTCCACATTAAAAATGAGTTCTCAGGTGACTGATGAGTCCAATGCGGGACCTCCAGTCTCTGTCACAGGTGGGGCAGACGGTGGTTGAAGGGGCAGATGGTGGTTGAAGGGGCGGGTGGGTGGGGTGCTTGGGTTGACGTGTGCTCCTTCCGCTGTTTGCGCTTGGCTTCTGCTTGCTCCCGGCGAAGAGACTCGAGATATTCAGCGCCTTCCCGGATGCTTCTCCTCCACTTTGCACAGTCTTGGGCCAAGGATTCCCAGGTGTCGGTGGGGATGTTGCACTTTTTCAAGGAGGCTTTGAGGATGTCCTTGAAGCGTTTCCTCTGCCCACCTGGGGCTCTCTTGCCGTGTCGGAGCTCCGAGTGGAGCGCTTGTTTTGGGAGTCTCGTATCGGGCATGCGGACGATGTGATCCATCCATCGGAGCTGATCGAGCGTGGTCAAAGCTTTGATGCTGGAGATGTTGGCCTGAGCGAGAACACTGAAGTAGAGCTAACCAAAGTCACAAATGACACTTTCTTTGACTGTCTTGCATATCTCCTTCTTCTGTCTGCAACATTTGGCATAATTAACCGCACTGTCCTCCTCCTCCAAAGCCACTCCTCTGCTGTCCCACTCTTCATCCTTCATGTGGTTCCACTATTACCTGATGGATCATAGCCAGAGCATCTCTAGTGACGACTTCTCTTCCAACACTGTCACTTTTGCAATCCCCAAGAAACTGCTTTGGACCCCTCCTCTTCTCATTAACATTGCCCCATGGTAACATAATCCACGGATATAGGGTTAGCCTCTACATGTACAGTGATGACACCCAGCTCTACCTCTCCAACACCTCTCTCAGACCCTCCACGCAATCAACAACAACTTGTATTTATGGTGCGCCTTTAACGTAGTAACACGTCCCAAGGCGCTGCACAGGAGTATTTTAAGACAAATAATTTGACACCGATTCACATAGAATAAATTAGGGCAGGTGACCAAAAGCTTTGTCAAAGAGGTAGGTTTTAAGGAGCGTCGTAAATGAGGAAAGAGAGGTAGCGAGGCGGACAGGTTTAGGCAGGGAATTCCAGAGCTTAGGGCCTAGGCAACAGAAGGCACGACCACCAAAGGTTGAGCGATTATAATCAGGGGTGCTCAAGAGGGCAGAATTAGAGGAGTGCAGATATCTCGGGGGGGTTGTGGGGCTGAAGGAGATTACAGAGATAGGAAGGGGCAAGGCCATGGAGGGATTTGAAAACAAGGATGAGAATTTTGAAATCGAGGCGCTGCTTAACCGGGAGCCAGTGTAGGTCAGTGAGCACAGGGGTGATGGGCGAACTGGACTTGGTGCGAGTTAGGACACGGGCAGCCGAGTTTTGGATGACCTCAAGGTTATGTAGGGTGGAATGTGGGAGGCCAGCCAGGAGTGTGTTGGAATAGTCAAGTCTAGAGGTAACAAAGGCATGGATGAGGGTTTCAGCAGCAGATAAGCTGAGGCAAGGGCGGAGACAGGCGATGTTACGGAGGTGGAAGTAGGCGGTCTTTGTTATGCTGCGGATATGTGGTCGGAAACTCATTTCAGGGTCAAATATGACACCAAGGTTGCGAACAGTGTGGTTCAGCCTCAGACAGATGTTAGGGAGAGGGATTGAATCAGTGGCTGGGGAACGGAGTTTGTGGCGGGGACCGAAAACAATGGCTTTCATCTTCCCAATATTTAATTGGAGAAAATTTTTGCTCATCCAGAATTGTATGTCGGACAAGCAGTCTGACAATTTAGACAACGTGGAGAGGTCGAGAGAAGAGGTAGTGAGGCAGAGCTGGGTTTCGTCAGCATACATGTGGAAACTGACGCTTGCAAGACTGCTAATCCAACATCCACTCTTGGACTAGCCATAATTTTCTCCAATTAAACATTGTGAAGAGCGAAACCACTGTCGTTGGCCTTAGCACAAACTCCATACCCTTGCCACTAACTCCATCCCCTCCCTGGTCAATGTCTCAGGCTTTTCACAGTCACAACATCCTGTTCAACTCTAACCTCCTTATCTCTGTAATCTTTTCCAGTCCTACAACCCCTCCCAAACAAACACTCTATTCTTCTGACTCTGGCCTCTTGTATATCCCCTTCACCCCACATTGGTGCAACAACAACTTGCATTTATAGCACCCTTAACGTAGTAAAACATCCCAAGGTCACAGGAGCATTATCAAACAAAATTTGACACCAAGCCATAAGGAATTATTAGGACAGATGACCAAAAGCTTGAGCAAAGAGGTAGGTTTTAAGGAACGTCTTAAAGGAGGAGAGGTAGAGAGGTTTATGGAGGGAATTCCAGAGCTTAGGACCTACGCAGCTGAAGGAACAGTTGCCAATGGTGGAGTGAAGAAAATCGGGGATGCTCAAGAGGCCAAAATTGGAGGACCGCAGAGATCTGAGGTTGTAGAACTGGAGGAGGTTATAGAGATAGAGAGAGGCGAGGCCATAGAGGGATTTGAAAACAAGGATGAGAATTTTAAAATTGAGGTGTTACCAGACCATGAGCCAATGTACATCAGCGAGCACAGGGGTGATGGGTGAACGGGATTTAGTACGAGTTAGGATATGGGCAGCAGAGTTTGGCTGAGCTTAAATTTATGTAGGGTGAAAGATGGGAAGCCAACCAGGAATAGTCAAGTCTAGAGGTAACAAAGGCATGGGTGAGGGTGAGGGATTCAGCAGTAGATGAGCTGAGACAGGAGCGGAGTCAGGCGATGATACAGAGGTGGAACGAGGTGGTCTTGCAATGGAGCAGATTTGTGGTCGGAAACTCATTTCGGGGTCAAATATGATACTAAGGTTGTGAACGGTATGGTTCAGCCTCAGATATTTGCCTGGGGGAAGAATGGAGTCCGGTGGCTAGGGAACGGAGTTTGTGGCGGGGACAGAAGACAATGGCTTTGGTCTTCCCATTACTTAATTGGAGGAAATTCCTGCTCCTCCTGTACTGGATACAGAGCAATCAAGAGTTGGAGTCTGAAGACAAAAATAAATATATATTCCAGAGGGCTGTAGATTGATCAAGAATAGGCCTCCATTTGGGGGGGAGGGGTGGTTGATGAGAGGGAAGATACAATATCTAAATACAGAGCTGCATTTAAATAATAAATAGCTAAACTAAATTGCCTACCTGGTTACTCATTTGCGCAATGGAAATCTAAATTAGTGGAGAATCAAAGCTAAGAGGCGAAAAGTGCTTCACAGTGTCACCCAGTGGCAAAAGCCTGCGCGAACAGGCTGACTCAAAGCAATTCTTTTAAACTGACTCTAACATTAATAACAAAATCTTATTAAAACGTGAGAGGCATTAAAAAAAAAGGATTACATACAAACATAACAGGTAGGTATGAACACATTTAAAAGTCAGAAGTCCACAAGAACTTTTCATATTGGAGCATTCATTGGGAGGACATGCCAGGCATACTAATTTTAATCTGTAGCTGTTGTTGTAGAGTAAATATTATGTGTTCAATATAATTTGTATGGATTATTTTGGATATAGGTAAAACATAAAAAATATTTAGGGAATTGTGTATTTGAAATAGCGTCAATTTGGGTGCTGGGGTAAGGTTGTGTTCATGCTGGTGAGCGTCTAACAGTGGGTGAGGCAGAAGTTGGGGCTGACTGTTTAAGTGGAAACTTTGCCTTGAAAGAGGATAAGTCATCGTGGAGATTGAGGGGTGAGGTGGAGCAGAAAGGAAACATAGGATGGTGGTAAAGAAGAGAATGGTAAAGCAAAAGGTGTGGTATATCTGCCATCTTTAATACTTATACATAAAGTTTAAATTTGAAAAGGAGGCCATGAGTTGAACAACACAGCTGTACTCTGAAGAGAGCAGGTATCCAACCCAATACTTATGCTATTACACCATCTTTCTTTGATGTGTGGATTTCTTGGACTGGAATCACATCACATTTTGTACTTGGACTTATTCAGGTGTCCAATCAAATGTTATAACCCCATCCTGTGAAGCAGTGCATCATTTGCTTTTATATCGGTGCGTCAGTAGGCATAATGGGCCGGATATTCCGATCCCTACGGGTGGGTACACGCTGTGTACCCACCCGTAGGGGCATCGGAAATGCCGGTTTCAGGCATGCACTGCGCATGCGCTGAAAACCGGCATTTCCGATCTGTCAAGAAAGCTCTTGACAGATCCTCCAGCTGCCCTGGAGAAAGGCCTTTGCATGCGGATAGTTCCACTTTCTGGAGACCCTCTGCCCACAGAAAACCCTTACAATTCTTGCACCTGGTAAAAGCAGGCATGAGGCCTGCTTTTACCAGGATAAGAGTAGAAAAAAGTAAACAAAAAATGTTTTCACTGATTTATCATTTAAAAATACTTTAAAAAAAGATAAGTTTATTTTTAGCCCCGTAAAATTCTTTATTTTTTTCAAAAAATAAAACTTTTGCTTAAAATACTTAATTTATTGTCATTTCAAGTCATTTTAAAAATGTGATTTAAAAAAAATGTATTTAAAGTTTTACTATGTTTTGGGGGTGATCTCCATTCATATATTTGACAGGTCTTCCTGTCAAATGTATGAAGGGAGATTCCCTTCTGTGATTGGCTCCCCATGGCCCACGTGACCCCGGGGATGCTGCGAACTACATGCACCCCTGGGATGTGTGGGCCCTGCGCACCAGTAGTTTGGAGAGGCCCAGCAGCGGAACTGTGCGCCTCCCGGGAGCCCTCAGGTAAGGACGCAGATTTTTCCAGATCGCAGTCCTCCACCCGCAGGAGGCCTGCGATCGGAATATCTGGGCCAATGTTTTGTATTCAAGAATTTGGTTTTTTTTTGCATTTTCCTGATTTGTTTCCTGTTTCTCCAAGTCTAAGATGGAGTTTTTGGCAAATTCAACTTTCCAAGCACCATGTAGTGCCAATAGATTACTTTCAACGTGCATAGAATAATCTGCTAACTGATGATATTAATTTAATAGCAGATAACAGATTGCTTCAGCATATAGGTCTCGAAAATGAATTTTTGACTGACTATTCTTAGAATCCCTCAACTCATATGAGAATACAAATATTTTGTGCAAAATATCTCCATTATATATGTGGTTCAGTCCTCCAGTAAATTGAGCTTGCTACCACAGATCAGTTCTGCTCTAGATTCCTAGTGTGCTTTGATAGACAGACTGCCTGCCTCACATTAATTCACTTCACACCATTTCAATCGATCAATGGCAGGCTCCCCAGCCACTTTAGACAGTGCCTGTCTGGCTGCCTGCATGCACAGGAGCACACTAACTCAGACAAATCAGTGCTCAAGAGCGTGCACAGATTGAGAGTTCACTGTAGTCAAGGCCTTGAAGGTGGAGCCTGATGGGAATCCATGCCCTGCCATTCAGATTGGTTGATCATGCATGTCACGTGAAGCAGCTTCAATTTCTCTGCTCATTCGTGACTACAGCAGATGACTACGTGGCATGCATTTGAGTGATAATGAGCACAGTACATGGCTGACTTGCAACATTTAACCCTTTAAAAGCTGTGGTTATCTCTTCTGTTTAAAGGGTTTTAATGATATTGTGTGAAGCAGGATTGATATTTTAAAATCATAAAATACAAAGCAGAAAATAAAGTACTTTTTCATCCTTTTATGCAATATTCCCTCTCATTTTTATTGGGCTGCACGGCCCATTCAAAATTCCATGCATGTGTGGTTTTCCACTTTAAAAGCCGGTGAGCCGGCTGCACAGGACCTCCAGAGCGCTGTGCAGCCGCGCAGCTTAAAGGGAACATTGCTTTTATGTTGGTATAAATTGCACACAAAAGGATTAAAAAGTGTTTTTATTCCTCAATAGTAGTTTGGTATTTCTTCCTTTTAGCATAGAAAAGAATAGCTATTCCAGCATATGCTCAGAGTTTGCATTATTTGGATAGGAGCAGACATATTACCTGATAAATACAATAGGAGAGCAACAAGACTCGCACATAACTTAGGAACATAGGAATTGCTGGACGAAAAAAGACTAAGGTTCATCTTCTGCCATCCGGGTAATCGCATGATGCAATGATAATGGAGTTGTTGACCAATCATAGCAATCAATCTCCATCAATTAGTCTACAACAAATCCAGAAATGACACAAGGAAAACCCCAGTGGTGGAAAGCTTTGGGCACCACAGAGCCAAAGTCACCTTTATCCTTCCACGTATGCTACACTTAGCACGTCATGTCTCAAATTACCCATGCATTGTATCCCAAAATGTTGGGGAGTCAACAGAAGGACTCTCCATAAAATGTACTACTCCCACCCACCCAGAAGCCACGTGAAAACAGGGAGAAATTCATTAGAAAATCTACCGCTGTAGCGGTTCTTCATCTTATTGCAACACATAACTCCATGCCAGAGTTCAATTTCTAAGATGGAAAAATGTTGTTCATTCTTTCCAAATTAAAGGTCAGATCATCTGCATGAAACATGTTGCGCCTGCCTCAGGAATTCTATTCTAGACAACGTAGTCATCTAGAACTCTTTCCTGTCATGCAGTTATGTTATGGAAACTCTGAACAGTTTCTCTCTTGTCCTATGCGCCATCGATTACTAAAGTCAAATTTCTAGAGTTAACTGTCATAGTTACAGCTGTCTTCAGTTGCACCCTGTTATGTTCCCTAAATAAATTAAAAGCGGACAAAAAAAAATTAAACAAAAACTTATTTGCAATAATTACATTTTTCAGTCGTGTTCTTTGGAATTAAATGAAGCGCTTGTTATAAAGACCACAAAACTAGTCAAAAGCAGTGCTAGGCTTCTATAAATTGCTGTTGGACTGCATTCAAATTTTAGAAGAATTTGTCATATGACATTTTATTGTCAGCAGTAACTATTGCTTTGCTATAGAATAGGTTACATAAGGAACCCAAGCATTAGTGTTTTGTTGAAACCAGCCTTATACATGGTTATCCATTGTACAGGGTGTGGTTTGCTCCTCATGGAAAATGGTAACCTAATTTACAAAATAATGCAGAGGTTCATTTAATTGATGATAATTTTTACTTGAGCTGACAGGGTTAATATAAATAGCTCTTTCTACTACAGCCAGAGCATTTTTTTCTGATCTACATAAACCTGAAGGTCAATTATTACATCACAAAAAATGTAAGCAAATCATTTCTTAAAACAATCAATATACTAACTTTGCTTTAATATGGCATATAAATGTCAATCATTTCTATCGGGCAACAATTACAACATTGATGATTACATAATCTCTAAGCAGATCTTTTCTATCTGGGAGATTCCAATGCTTAAGTCAATTCTTGAAATTTTATCACAGAATTTCAACTAAGTTTAAAAGAATACAAAATAAAAAAATAACTAGCTTTAGAAAAAGAAAAACCATAAGGGCTAGAAATTCGATACATTTGCGCCTTCAGGGGGCACAACCGACTTTTCACCCGGGCACGACGCTGCTAACAACTCCCGCTAAATTCAGCGGCGGGGGTAACCGGTAGCGCCCCGCTGTGCAGGCGATGACGACGTCATCACCGTGTGCAGCGCCTAGTTTTTGCCCCGCCTGCAAAATTGGCCCGCGCCCCCTGAAGCTGCGCCGGTTGGTGACAGCGACCGATTCAGGGGGTGGGAATGGAGCAGCAGGAGGCTCGCAAGGCGGTAAGTAATGGGGAGGTGGCGGGCAGGGAAAAAAAAAAATTAGCCGACTTACTTGTTGTGGCCCGTTGCATCTTTCAACACGGGGTCCGTGCTGCGATCTTACAGCCCAGCACTCAAGTGCCGGGCTGCTGACACGGTACCCACTCCCCGGTGGCCCAGGTTGGGCCCTCCCCTTTAATGAGGGGAGGAGCCCTTCCATGCGGCAGCGCTACCTGGCGCAGTGCGCAGCGCTGCAGAATGCACTGCCCCGATATTCGGCGTTAGCACTTTAAGCAGAGTGTGGAGTGCTTGAATTAGTGCTCCACCTCCCACTTGGAGCACTAAAACTGAAGTTAGCGATCGCCGGCGCTATTTTTTGCCGGCGCTAAATTTAGCGCCCAGGCGATGTTAGCGAACCAAAAAATGGTCGCAACCAAATTTTTCCCCCCAGACTTTAATCATTGTGTTTCCTACATTTTATGAGGATGTTTTCAAATGCATTTGTAACCCTTTTAAATCTCTAAAGCCTTCAGAAGGAGCTCTGTTCTCTGTAAATATCACGAAGTGGCTGGCATTTTCAGCTAGTCCGAGTGTTCTCTCAAACACCAATTCTCTTCAATCAATATTGATTTTAAAAATTTCAGCAGCTCTAAAGAAACAGATTCCCAAGGAAAACACAGCAGCTGACTTTGTATTGATCAGTTCGGCGCTCCATGACACTATTCTACTCGTGCTTTTCTATGGAAACCTGGGACATGATGCAAAAATCAAGCACAGACATAGCTTTCTACTAATGATACTGGGAATGCTATTTTCTGTTTCATTATGACTAGAATTCCTTCTACTCAAGTATTCAGAAACAGATTTATTTTTTTGTCTGTGCATCAATACCTTTTTTCCTTTAAAGATATATATCCCTTTAAATAATGCCATCTTTGAATCTGGCTTTCTACACATAGTAGAATTTCTTATTACTAAAGTATAATCTTTCCTCTTGGCACAGCAAAATGAAGGATGTTGGAGTGGCTGACAGAAGGGGCGCCTATGCTAAATGGCGTTATAAAACAAAATTTGACACCGAGCCACATAAGTAGATGTTAAGCCAGGACTTGGTCAAAGCAATAGGTTTTAAGGAGCGTCTTAAAGGAGGAGAAAGAGGCTGAGCGGTTTAGGGATGGAATTCCAGAGCTTTGGGCCTAAACAGCTGAAGGCATGGTGGAGCAATTAAAATCAGGGATGCACAAGAGGCCAGAATTGGAGAAGCGCAAAGATTTGAGGTGTTCAGGGCTGGAGGAGGTTACAGAGAAAAAGAGGGGCGAGGCCATGGAGGGATTTGAAAAAAAGAATGGAGAACAGTGAGCATATGAAAAATACTGGCATTTGTGTAACATCAAATCATACCATCAAAATATCTCAAAGCACTTCACACAATGAGTTACTTAAGGAGCAGCTAATGTGCATTTTACTGTCGGAAGGAAAGTTGGCCAGATTATCAGAAGAATTTTCTGCTCTTCTTTGAATAGCCATGGGATGTTTACTCTTAAATAAGCCCGTGGCCTCTCTCTCTTCCTCCTTTTGTATCCTCTGCCATGCCCAAAGAGGCACCCATCACTGGTTCACCCAGAGTAGCATTCTCTGCTCCCGATGACATAAGAACATAAGAAATAGGAGGAGTAGGCCATTCGGCCCTTTGAGCCTGTTCCGTCATTCAATGAGATCATGGCTAATCTTCTGCCTCCACTCCAATCACCGGCCCTATCGCCATATCCCTTGATGCCCTTACTAGTCAGAAATCTATCGACTTCTGTTTTGAATATACCCAATGATTGAGCCTTCACAGCCCTCTGGGGTAGAGAATTCCAAAGATTCACCACCCTCTGTGTGAAGAAATTTCTTCTCATCTCAGTCCTGAATGGCCTACCCTTTATCCTGAGGCTGTGGCTCCTGGTTCTAGATTCCCCAGCCAAGGGAAACATTCTCCCAGCATCCATCCTATCAAGCCCTGTAATAATTTTGTATGCTTCAATGAGATCCCCTCTCCTTCTTCTGAATTCAAGAGAATACAGGCCTAGTTTACCCAATCTCTTCTCACACGACAGTCCCACCATCCCAGGAATCAATCTCGTGAACCTTCGTTGCACTCCCTATATGGCAAGTATATCCTTCCTTAGGTAAGGAGACCAAAATTGTACACAGTACTCCAGGTGTGGTCTCACCAAGGCCCTATATAATTGGAGTAAGACTTCTTTACTCCTGTACTCAAATCCTCTTGTAATGAAGGCCAGCATACCATTTGCCTTCCTAATGGCTTGCTGCACCTACATATTCACTTTCAGTGACTCATGTCCAAGGACACCCAGGTCCCTTTGAGCATCTGCATTCCCCAATCTTTCACCATTTAGGAAATACTCTGCCTTTCTGTTTTTTCTACCAAAGTGGATAACTTCACATTTATCCACATTATATTCCATCTGCCATGTTCTCGCCCACTCGCTGAGCCTGTCGAGATCCCCCTGAAGCCTGTCGAGATCCCCCTGAAGCCTGTCAAGATCCCCCTGACCATCCCACTCAGCTTGCTCCTCAGAAGTTAAACTGTGTAACCTTCTCTTCATAGCTCTTATCTCTTCCAGTGCCTCCTCTGACCCTGCCAGTGGATGACCAACTACTCCACACTGTCCTCCAGAACCTTTATTCACTTGCAAATAAGACCAGTGACATTCACACATTCATTGTGGTGTAGATCATGCTAATAATTTCCAAATCTTAAACTCCAAAGTTTAGGATTTGTACAACATTTCGACATATCGGGCCTGGCCGAGACAGATATCTGACTTTCAGACAGTGACTCCTCCCCCTTCACCGAAGCCCCCCCCCCCCTCCTACCTGGCTACACATTCTATCAACTGATCCACCCAAACTGCTACAGTGGTTGAGCAATTATTATCAAGTCCAGCATAGCCTCTCCCTTTACTCTGCTGGAACCTTTCCCTCCTTCAAGCAGATCACCCAATTCCATCCTTCCATTCCTTCACTGTCAGCCATTGGCTCAGTGGTAGCACTCTCACTTCTGAGTCAGAAGGTTGTGGGTTCAAGTCGCACTCCAGAGATTGAGCACATAATGTAGGCTGACACTTCAGTGCAGTACTGAGGGAGCACTGCACTGTCGAAGGTGCCGTCTTTCGGATGAGACATAAACCATCTCAGGTGGATGTTAATAGATCCTATGGCACTATTGGAAGAAGAGCAGGGAGTCCTCGCGGTGTCCTGGCCAACACTTATCCCTCATCCAACACCACCAAAAACAGATTATCTGGTCATTTAGTTCATTGCTGTTGGTGGGAGTTTGCAGTGTGCAAATTTGTAGCCACGCTTCCTACAGTACTTCATTGGCTATGAAGCACTTTGGGACATCCTGATGGCATGAAAGGCGCTATAAAAATGCAAGTCTTCTTTCTTTCTTTTCACGTAAAATTATCCTTGTTTAAAGACTTCCCAAGCTCCAAAACAACCATCCCCAAGATCTCTTGCCTTTTCTCTTCCTTTAGCCTCTCCACGAGCCTCAGTGATTTCAATTTACAGGACATCTAAATTCCCCTGCTCCCTCTCCTTCAACATTTGCCCTCCTGTCCTTACTCAATCTCAACCTTTACGTAAAATCTCCCAACACATCCATGGCCACCCTTGGTCTACACCATCTCACATGGCCTCTTCACCATCAAAATCATGGATTAAAGCAATCATTAACCACTCTTCAACTCCTTTACCACCTACCATCTCCCTGCCTTCCCTCAAACATATGACCTTCAGTCTCTGCCCCTGAAAAAAGATTCTCCCAAATTTACTGAAGCTCCCAACTTCCTCTCTTTTGGTCCTACAACTATTGTGACATGCCTGCCACTGTTATCCTGTTGAACTGCTCCTTCGCCTCTGCTTATGATTCCTGTGTTTACACCAAATCACTCGGCTTCTCCTCATTACTGTTTCTCCAATGCATTATTCCATTAACTCAGAGGACCACAAACTTCAGCACGTCTGACTCACAACTGACCAAGTCATTCATCACCAGATATGGCTCAACCATGCCTGTCTCTCCTCAGCCAAATCTTCTGGTTATTCCAGGATTATCCTGGAGAGCAAAGACAACCGATGGCTTCTTTTACTCTATAATGAACCATTTCCTCATCCTTCTTTACCCTGCCCCATCACCCTCTCCACCAAGTGTAAAGGTTGCATGGATTTCTTTGTCTCTTGAACTGAGATCATGTGTGCAGCTTTCCTCCATAGTCACTGGGTCAAAATTCTGGAACTCCCTCCCTAACAGCACTATGGGAGTACCTTCACCACGCGGAAGGCAGTGGTTCAAGAAGGCGGCTCGCCACCACTTTCTCAAGGGCAATTAGGGATGGGCTATAAATGCTGGCCTTGCCAGCAACGCCCACATCCCAGGAACGAATAAAAAAAATGTTTCTGCCATTACCTTCCCCACAACCAATGCCCCCAAACCAATTAGTAAACTCACTCATCCTAGCCCTGATCCCCTCGCACTCTGTAGTTTCTCTCCCATCTCCCTCCTTGCCCTTATCAAGCTTCTTCTTCTAGCTCCCTGAATCCCCTTCACATTCAGCTCCAGGCCACTCAATGACCTTTCCTGGTCACCATGCTTGCTAACATTGTTAATAGCTCCCTCAGTTCAGGCACCATCCCCCTCACTTTGAAAACACCATCGCTTCCTTCCACACGACCTTTCATGCTCTCTACCTCCCCATCCATAACCTCTCTTTCATCTCTAAGGTTCTTGAATGTGTCATCACCTCCCAGATCCATGCCCATCTATCCCAAAATCTGTTTCAAATCTCTTTGGTCTGGCTTCCACCCTATTCACACCATCCTGTTCAAAGTCACAAATGTTATCCTCTGTGACTGTGACCAAAGTATATTATTCATCCCTGTCTTCTGACCTGTCTCAGTGTTCAACACAGTTGACCATGCCATCTTCCTCCATCATATTTCCGCTGTTGTCTAACTCCATGGGGCTGCTTTGTGTGCTTCCAGTCCTACCTGTCCCAATGCAGCTAACACATCTCCAACACTGGCTTCTTATCTCACTCCTGCAGAGTCAATTCCAGAATTTCACAATGATCTGTTCATGGCCGTTTCTTCTTCATTATCTACATGCTGCCCTCTTCTGACATCACAGGCAGGCACAAAGTCAGCTTCCATATGTACTGATGATGCACAGTTCTACCTCTCCACTAATTCCCTCGATACCATAGCCATCTCTGTGCTTTCAAATTGCCTAACTGACAATTTCATGGATGAGTCAAAATTTCCATCAAATGATATCAGGAAGACCAAAACCATTGTTTTATCTGCCCCCAAAAACTCTGCTCATTTGTCATTGATTCCATCCCTCGCTCAGACTAAACCAGGCTGTGTAAAACTCTGCCATCCTGTTTGAGGCAGAGGTCTGACGAAAGGTCATCGACCTGAAACGTTAACTCTGGTTCTCTCTCCACAGATGCTGCCTGACTTGCTAAATATGTCTACCATTTTCTGTTTTAAATCCATTTATGTCACCTTGAGACTTAATTTCTCCAACATCCTCCTTGCTGGCCCTCTGTTATTAACTGTAACTCATTCAGAATTCAGTAGCCCATACTTTGTCCTCCACCATGTCCCACTTGCCCATCACCCTGTGCTGGTCAACACTTTTTCCCTGCTCTCAGCACATTAAATTTAAAAGCTTCACCTTTCACCTTGAAATACTTCTAAGGCTTTGCCCATCCTAATGTGCAACCTCTTCCAGCTCCACAATTCCAGCTTTTTGCACATTCACCTCTCACCATTGGTGGCAGAGGGTTCAGTCACCTCAACCCCACCATGTGACACTCACTCCTTAAACCTCTCAACTTCCCTTTGTCTCTCTCTACCTTTAACAGCCTTTTTAAAACCCCTCTTTTTCAGCCAAGCTTTTGGTCACCTTTCCTAACTCTTCCACCAAGATTTGGCAACTGATTCCTTTTTATTTTGCTGTCTGTACAGCAGCTTTCTCTACATTAAACACGTTATAGGAAAGCAAGTTGTATATTTCCAGCATTTTTTTTTTAATGAAAAGGTAGTACACAGTGCTGCACACCCTGTACTTACTTTGGTATTGACAATTTGCAGATTTTTCCATGAAGCAGCAATCTCACTTTAATGCCAAAAAATATTAAACTTCCATCTACAGGTGACCACAATGATATATTTATACATTTCCTGTTAAATCTTCAGAATCAATGCCATTAATGGGTAAACTTACAAGAAAAACATATCAAATAAGAAAAAAAGCAGCCTGGCTCCTGGTAGCATTTTAGTGCAAGACTCTGCAGTTGTGGTCAGTTCTTAAGCCCAATGTCCCTGATGTACACCCCCACTGCTATATATGGTAGGGTTAAGATTTTTACTGGAACTTACAAAGCAGTGTCCCACTGCAATTTACTTACTGTATTGCCATATATTACATATATTCAGAACAGCTTTGATATTTATTATTTTAGCATTGCAGGGGAAAATGGATTTTGCAATAGTACAGTGTAGTATATGTAACTGTTTACTGAAATCTAGTGAACAAACGTTAATAATTTATAGCTCCAGATGGGCATTTAAGAATTAAGAGATGTGGTGCAGGTGTAGAAATAGTTTCTAACAGGAAACAAACTGCTTTTTCTTGCCGATCCTTTTTGGGTAAGACAAGGCCCAGGAAGTATTTCCTCACAGGATACATTTTTCCTTTAATTCTAAATGCACCTCGGCTTTTATTATAATAAAAACGGGAAAAAAACTATAAAGAACCTACTTCACTTCCACTAATTTGGATACGACATCGCAACATAAACAATTCTAAAGACATCTGTTGTACAACTGGTAAAAACATATTGCACTAATTGAAGTATATATTTATTACATAATTAATATTTCCCTCGCTCTGGTTATTGTAAACTTGGTGATGAGAGGAGGATAAGCAGGTAATCTTATGTTCTTATGTTCTTAATCCAGCTACTGTATGTACAAACAGCTACTGGGAGCGACACAAGACCACTTGTGTTGACACTGCCATTTTTTCATCCACTTCTGAAAGCACGTTGCTTCTACTCAACATGAATTAACTCTTTTCAAAAATAAACAGGTTTTACTTGTAATCATTAATAAGTAGGTTCTTTATAGTTTTTGTTTCCATTTTCATTAATACAATTGGTCATGGTATGTGAAGATGACAAGGAGTTTAGTCCAGTTACTCATAATTTAGTACATTTCATGTTACGGTCACAATAAATAAAATTTATGTCTTAAATGTGACTAGTGAAAAACTTTCAGCTTTCAAAATACACAATTCTCTTCCTTCTACCGGATGAAGTTTTCTCTAGAGATATCAAGATTTTTTTTTTTTTTAATTCATAATATTCTTGAGCTCATTAAAAAAACTCCCTACACATTCAAATTTGGTTCAAGAATGCTAATACATGAACTGATAATGAGAAATGCCTCATCTATTTTCTTTTCTCATTTTTGGACTTATCCAGGTTGGATTTTACAAACTATAGAAGAAAGTTTTTCAAGACTGTTTTAACTACTTCACACTTTGAACTACAATATTTCACCAATACTTAAAAGGCTATTTTCTAAAATTTTCTGAATACATTCCAGCAAATGAAGTATACACAGATAAACCTACTTACAGAAAAGCACACATACAGTGCTGTGCAAGGTAAGATTGAAAAATAAAATAACCAGAGGTCAGGAATTAAGTTCAGAGTATTTTAATTATACATGACAAAGGTACGGTAGGCCTGCAACTAATAAAACCCTGGGGCAGTCATCAAAAGTCTGAAGTTGGGAACTATATAGTTAAAGGGGCAGCAAGGGTCATGAGGTTTAAATCAAAGGGTATCTGTTCATAAATTTTTCAACAGATTCTGTGCTACATCAATTAATATTAACAAGAATAGTTCAAGTGCACTTTGAGTCAAATACTTAAAAGTAACCCCAAAGCCAAACTAGTTTAGTTTAGAACTGTGTTCACTGATCGCATCGATCTTTCTAAACCATCCAGTGTACAGGCGCATTGGGAAGAAGGACTGCATTACATGTGCTAGATTAATTATTTCATAGGAATGTAGAAACAAGAGTAGGCTTTTCATCCCATCAAGTCTGCCCCACTCCATTGTGCCAGATTGTGCAGCTTAATATTTTTCAAAGCCAATTTTTCATTTCTTAATACCCTTACTTTTCAAATAAGTTAATATTGCCCTTTTAATTCTAGATCTATGGCCTTCCAGAACAGAGCATTCATATTTTCACAACTCTGTATGGGGGAAAAATTGTGGATCTATTATTAACTAGCTTAATTCAAATTTTAAGCTTATGCCCTACTGTTCTAGATTATTTTACTGAGGCAAAGATTCCTTTTTCTATCTACCTGTCAACTCTCCATTATTTTAAACACCTCAATTAAATAACCCCTCAATCTGTATCACTAGTGAACATAACCCCTCGTTATAGTCGACCTTGTATGCAAAATATGAACCTGGTGGGTCATTGTTGAGCTTTCTCCAAGCCAGGATATTTTTCCTAAGGTGGGACACTCAAAAATGAACACAATGCTGTTTTGAGGGAACTCACTAGTGAAAGGCAGTTGACTTATGAGAAGCAAGTAGTGTGAGAAGGCTCTGAGTGAGTACAGAGAGTTAGCAATTAAAGGGTAGTAGGATTAAAATGATTTTCAATTACCTCAGATTCTTATTATGGCAGGACAGCGGAAATCTAAGTTGTGCAGAACTTGCGCGATGTAGGAATTTCTGGAACCGACGAGCGTCCAAGACAATCACTTATGTCGGAAATGTCTTCAGATGGACTCGCTCAAGTTCAATGTTACTGAGCTTGAGAAACAGTTCGGGACTCTGCATTCTGAAAAGAGGAACGGTCCCTGGATTGCAAAAGTCAGGATAGGGGCATCAAACAGCTAGAAAAGAATAGTGAGGCAGAGAAAGGGAAGTAAGGGAAATAAGGGTGGAAGAAGGACTCAAGCAGAGGCTAAGGTACAGCCACCAGTGGTAGGCGATGGAACAGGAGAAACGTACAAGAAGCCGGAGGCAGAGCAACGGAGAATTCAAGGGTGAGGTGTAACACTGGAGGAGGTTAGAGAGATAGAAAAGGGCAAAGACATGAAGGGCTCTAAACACGAGGATGAGAATTTTAAATTTGAAACACTGGGGGACCAAGAACCAACAGAGGTTACCAAAGGCATGGACAAGGGGCAAATGGGATTTGGTGCACGACTGGATATAGGCAGCAGAGTTTCGGATGAGTTGGATGAGGGCGCAGGATAGGAGATTGCCCAGGGGAGCATTGGAACAGTCAAGTCTAGAGCTGACAAAGTTATAGTGAGGGTTTCAGCGGCAGCTGGGTCGAGGTAGACACAGGGGCAGACAATGTTAGAGAGGTGGCAGTAAACAATCTTTATGATGAAAAGGATATCAGTGAGATCAAATAGGATGCTGAGGGTGAGAATAAGTCTGATTTAGCCTCGAGACAGTGGGCAGGGGCGCAGATGGAATCAGTGGCGAGGTACGAAGTTTGTTGTGGGAGCCGATGGTGATGGCTTCAGTCTTCCCAATGTTTAACTGGAAGGAATTGCAGCTCATCCAAGACTGGATGTCAGACAAGCAGTCTAATAGCAGAGGCGATGGAGGGGGCACGAGTGTTGGTGAAGAAGTAGAGTTGGGTGTCATCAGTATACAATATTCCCACGGAGCAGCATGTAGGTGAGCAATAAGAGGGACCAAGATGGATACCTGGCTAAGATCAGATAGGTAAGAATGGACCAAGCAATGGCAGTCCTGATGAGCTGGACAATGGAGGAGAGCCATTAGAGGAGGATGGTGCAGTCAACTGTGTCAAAGGCTGCAGAAAGGAGAACAAGAGGGGACAATGCACCACGCTCACAGTCAGAGAATGTTGTTCATAACTTTGGTTAGGGCTTTTTTGGTGGAAGAGGCGGAAACCTGATTGGAAAAATTCAAACAGGGTTTTTCGGAGAGACGTGCAAAGATTTCGGAGTTGGCGAAACATTCAAGGGCTTTGGAGAGGTATGGAGTTTGAAGGTAGTGTTAACCTTTTGTCAGAACCCTGGGGGTCAACCTTTTCAGGGCAATTAATGATGGGTAAAAATGCCAGTCTTTCCAGCAATGGCTACATCCCGAGAACTAATTTTTATAAAATCCCTCCAAACCAGGGAGTGAAAGTAAATACAATTCAATTGACCCTACTTATGCGTTAGCTCTTGAGAGTAATTCTTTTTGAGAAGTTCCTCCCCACTACTACCTTTTACATTCTTTCTCCTCCCAGTTATGTTTTCCTCAGGTCATGCAGGCTTTCCGAGCGATCTGCTCTAATGTCTCTGCCAATGCTGGTCAAGCCAGCTCACAAGAGATGCACAAGCATAGTCCAGGTTGGCTTTGACAATTTTCTCATCTTTCCTTCCCTTTGGGGAGGAGTACAATTTTTGAGCAGTGCCTCTCTTAATGGACTGGTTGAGATTTCAAGCTGAATCACAAGCATGGGCTCACATCCTAATGCACTCAGATACAGTAGTCTGTGCTTTCCATCCCCCTCACCCCCAATAGGGGTGCATCTCCAATAGTATAGGACATTGACCTACCCAGAAACGGTCACAGGCTCACTTACACGTGGGAGGCAGGCATTCCAGGCCTCAGGGACTTGCCGTAGCAGGAGGAAGGGGCAGCCAGTAAACGTCCCCTCCACTGACACATGGCCAGAACAGGTGGCCCCTGAATCCAGCAAAGAATTCAAATGACAGGAAACATACCATAGGCCATGTTTCTCTCCTTAGTATTTTGTTAACATACATCCACCATTGCCCCAAACATGCCTGTGCAGTTTTTAGCTCTTCAACTAGAGCTATTGACTCTAATCCCTTTTCCCTATCTTTTCAGTGAATCCTATTACAGTCCAACTGTGTTAAAGCATTCAATGTTCTTATAATGTGAGGAAAATATATTTCTAACTCCTTCCTTTGTTCATGATGTGATCATTCTGAATCTATGCCTTCAGTTATCGATTCACAAACCATTGGAAACTTGTCTGAAAATGTTTCCTTATCCTGAAAACGTCTATTAGGTTCCCCTTTAACCTTCTCTGTTCCAATGAGAACAAGCACAATTTTGCAGGCCTTCTTTCAATAATTATAACATAGAAACATAGAGATAGGAACAGGAGTAGGCCATTCGGCCCTTCGAGCCTGCTCCGCCATTCAATGAGATCATGGCTGATCTTCGTCTGAGATCATAGCTGATCTTACCAGTTCAGTACCCCGTCCCCGCCTTTTCTCCGTAACCCTTAATCCCCTTAGCCTTCAGAAATATATCCAATTCTCTCTTGAAAATATTTATTGAATTAGCCTTCGCAGCCCTCTGTGGCAGGGAATTCCACAGGCTCACCACTCTTTGAGTGAAGAAATTCTTCCTCATCTCTGTTTTAAATGATTTGCCCGCTATTTTTAGACTGTGGCCCCTGGTTCTGTGCTCCCCGGCCATTGGAAACATTCTCTCTGAATTCAGCCTGTCCAGGCCTGCCATAATTTTATATGTTTCGATGAGATCACCTCTCAATCTTCTAAACTCCAGTGAGTACAAGCCCAAACTATTTAATCTCTCTTCGTAGGTCATTCCCGCCATTCCAGGTATCAGCCTGGTGAATCGCCGTTGCACTCTTTCCATGGCAAGAACATCCTTCCGCAGATGGGGCGACCAAAACTGTACACAATACTCCAGATGCGGTCTCACCAGCACCTTGTACAGCTGTAGTAAGGTATCCCTATTCCTATACTCGAACCCCCTTGATATGAAGGCCAACATACCATTTGCCTTCTTAATCGCCTGTTGCACCTGCATGCTCTCCTTCAGTGACTGGTGCACAAGAACACCCAGGTCCCTCTGCACTTCCCCATCTTCCAATCTATTGCCGTTTAGATAATAATCTACCCTCCTGTTTTTACCCCCAAAGTGGATAACCTCGCATTTATCCACATTATAGTGCATCTGCCACGTATCCGCCCATTCCCCCAACCTGTCCAAATCGCACTGTAGCCTCCTGACATCCTCATCAGAGCCCACCCCTCCTCCTAGTTTAGTGTCGTCAGCGAATTTGGAAATATTGCATCCAATTCCCTGATCCAGATCATTTATATATATTGTGAACAGCTGGGGTCCCAGGACAGATCCTTGCGGCACCCCGCTGGTCACTGCCTGCCACTCCGAAAACGAGCCGTTTATTCCAACTCTCTGTTTTCTATCCGCCAGCCAGTTCTCTATCCACGTTAATACTTTGCCCCCAATCCCATGAGCCTTAATTTTGCATGATAATCTTTTGTGTGGAACCTTATCGAAGGCTTTCTGGAAGTCAAGGTACACCACATCCACTGGCTCTCCCCCATCTATTTTACCAGTTACTTCCTCAAAAAATTCCAGCAGATTAGTCAAACACGATTTACCCTTTGTAAATCCATGTTGACTCTGTCCGATCCTTTCCCCATTTGTCAAGTGCTCCGCTATTTTATCCTTAATAATGGACTCAAGCATTCTGCCCACAACCGATGTAAGGCTTACTGGTCTATAATTCCCTGCTTTCTCTCTACCCCCCTTTTTAAATATTGGGGTAACATTAGCTACCCTCCAATCCACGGGTACTGTTCCCGAGTCAATGGAGTTCCGGAAGATGATCCTTAGAGCATCTGCTATCTCCAGGGCCACCTCCTTAAGTACCCTAGGATGTAGTTTATCAGGCCCCGGGGATTTGTCGGCCTTCAGTCCCCTCAACTTACCCAGCACCATATCCCTAGAGATACTAATTTCTGTCAGCTCCTCCCTCTCATTAGTCCCTATGTTTGCCGATATTCCTGGGAGGTTATTTGTGTCCTCCTTTGTGAATACAGAACCAAAGTATGAGTTTAATTCTGGTGTCATTCTAGTGAATTTTCAATGTACAGGAAACTCTCGTTTAAACGGCAACTAAATATTCGGAATTCTCTATTAACCGGCAAAATTCTCACTCCAAAAACAACACCTCAATAACCGGCAATGTTGCCGAGTCCGAGTCTCCCGCGGTGGCCGAGTTAGTCAGTGGGGGTAGTTCTCCAAACTGCCACTACTCGGTTTCTTGGCGCTGTCGGAAGTCGGAACACCTCAATACCCCTTTAACAGGAGTCTGACTCTCCCGCGCTGCCGGTAGTCTCTTCTGATCCACCATTTTACAGGGGTACTGTGTGTCTCCCACACTGCTGGTAGCCATTGCATTTGCATTACCCTCAACTAGCAGTACTAGACTTAATCAAGCATCTTCCACCATCCATTTAACACAACATTCTGTAGGCGAGTACCCAATTACTGTATACTACACATTTCTTGATTTTTTTATTTTTCTTTGTTAAAAATAGCCTCGGTAGGTAACCCTCTCCGTCATCCGGAATTTTTGATCAACCGGCAACACGCCGGTCCCATCGGTGCCGGATACCAAAGAGTTTCCTGTACACATTCCATGTCTCTAGTAACCTTCCTGCAATGGCATGCCCAGAACTTACCTAGCAACAGTCCAACCGTGACCTAACCTCCACTCTTTCAAAATTTACCATTTAGGATGTACATCCTTTCACTGTTCTTTCTCCCAAATGGTACTACCACATATTTCTCTGCATTTGCTACCTATCTGCCCATGTTACGAAGATGTCTATGTCCAACTGCAATCTTCCTCTTTCCATCCCCCCCCCACCCAAGTTGATATCACCAAACTTCAACATCATTCTTTTAGTGACTTGTCTAAATTATTTATATATAAATGGAAAACAAATGATGTCCAACACAAATCCCTGGGGCACACCATTATTCACATCCCACCAATTTGAAAAGCATCCACTTACGCCTAATCTCTACTATTCCCTATCCATGCAGCTACAGCACCAAGTGTCTTCATTTTCACAAGTCTCTTATATGACAACTGTTTGTCAAATGCCTTTCCAAAATCCAAACACCATCCACTGCATTCCCCAGCTATTTACTTTTCTTCATAAAATGCAATTAAGTGCATCAGGCAGCATATACACTCCACAAATCCATGCTTCTCTAAATGTTAACCAATTTTATCCCATATAAAGAATTCTAGAAGTTTACCCACAGTTACGACTAACAATTTTCTGGAGTATATCTTTTCCCTTTCTTGAACAAGGGACTAACACTTGCAAAACCATACTAGTAGGTTCCGGGCATATCACTGCCAAACACACCTACTTGATCTTACTATTCAAGAGTCTCAAGAATTTTGGACTGTTTTTTGGTTTTAAACAGTCAATTTAGTCTACATTGTGCAAATGTTGTTGTGATACTTTATTGGTATCATGTCTTTTTTGCTTCAATATATTTTTGTCTGTAAATAAATTTGACAAGTAATTTAGTCCAATCTGGCTGTGTGTTACTTCTCTACTTTCTGAAATGGCAAGAGAAAGTTGGCTGCATTTTACATAATCTCCAGTAAGTAATTTGCAGCTATGCAGGGGTTAGTTATTGAACCCAAGCTACAAGAATCTACACAAGACAGAGAACTTGGATATTTTCTCATGAACTGAAACCTTTTGGTCTATTTGTGGAAATTTCAACTTAGCCAAGAGCCCAAACTGCAGCAGTATCATGAAGCTTTGAAGTACACCTCAGCTTAGGCTCTATCAAGCAACAAAATTCAACCAGAGATAGCTAGCTAAATAAATTACATAAATTACCTGACTTTAATTCAAAAGCTGAGGGCATTATCAGTATATATTGTAATGTATGTAACTTTAAGGGGAGAACTACTTTTTACAGCTCCTGTATACTGTAGTACCGGCAGTGACCACACCTGTATATAAACCCTGAGTAGTGATCTGTACACTTAGTTCTAGAGTAACCCTCATTCAGTAAACACCTGTTGAATCGTTCCCTGCAGTCTGTTGTCTGATTATTGAAGGACACAACATTAAGATACACGGACCTAACATTGGCGACGAGACAGATTCGAACCTACCTGCAACTCTGCATCACCTCCCAGGGATTCGCTCCTGGAGAACAGTGGAAGAAGGTCGAGTCCAGAAGCACGGGCGTCGACCACGGGCAACCGCCCAGTCATCCAGCGGAGATTTGAGCATCGCAGGGAGGCTGTCGAGAGCCAGGCTTGGCTTTCCAGTCACGGTGGTCCAGCGAAACGGGCTGGCAACAGGTACTGCGCAGACCCTTCCCGGACAGCGACGGGCTAGAGCCCAACCGGGCGGCACAGAAAAAGGCCGAGCAGCGTCGACGGGGGAGAGAGAGAGGGCAGAGCGCACAGGGTGCAGCCGGTGTTCAGGACCGAGTGGTGTCAACAGGGGAGAGAGACGAGAGAGCAGAGCGCAGCTGGTGTTCAAGGGCCGAGCAGCGTCAACGGTGGAGGGGGGCGCGCAGGAAAACGCGAGGCGCTGCCATTGCCACGAGGACCGCAGAAAGCGGCGTTGGCAGCAGCGCACGAAACCCACAGGGTGTCGCCATTTGCCACGAGGACCGCCGTTGGCAGCAGCGCGGGAGACACCATTTTAAGCCGCAGCGGGGAAGAAAGGAAAGCGCGGGAGACGCCATTTTAAGCCAGTCTAACCACACCCAAAAATGCCAAAGAGTGGCAGTATCACAGCGTTCGACAATGAAGTCGAAGATTGGACGACATATGTTGAACGCATAGACGTATACTGCAGGGCGAATTCAGTGCCAGATGACAAGAAAGCGCTGGTATTGTTGAATTCAATGGGTGCAAAAACGTATGGCTTACTACGAAACCTAGTAACCCCAGAGAAGCCAGTAGAAAAGGATTTTGAAAACATAGTGTCAATCCTACAGGGCCACTTAAACCCCACACTGCTGCTGATAGCAGAAAGATTTAAGTTTCACAAAAGGAACCAGCATAAAGACGAAAGTAATGCTGAGTATTTAACGGAACTGCGCAAGCTATCGAAACACTGCCAGTTTGGAACGGGACTAGCAGATACTTTAAGGGACAAGTTTGTGTGTGGGCTTCAAAGTGAAGGAACCCAGAAACGGCTTCTATCAGAAAAGAATCTTACGCTGGACAAGGCTTTCAGCATTGCAGTATCACACGAAGCAGCAGCATGGGGCGCTGCAGAGATACAACGGAGACTGCAAGAATATGGCACAAATGAAATGTCATACGGAACAGTAAAGTGCTATCGCTGCGGCAGAACAACACACGACCATAATGATTGCTGGTTCAATGACAAAGTGTGCAGACAGTGTGGAAAAGTAGGACACATAGCAAGAGTCTGCAGGTCGGGAAAGAAAACCAGCAGCAAGAAATCTCCACAGGAGAAGTACAAGAAGGTACATAAGGTGACGGAGACGAACAGAAGAGTGATACAGACTCCGGAAGCAAGGAGCTGGGTTGTCTGAAACTACATAATGTGATCAAAACGGAGGATCACCAAACTATCTGGGTCACGCTCAAGATAGCAGGAGTCCAAGTGAAAATGGAATTCGACACAGGATCAGCCCTAACAGTCATAAACCAAAGGGACTACAAGCGGCTATTCTCACATATACCCTTGAGAGATACAAAGATTGTCTTGAAGACGTATACGGGGCAAAAAGTCTACCCCAAAGGAAAAATAAGGGTGAGCGTTATATATAACAGCAAGGAAACACCAAAAATGGAACTATATGTATTGCCAGATGGAGGACCACCACTACTAGGACGTGAATGGATCCGGAAGATACAGCTAGTTTGGCATTCCATACAGGCACTGACTGTGGCTGACAAAAAGGATGACGACGTCACACCTGGGCGACTGTCAAAGATCCTAACTGACGCGAAAGAAGTGTTCCAGCAAGAACTCGGAACACTAAAAGGCATGACAGCGATGATTAAAATTGAAGAAAACGCAAGCCCAACATTTTTTAAGGCCAGACCGGTACCTTATGCGATCCGCCCAGCCGTCGAAGCAGAGCTGGAGAGTCTGGAACGTTCAGGTGTACTGTCCAAGGTAGACTGGAGCGAGTGGGCTACACCCATCGTCCCTGTGATGAAAAAGTCATTGAGCAGCACGCCTGGGGAACCAAGGAAGGTTCGCATCTGTGGGGACTTTAAGGTAACAGTGAACCCGGTCCTTCACACCGTACAATATAAGAACATAAGAAATAGGAGCAGGAGTAGGCCAATCGGCCCCTCGAGCCTGCTCCGCCATTCAATAAGATCATGGCTGATCTGATCCTAACCGCCAATCTACTATCACAGAACCATCTCCTGAATCTAACAGAATTAGACACATGAACTAGGAGCGGGATCAGGCTACAAGGCCCCTGGGCCCGCTCCGCTACCCACAGGGCCATGACCGATCCGAACCTAGACTCATGTCCAAATTCCTGCCCGCTCCCCATAACCCTTAATTCCCTTTACTTCTAGGAAACTGTCTATTTCTGTTTTAAATTTATGTAATGATGTAGCTTCTACAGCTTTTTGGGGCAGCATATTCCATGGGCCTACCACCCTCTGAGTGAAGTAGTTCCTCCTCATCTCAGTTTTGAAAGAGCAGCCCCTTATTCTAAGACTATGCCCCCTAGTTCTGGTTTCACCCATCATCGGGAACATCCTCCCCACATCCACCCGATCCAACCCCTTCACAATCTTATATGTTTCAATAAGATCGCCTCTCATTCTTCTGAACTCCAATGAGTAGAGTCCCAATCTACTCAACCTCTCCTCATATGTCCATCCCCTCATCCCCGGGATTAACCGAGTGAACCTTCTTTGTACTGACTCGAGAGCAAGTATGTCTTTTCTTAAGTATGGACACCAAAACTGTATGCAGTATTCCAGGTCCGGTCTTACCAATACCTTGTACAACTGAAGCAATACCTCCCTATTTTTATAATCTATCCCCCGAGCAATGAAAGCCAACATTCAATTGGCCTTCTTAATCACTTGCTGCACCTGCATACTAACCTTTTGAGTTTCGTGCACCAGGACCCCCAGATCCCTTTGTACTTCAGTACTTTCCAGTTTCTTGCCATTAAGATAATAACTTGCTCTACGATTTTTCCTGCCAAAGTGCATAACCTCACACTTTCCAGTATTGTATTCCATCTGCCAAATCTCTGCCCACTTACTTAGCCTGTCTATGTCCCCTTGCAGGTTTTTTATGTCCTCCTCACTCACTACTTTCCCTCCCATCTTAGTATCATCTGCAAACTTTGATATGTTACACTCGGTCCCCTCCTCCAAATCATTAATATAGATTGTAAAGAGTTGGGGACCCAGCACTGACCCCTGCGGAACACCACTAGTTACTGATTGCCAGTCTGAGAATGAACCATTTATCCCAACTCTCTGCCTTCTGTTAGATAGCCAATCCTCTATCCATGCCAGAATATTACCCCCAATCCCGTGATTTTTTATCTTAAGCAATAATCTTTTGTGTGGCACCTTGTCAAATGCCTTTTGGAAGTCTAAATACACTACGTCCACTGGTTCCCCTTTATCCACCCTATAGGTTACTTCCTCAAAGAACTCCAGCAAATTTGTCAAACATGACTTCCCCTTCATAAAACCATGCTGACTTTGTCCTATTAAATTATGATTATCCAAATGTCCTGTTACTGTCTCCTTAATAATGGACTCCAAAATTTTACCTACCACAGATGTTAGGCTAACCGGTCTATAGTTTCCAGCCTTCTGTCTACTGCCCTTTTTAAATAAGGGCGTTACATTAGCAGTTTTCCAGTCTGCCGGGAGCTTTGCCGAGTCCAGGGAGTTTTGGAAAATTATTACCAATGCATCCACAATCCCTACCGCCACTTCCCTCAAGACCCTAGGATGTACGCCATCCGGTCCAGGTGATTTATCCGCCTTGAGTCCCATTATTTTACCGAGTACCACTTCCTTAGTGATTTTGATCGTGTTTAGCTCCTCCCCCCCTATAGCCCCCTGTTTGTCCAGTGTTGGGATATTCTTAGTGTCCTCTACTGTAAAGACTGATACAAAATATTCATTCAGTGTTTTTGCCATCTCCATATTTCCCACCATTAATTTCCCGGTCTCATCCTCTAAGGGACCAACATTTACTTTAGCCACCCTTTTCTTTTTATATAACTATAAAAACTCTTACTATCTGTTTTTATATTTTTTGCTAATTTACTTTCATAATCTATCTTCCCTTTCTTAATCAATCTTTTTGTTATTTTTTGCTGTCTTTTAAAGTTTTCCCAATCCTCTATCCTCCCACTAGATTTGGCTACCTTATATGCCCTTGTTTTTAGTCGAATACTATCCTTAATTTCTTTACTTAGCCACGGATGGCTGTCTTTTCTTTTACACCCTTTTCTTCTCAGTGGAATATATTTTTTTTGGAAGTTGTAAAATAACTCCTTAAATAGACACCACTGACCATGTATCGTCTTACCCTTTAATCTATTTTCCCAATCCACTCTACTCAATTCCGCTCTCATGCCTTCATAGTCTCCTTCATTCAAGCTTAGCATGCTCGTTTGAGATCCAACCTTCTCACCCTCTAATTGAATTTGGAATTCAACCATGTTATGGTCACTCATTCCAAGGGGATCCTTTACTAGGACATTTTTAATTAATCCTGTCTCGTTACACAGGACCAGATCTAAGGTTGCTTACCCCCTGGTCGGTTCAGTTACATACTGCTCAAGAAACCCATCCCTAATACACTCAATGAACTCATCCTCAAGGCAGCCCTGCCCAATTTGATTTGTCCAAATAATATGATAGTTAAAATCCCCCATAATTATAGATGTTCCCTTATTACAAGCCTCAACTATTTCCTGACTGATACTCCGTCCAACAGAGTTGCAACTGTTCGGAGGCCTATAGACTACGCCCACTAGTGTTTTTTTCCCCTTATTATTCCTTATCTCCACCCAAACTGTTTCATTATCCTGATCTTTTGACCCAATATCATTTCTCTGTATTACAGTGATTCCTTCCTTTATTAACATAGCCACCCCACCTCCCCTTCCTTCCTGCCTGTCCTTCCTGATCGTTAAATAACCTGGTATGTTTAATTCCCAGGCATTGTCACCCTGCAGCCATGTTTCTGTAATGGCCACAAGTTCATACCCATATGTAGTTATTTGTGCCATTAACTCGTCTATTTTGTTACGAATGCTACGTGCATTCAGATAGAGAACTTTCAAATATGTTTTGTGACATTTAGTTCCTGCTTTTTCCCTTTTTATTACTTTACCTTTTACTCCATACCTTCTGCCCCTTCCTGACACGCTCTGGTTTTTAATTTCCCCACTGCTACCTAAGTCTATGACCTTCTCTGTTGTCATTTTTATTATTTGTTCTCTAGGAACCTCCCCCCCACTAGTTAGTTTAAAGCCCTCTCTACAGCCCTAGTTATGTGATCCGCCAGGACTCTAGTCCCAGCACTGGCCAAGTGAAGCCCGTCCCAACGGAACAGCTCCGTCCTGCCCCAGTACTGGTGCCAGTGTCCCAGGAAGCAAAACCCATTTCTCCCACACCAGTCTTTGAGCCACGCATTTAGCTCTCTAATTTTATTTGTCCTAGCCAAATTCGCTCGTGGCTCAGGTAATAATCCAGAGATTATTACCCTTGAGGTTGTTTTTTAATTTGACCCCTAGCTGCTCATACTCCTTTCACAGAACCAGCTTCCTAGTCTTATCTACGTCGTTTGTACCAACATGGACCACGACAACTGGATCCACCCCCTCCCACTGCAAGTTTCTTTCCCGCCCAGAGGAGATGTCCTTAACCCTGGCACCGGGTAGGCAACACAGCCTTCGGGACTCTCGCTCTCGGCTCCAGAGAACTCTATCTATCCTCCTAATAATACTATCCCCTACCACTACAATATTTCTATTTACTCCCCCCTCTTGAATGGCCCCCCGTTCCACGGTGCTGTGGCCAGGTTGCTCATCCTCCCTGCAGTCCCTGCTCCCGTCCCCACAGGGAGTAAGAACCTCGAACCTGTTGGTCAAGAGCAAGGGCTGCGGCTCCTCCAGCTCTACCTCCTGGATCCCCGTACCTGCCTCACTCGTAGTCACACCGTCCTGTCCCTGACCATGGGCTACATCTGAATTACTTAACTTCATAGGTGTGACCACCTCCTGATACACAGAGTCCAGGTACTTCTCCCCCTCCCTGGTGTCGCAGTGTCTGAAGCTCAGACTCCAGCTCATCAACATGGAGCTGGAGTTCCTGTAGCAGCAGACACTTGTCACAGACGTAATCACCATGAGCCTCAATGGGGTTCACCAGCTCCCACATCTCGCAGCAGTAGCACATCGCCTGCTCCATTCTATGTAATTAATTAAAATTTTTATTGTTAGTTATGGGCACCCTCTGCCTGATTTTAGATGCTAGTATCCCCTTTAATTAATTGGATTTAAATTAAATCAATCCCTCTAGTTACACCAGTTAAATGGTTTACCAACAGTCGCTCTGCATCAGAAAGGCCTTATTAACTACAACCCACAGAGTTAAAGTTTGAAAAGAGCACCTAACACCCGACTTACCCTAACTCACACTTACCCAAACTCACAGCACTCTCTGCTGACCTCGCACTCAGTGCTTGCTCGCATTAGCAATGGTCTTTTTATACTGTTTGTTTGTTTACAGCCAAATGAGTCACCCCTGCTGATTGGTTAGAAAACTGGTTTTCACTGCCTGCTGTGCCAATTTACTCCTACTGCAGTGTAACCTTGTTTGACTCTTCTCAAACCAACAGAATCCCAAATACTTAACTTTTCCTCTTTACTTAAACTGCTTAAGTAATCTTATCAAGAATATCCACTTCCGCGGATTGAAGATATTTTCGCCTCGCTATCTGGAGGGAAACGCTTCACTAAGATTGATCTGGCCCAGGCGTATCTGCAAATGGAGGTAGAAGAAGCATCAAAAAAATACCTCACAATCAACACCCATAAAGGTCTCTACCAATACAACCGGCTGGTATTCGGGGTAGCATCAGCTCCGGCTATTTGGCAGAGGGCAATGGAACAAGTCCTGCAAGGGATCCCAGGGACCCAGTGTTATTTGGACGACATCCTGGTCACGGGCGAAAATGACTATGATCACCTTGCCAACCTGGAGCAGGTGCTCACTAGATTGCAGGAATATGGGCTCCGAGCTAACCGCCCCAAATGCGAGTTTTTTTAGAAAACAGATCTCACATTGCGGCCACGTTATCGATAAAGAGGGATTACATAAGTCCCCAGAGAAGATTGAGGCAGTAGTCAAGGCTCCAGCACCGGAAAATGTGTCACAACTGAGGTCGTTCCTCAGGCTGGTAAACTACTACCATAAGTTCTTGCCAAATTTGTCTACAATACTACACCCACTGAACACCCTACTGCAAACTGGGGTGCCATGGAAGTGGAGTGACGAATGTAGACGAGCTTTCCAGAAGAGCAAAACACTAATCACATCGAAAGAGGTATTGGCCCATTACAACCCAGCATTACCAATTCGGTTGGCATGTGATGCGTCACCCTACGGCATTGGATCGGTGCTGTCGCACAAATTCTCGGACGGCTCAGAGAGGCCAATAGCCTTTGCGTCACGATCATTAACCTCAGCCGAGCGTAACTACACCCAGATTGACAGGGAGGCCCTCAGCCTAGTGTGGGGAGTGAAAAAGTTCAATCACTATCTGCACGGGCAGAGGTTCACCTTGCTGACTGACCACCAACCACTTGTCTCCATCTTTAATCCAAAGAAGGGCATTCCGGTGATGACTGCGCAACGGCTACAAAGATGGTCCCTTTTTCTAGGGGCACACCAATATGAAATCGAGTATAAGGGCACGAAACAGCATGGAAACGCTGATGGGCTATCACGCCTGCCACTGCCTACTGTGGAGGAAGCACCAGCAGTGGATCCTGTCGAAATATTTCATTCGACTATAATTGAATGCTTGCCAGTAACTAACGCTGGTATAGAGGAGACCCGAAATGACCCGACACTGTCTCGGGTATATGATTTGACGGTGAAGGGATGGCCAGCACATGGCGACTCACTGTTGCCAGCATTCTCATCCAGAAGAGAACAGCTGTCAGTATGCCAGGGGGCCTTGATGTGTGGATCCAGAGTGGTAATTCCACCCAAGTTAAGGGAGAGAGTGCTCAATGAGCTTCACGAAGGTCATCTGGGAGGGGTAAAAATGAAAAGCCTAGCCAGGGCTTATGTGTGGTGGCCGGGAATCGATAAACAAATCGAGGACCTGACCAAGAGCTGCTCAGGATGCCAGAAAGTCCAAAATGCACCACCACATGCCCCTCTACACCCATGGGAGTGGCCCTCATCTCCATGGCAACGGGTGCATATTGATTTTGCTGGTCCATTCATGGACTCAATGTTTTTAATAGCCGTGGATGCGCACTCGAAATGGCCTGAGGTCATCAAAATGTCCTCCACCACCACAGAGAAAACTATTGCAGTCCTACGGACCATTTTTGCCAGGAATGGCTTGCCAGAACAGATTTGCTCCGACAACGGACCACAGTTTGTGTCCGAAGAGTTCCGGAGGTTCTTGAAAAAGAATGGGGTAAGGCATTACACATCCGCCCCGTATCATCCAGCCACAAATGGATTGGCTGAGAGGTTCGTATAAACCTTTAAGAAGGCAATAAAGGCTATGTACAATGACAACATTCCGCTGCAGCACAAGGTGGACAATTTCCTGTTCGCCTACCGGAATGCGACACATGCAGTCACCAACCAGGCCCCAGCCATGATGTTCTTTAACCGAAGGTTAAGATCTCGCCTGGATTTGCTCAGACCAAACGTACGAAGAGATGTTGAGAGAAAGCAATTCCAGCACATCCATGAGAAGCCAACAAGGAGCTTCAATGTAGGGCAACCAGTCTTGGCCCGCGACTACCGAACAGAAAAATGGCAGCCAGGAACGATATGCACACGGCAGGGCCCACTAATGTACACAGTGGACGTTGGGGAGAGCATCGTGAGATGCCATGCTGACCAGATCCTAGAGTCACAGGAACAAGTCAACCCCATGCCTCGCCCATACGTACCTGGTGATGAACCCGACGTACAGGTGGCATCTACCCCAGAAACAGTAGCATCGGAAGCTGATGAACCAACCGACGACAGGGGGCCAGAATCGCCTCCGCACCAAGAGCAAGACACTCGGGAAAGGCGCTATCCAGAAAGGATCAGGAAGCCTCCCCAAAGACTGAATTTATAAATAGACTATTTTCAGCTAATGTTGCATGTTAAAAGTGTTAATTGTAATTAGTTTGATATTTAATTGTTAAATAAGTGTTATGGTACTGTTAATCTAAAAGGGGAGGAATTGTAATGTATGTACCTTTAAGGGGAGAACTACTTTTTACAGCTCCTGTATACTGTAGTACCGGCAGTGACCACACCTGTATATAAACCCTGAGTAGTGATCTGTATAGTTAGTTCCAGAGTAACCCTCATTCAGTAAACACCTGTTGAATCGTTCCCTGCAGTCTGTTGTCTGATTATTGAAGGACACAACATTAAGATACACGGACCTAACATATATAGCCTCGTATTTGCATTACTGTTGCAAACACAAAGTTGTGACCAGCTCAATTTTCCAGAGGCTTTTGGTTTTGTCCCCATGCATTTAACTCTGCTGCAGGTACTGCTACAAAAGAAAAAGACTTGCATTTATATCGCACCTTTCATGACCACCGGACATCCCAAAGTGCTTTACTGCCAATTAAGTACTTTTTGAAGTGTCGTCGCTGTTATAATGTGGGAAGCTCCCACAAACAGTAATGTGATAATGACCAGATAATCTAGTTTTTTTTTAGTTATGTTGATTCAGGGATAAATATTGGCCAGGACACCGGAGATAACTCCCCTGCTCTTCTTCGAAATAGTGCCATGGGATCTTTTACGTCCACCTGAGAAAGCAGACGGGGCCTCGGTTTAACGTCTCATCCGAAAGACGGCACCTCCGACATTGCAGCGCGCCCTCAATACTGCACTGGAGTGTCAGTTGAGATCTGTTGTGCTCAAGTCTCTGGAGTGGGACTTGAACCCACAACCTTCTGACTCAGAGGCGAGAGTGCTACTAACTGAGCCACAGCTGACAGTAGGAAACCAAGAAATTATGCTCCACATTTTTCAAAAAAACAGTAAAATAAGAGCACACCCATTTGTTCTACAATGTGCTTAGCTATCAGCCTTAACTTACAAGCAAGTTGAACTTAACAGTAAAATATGTCTTAATTCATGCAATACTGTATATTTTGAAACCAAAAATGGTATCATGTCAAAATATTTCCCACATGTTGTGTCTTGGAATTGTCGCTTCAGCAATATCCTAATCTTGGTTAGCCAAGGAGAAGCGATCTTGAAGAGTTAATTGCTTATGGTCAGGTGCTTCTACAAGTACTGATTATTTGAAGCAAAGGTTTAGCATCTGTTACCAGTGCTTTGTAATGCAGGCTGCATCACTAAGCTATGTGCTTCAGTAAATCATCATTTGACAGCAACTAATCAAACACTGAATAATGTACCGACTGACATCTCACATGGACATTCGCATTTAGCTGAAAAATGGGCAGAAATTAGATAGACCCAGCCCCTGTTGTACGATCAGCAGGGTCTTCAGGGACCACCACCTGACATATTATCCTTTACAGCAAGAACTGTAATTACTGAGTAAATGTGTGTTTGAACACAGGACAGGGCTGAACAAACAAGTGTGCAATTCTGTATCATTAGCCAAAAATAAAAACTTGTAAAATTAACAATGGCATATATATTGCAAGTGAAATTGTTGGTTATAGCATTTAATGCAAGCAGAAGGGCATTTTATCACCCACCACAATCCATGGTGTCCCTATTAGAAAGGCTGGACAATTTGGCAAGAAAATATGAAATGGATAGTCTGCTACAGCATTGGTGCGAACAAGATGCTACTGCAATATTGTGTGAAATTTACTATGACAAAAATGTTCATTTCTGTGGCATGCAAACCTAAACTGGATCTCTCCAGATAGCCCTTCATTAAAAAAAAACATTAAGTTTGGTGGTCAGGCTGCTTCTGAATATAAAATGCAATGTATTGACCTTATGACCCAAGTCACAGAGGGGTCAGGCAGCATCACTTCAGCTGAAACAAAATACTGACCATCAGTGGTTGCTATGGAAGTTGCTCCCTAGAGCAGGGTTTCGACTGCTTTCAGCATCTAGTCATTCCACCAACTGACCATAGCTAACAGCATACTTCAGGAAATGAATACAGTTTACTTAATTACTGCTACACCATTCATGCTGTGCCATTTTCTCTACTTCTCTCAAAGAAAAAAAATTGTCCGACTTTAATCAAAACCAAATATTGATGGTTTGCAATGGGCAAAATGCTTTACAGAATGTAGACTGTATTTAAAATATATATTTTCCAACTATTTCTCTGGATAGTATTTGGTAAATTTGCCTTTTTGCATTGGGTAACCCTTTTGACGTAATAGATGTGTATTTTATAGTGCAACGGTCTAACAATAATAACATCTCAGCTGCTTATTTTAGGTTTTTAAAGAACTGGTCAATGTATGCATCAGTCTGGTATTAGATTTTGTAATAGCCCTCAGTTTACTGTTATATGCAGGATGACCTCACGTTGCATTAAAAACCCCCAAAAAACTGGGGAAACCTAAATTCTCATTTAAACCACAGTTCCTGTTTCTGAAACACTGGCATTGACCCAAACTGTACTTTAACTACATTACAATGAAATTTAGCACATTTCCATAATCCCCTTGATGAACCAACTAAAATTATGCTTTCTCAACAAAACATTCTGATTCTTCATTACTGTGCTCCTAGAATTATTTGAATTACAAGTCCAGTAACATAATCACTGCACTGCCATACAGGGGCACCAAAGGCCTGGACTAGTAAACCAGGGGGACAAAAAGCAAAATACTGCAGATGCTGGAAATCTGAAAGGAAAACAGAAGATGCAGAAGACACTCAGCACGTCAGTGCAGAGTAAAGTAGCGTTAATGTTTCACACTTCAGGTCGATGACCTTTCGTCAGAACTTTGGAATACTGTGTTCTGGTCAAACTCCTCAGCAATCATCACAGGTCACATTTGTGAGAACTTATCGTGACTGCCCTTTAAAAATGAGACATTTGCAGCCTAAGGGAAATTCGTAGCTTTAACAATGACACTGCACTGATGAGATGTCACATGAATGTTAAAATAATGTTATCTTTAAGTCTGTCAATCAAAAATGGCACACGTATATGGAGATAATGTTATCTTTAAGTCGTGTTACCGTTACTCAGAATAATTTTATCAGCTATTCATTATCTGAATCAGACTTGTATTTCTGCTCAACATTTACCTGCCAAAATTAGCTTCTGGCATAAAAAAGATCACAGAATTAAGTCATGGAGTGGGAGAGGGAAGAGAGAAGAGAAAGCAATTCAGGATATCTTAAATTGTATATGCAATTTAAGAAAATGAAAAAACCTTGGAACTACAATATTTCTGCCAGGTGTTCAAATAAAAATAAATGTTATTGAATATTTGAAATCTCAAAATCTCCAATACAATAAATGGCATTGGGGTAAATACATTAGAGGTCAATTGTTAGTTTAAATACAAGATGAGATATACTAAGAAATTGCATCATTGCAGTTTGATTTTTCTGATAGTTTGACATTTTATTGCTAGTTTATTAAAGGGTTTTTAACATTTTTAAATCTTATAACGGAAAATTATTATACAAAGAAATCAACACATAAATACAATATACAAGATGAGGTCAGTTCAGAAAAAGTTGAAAAAGAGTAGGCAATCAATAAGTAAAGCCAGTGATCAAGAATACACAGAGTACAGCACATCCCACAAGTCTTCCACCCTTTGGGTTAAGAAGCTCTTAAAAATGGAACACATATTTTCAAACTGCTTTGCAATTGTTACAACAAAAACACTTTTGAACATGCAGGGCCTGACATAGTACTCAGCAATTTAGACAAGGAAAGGAGATGTTCAGAAAGTTACTAACTTACAATAGGCCTCACCACTATAGTTTATTAGAATATCTAGATTTGCCTACTGACTTATCAAGGTCATCCAAAACATTCTCCATTAACCCTCTTATTGCCTGATCCCTGCAATATCCATCAAATCAAAAAGTTTAAATATATACATATACATTATTTTTATATCTATATAGATAATCGGAAGAAAAATATACTGGTTAAAATGAACATTGAGTGAGCACTGAATTCACCACCAGCAACAAATTGCAGCAGTCAGAACATTCAGCGTTAAGAGTAAAACATACTTCAACCAGGGGGTTGGACAATTTTTTTCTTTTCCTGTATTTTAGGTGGCATAATAAGACACAGCTGGAGACAACTATAACAGACGGCTCTCACAAATATGACCCATGATGGTTACTGGGGAGTTTGACCAGAACACAGTATTCCAATTTCCAGTAACCTAAATTTATGCTTCATATTGAGTAAATTCTCTTGTATCTTCCTGCCTATTTACTTCCCCATTAAAAAAAATCCAAATACAATTTTGCACTGTTTTCTTTTGCAAAGTTTGTGTAGGTACATAATTGGGGAAATCTGTTGGACAATGGGATGCCCTTTGATAAATAGTAAAGCAACACAAATAAAGATGGTCATTGCGTTTGTTCAGAATCTTGGCTGAAATAAAGAGTTGTTTGCAATGTCATTTAGTTAAAAGTTTACAACTGCAACTCCATGAAATAAAGCCATTTTTATAAATGTTTTAAAAATACAGCAAAGTATTAGAAGAGCAATATGAAGCATACGTCAGGCCTCAGTTGATACACTGCCCGTCAGTGAATAGCACGGACAGAGCTGCCATCGTTTGTGTTTTAAAATGCATGCGAGTGCAATGGAAAAGTCAAATTTTCATCAGTGCACAAGTATAATGAACAGAACTTACTAACTTTAGATACTGATTTTAATCATGATCTAAATTTGAATTTAATTCAAAATACTATAATGCAATTTGGCAAAGTAACTTTTTATTGCAATGGTGCAGTTTTGTGCATTATTATACGTGTTCTAGTATATATAGCAGTGTTCGGTCACGTATGCAGAGTGCTCACACCTTTGTGGTTGGCTTTGGTAAGTGATAAATGCATGCAAGTGTTCTCCTTTTATCTATGAGCTGCTACAGCCTTTTGTTTTTTCTCCAATTGGTCAGATTGATATGTAGAAATTCAACATCTGTGCTATGGGTACTGTAGGCAAGGGCGTGAGGTAGGGTTGATTAACCCTTCTGTAGTTAGCAGTAGGACAGACAACAATGGCCAAATTTGCAGTATTTGCCGTGATTCAGTGCAAGCATCAGCAATGCTGCACCTCAACTGACCTGCAAGTAAGCATACTTTAAGAGCATAGGACTTGGACTTCCCTCCCACCAATGACCTGGCTAAGACTTGCCCTCTAGGGAAAGCCTGAATGCAAATGTCAGTAGGATTCAAGCTCTCGTCTCCCAGTTGACAGTCCAGTGCTGCAGTTATTTAGCTATGCTAATATGAAATTTTAGAAGAGAGTAAGACAGGGACAAGATAGATTTGACAAATGGCCAATACAGAATGGCGAAAAGGAACACATTACAGATACATATATAAAAAAAGGTGAGTTCAATTGGGTAACAGTGGATTCTGCTGCAGCTGCTTCATTAATGCTTCAGCAGAATATGATCCCTTTTTATTAAAAATAAGACAAAATGTGGACATTTGCTGGCATAAGGGCAAAAACTGTAAATTTCTCCTAGCTTAGCTTAGGATGCTATTTGTAACCCACTGATTTCTATGACTGGGATATTAAAAACCTATTTATCACTTTGATGTATTGGGTATACAATGGGATTAATGCCAGTGGCAATGTAAAAACAAAAACCATAGGAATCACAACTAATGAGCTATGCCTTTCTCAGCTTCTGAATAAAACACTTCTTATAGTTAACCCTTCAGTCTCCCAAACACCCTTCAAGAAGCTATATTTTAGTGAAACAAATCAATTGACGAGGGGAAACAGGTCAATTCAAAATATTCTAAGACAGACATATTTCAATAGCTTATGAAAATAGTAGCATTGAAAACCACAAAACCACAATTTATCTACCTTTGCAGCCTAGAAAATTAAAAAAGGAAAGCTATGGCTAACCAATGGACAACACATCGATGATAGCAAAATACTGCAGATGCTGGAAATCCGAAATAACAGAAAATGCTGGAAAAACTCAGCAGGCCAGGCAACATCCATGGAGAGAAATTAGAATCGACATTTCAGGTGAACCCTCTAGTTCACAACACATCTAGTTCTTCAGACTCCCCACCCTAATTTATCTTGTTGGTGCTTTCAAGTTATAAGAGGTGTTCAGGTTTAAATGTTGAGTTATAATACAGGAAGAGAGGAAATTAGGGACAGGAGTAGGTCCTGAAGCTTCATCCTCCATTTTGTTAACCATGGCAGTGCTTCATCTTTTTAATCCAATTCCCTAATACCCTTACTGCCAAGTAGGTATCTACTCCCCCTTTAAACACTTCAATTGGTTCTACATCTATATCTGGGGCAGTACATCCCACATTTGCTTTAACTGGTTCGGTTCAAATGTTATGTCCTCTCGTTCTAGACTCGTCTACGAGAGCAAAGAGTTGCCCCTCTGTTAATCCTGCCAACTCTCTTCATTATTTTAAATTTATCAGATCACCCCTTTATCTCCTCACCTCCAGGAAATACACTCCCCCACAGTTCAGATAATGCACAGTGCTAACACTCCCAACAGTTCAAACAACACAACAGTGCTAATATTGCAGGTGGTAATGTCCGGTGCTAACACTGCAGTAATGCTGACACACAGATGGCCACAGAAAGCATGGCCTAGAAAGCCGATAAGGCCTGAAAATGGGTGGTGCCACCGCGAGGTGAGATTTGCTCGTGCCCGTAAAAAGATCGCATGCAGCGTTGTTATTTTGGTGCTGCCTGCTGATCAGCATTATTGTGGCGTTCAGCTCAGCGCAGATCGCACTGCACAGCTAAACGCCCAGCAAGGACTCTGGGGGAGGGCCTGGAGGTGGGAGCCAGCATGGGGGGTGGGGTGGGGGCCCTGGTGGCTGGTGCCTGGAGCTTGGGGCCAGCATCAGGGGGAGGTCGGGGCCAGCATCGGGGGGAGGTCAGAGAGGTCGAAGTCGGGAGTGAGTTCGGAGATGATAATGGTAAGTACTTACTTTTTTTTTCTCCATTCGGCACTGTTTAGTGTTCTTTTCCCGGGAGTGAACATCACTGGCGCTGGCTGCCTCAGACGCAAGCTAAATTTGTTAGAGGTATCAGAAGCAGGCGTTAGGCCATTAATATATTCAAGTAAGGAACCTAACGCCTGCTTCAGACAAAGGTAAACAATGCCTCTTTTTTGGCCCTCGCTAATACGGCGTGGGCGGACGCCATTTTTTGCACGAAACCGGCCTTAACAGCCAGCTCCAAGGTGCCGAATTTCAGGCCCCATGTATCTAGTCTGCTGACTGGAATGGGGCAATGTGGTTTCTTACTTCTCTTCTATATGAGGAGGGCGCTAAGTAACATTATGCTGAAGCGTGTTAGATGTGCCTCAACTATGTCAGCTGCGGTTCAGTTGGTAGCACCCTTGCTTCCGAGTCAGAAGGTTGTGGGTTCAATTCCCACTCCAGGAAATTGAGCACAAAAAATCTAGACTGACACTCCAGTGCAGTGCTGAGGGAGTGCTGCGCAGTCGGGGATGAGATGTTAAACCGAGGCCCCGTCTGCCCTCTCAGGTGGACGTAAAAGATCCTATGGCACTATTTCAAAGAAGAGCAGGGGAGTTATCCCTGGTGTCCTAGCCAGTATTTATCCCTCAATCATCCCTAAAAGAACGATTATCTGGTCATTATCACATTGCTGTTTGTGGGAGCTTGCTGTGTGCAAATTGGCTGCCACATTTCCTACATTACAACAGTGACTACACTTCAAAAAGTACCTCTGTAAAGCGCTTTGGGATGTCCGATGGTCGTGAAAGGCGCTATATAAATGCAAGTCTTTCTTTACCTGTCACCAGTCAGTATGAGCACATTCCTGCATTGAGAGAATATCTCCGGCAGACATGAAATTTGCTGCAAGATAGACAGAACATCGACTTGCCACCTCGTGCACTCCAGGTACAATTACTCAGAGAGTCTGAACATGGCAGACAGGCAACAGCATTGCCTTCTACTCCACAGTGCCAAACAACACACAATGTCTTTTTCCAATACAGGCGATAGCTCCTGGAAATCACAGGCAACACATAATGCACAATGCCACCACTTCACATCTAGAGCTGCCCTACCAGTTAGGTTGGGTTGTGTGCATCCATGAATGCTACATATCCTCCTTCCATTGTTCCTTTCCTTCGTCACTCAAGAGAGACATCACAAGATGACTTTGGATGAGCAAAGCCATTTTAGCCTGCCTTGAATCATGTGTTCATGTTATAATGTTTTCCTGATATCAGTGCAATCTATGTCCTTTTATCCTGCACTGGGGATCCACCTTGTGCCTCTTCGCTGCACTGGTCCAAACACATCAGTATCTCACGCATGCCTCAGTGACCAGCACTGCACAAGGTTGTCAAAGGTGTTGCCCAAGCAGCAGACTGTTCACTTTGATCACAACCACCTCTGGCCCAGACTTTCCATATGAAAAGGTCCTATTTCTGGAGGGTGTAGAGGTGGTCTAGCAAGTGAAATGGGACAGGAACCCCTCAGCCAAAACACCTCCCCAAAATTAGCCACCTCTATTTCGGGCATGATTTCCCTCCCACGACACTGCTGTGGCCCAGACCATTTTGTTGGTAGTGTGCTCACCAGAATTAAATGGGGGGGGGGGGGGGCGGGTGGAGGGAGGATAAAATGCACACACTCAGGAGTGCGATTCTGCAACAAGGTTTTGGCTGGGAGCCTTGTTCACTACATTGAAACTGCACTTTCTGAGCAGCCAGGGCTACTTGGTGAGACTTCCATTTATGGAAGCAGTAACTGTTGACACTGCAGAAGTGACCACAGCTCTTATAGCCTCCTCCTGGTGTCTAGCGTCTGCATTGATCTCCTGGACTGGTACAGTCACCAGGGTATTCCTCCCGTCATGCCATGCCTCCCACATTAAATTGCAGCTGCAGGTTTTGGCCTCTTCCACTGGTTTCAGCATTAGCACCATGTGAGAAGAGACTGTCTCCACAGCCTGCAAATGAGACCAATGCTCCTGGATTATTGATCTCAACAGCCTTGGAATCCTCAGCTGAGGCCTGCTGTTTATGTCACCTCCTTTGAAATGGGCTATAAACCAAGTGAAGCTACCATAATAAAGGACTGGCTGTGCACTAATCACAAAAGGCAGCAGAGCTAAGCTGTCCCGCAATCAATGGATCAGAGCAAAGCTCTGTGTCCCCACCTCATCCAGTCGAGAATGGTGGTGAACAACCTGGCAATTGACAGGAGGATGAAACTCCAACACCTGGACACTGCTAATCTGCTCACTGATGCCAAGTTCCTGTTTGGTCAGGATGACTTAGCTCCAGAGCTCAGCACAGCCGAGATCCAGACATGGACACAACAGCAGAATACCACAGGAGTTGAGAGTAGCTGCCCTCAACATAGGCAGCATTCGGCTAAGCAAGCCACCTAGGAGCCCCAGCAAATCCTACGTCATTGTGAGTCTGCAGGAAAAGCCTCCAGTGGCTGGAGGCATACCAGATGCAGAGGAAGATGGCTTTCTGAGGTTGTCAGAGGCCAATCATCACAGCCCTTGGAAATCACTGCAAGAGTTCCTCAGGTAAGCCTCCCTATCCCCAACATCTTCAGTTGCCTCATCAACCACTTTCACTTTAACATAAGGGCAGGAGTAACACTGCTGATGATTCCACAGCACCCTGCTCCATTCATAACTTGATATACCTATCAATTCATCCAATGAAAAGCGACGAGTTAAGAAAGTAACTATAGGTTTTTATTGGCTAAATAACAGAGCCCACCCTCGTGGGTGATCGGATCCAACAAGGAGGAATACCAGCCAGTCGACCACCTTTATACCTGGGCAGGTAGGTGGAGCCATGGGCGGAGTCAGCAGTGGTCAGCCCAGGTATAACAGCGTGACAAGAGGCGACCTCGTATAGTGATACAACAGTGTGAACAGTGATAACCATAGAGTAACGATATAACAGTGATAACTATAGTGTAACGATAGTGAACTATAAAAGTGGTTTACCACATAACTCCTCTGATGATGAGGCAGCCCCTGGCAGCCTACAATGAGATCTGGATAATATCCAGATTTGGGTAACATTCATACCACTTAAGTGCCTGGAAATGTCCAAAATCCACCCACCCTCTAGCTTCTATGGCCAGGATCATGCAATCTACAACTCAACACCATTCTGCAGATGCCATCAGCAAGAGAATTGCAGCTGTTTAAGGAGAAGGGCCACCACCACCTTCTCGAGCATGCAATGAATGTAACCATGCCCTGCCGATCACTCCCCTGAGCACAGAAAATAAAGTCAAGTTTGCAGTTGGTCTTGGTAAAGGAAAGTCAGGTTTGATTCATTCAGTGGCGATTTATGATCTGCATTACTGGCCAGATGGAGGGAATCTTGAACAATGTAGTAGTGTACCAATTCTCTGAGGGAGCTGGCTAAGCTATCTTCCAAGAGGCTCAAATGACCAGACCTATCCTATAGTACATATGAAATGATTGGTGGCTTCCCTAGGAAGTTGGCTGGCTTGTAGTTGACGAGGACTATGGAATGAGGAGCACAGTTGCTAGAATTCCTGGAGCATGCATTCAGTTCTACCACCCAAATGCACAGCAATCCTTTCGACTTAGTCATTACATGGAGCCTCAGTACCTCTAACATCTTCACACTGACAAGTCCATTTCCAACTACAGTACTTCCTTACTAGTCACATGTCCTGACCTCGAATCCTTTAACTCTCTCCCAATCCCCTATTTCCCCTCCAGCTCCTGCTTTCATCTGACTCCCAGCTGTAAAGTGTTAAGATGTCAATGTTCAGCAGTAGTTGTCGTAATGTGAGTATGCTAGGTCGAAAGTAGATTTACCTATGCGTCTTAATATTAGTCTCAGAAAAGCCTACTCTAGGCTACCAGTGAGAATATTTCTACTTCCTAGACCAGGCAACATTTAAGGACTTGCAATGAGATTACCGATTCATACCAAATTACAAACAAATTTGAGCCACGAGTGCTTACCCAATTGAAACCGGATTGGGATTATAGATAGATTAGGTTTCAGTTCACCATTGAGACCTGGAATTTTTCATACACCATTGGTAGCCCAAAAAGTCTCCAAACACAGTGGATTTTCATATGCCTTTGAATAATAAAGTCCCTTTTATAGTTACAATAATCCACATTAGCATTGAATAAAGCGAAAACCATTTTGTTTGATTGCCTGGAAGTAAACTGCATAGTGTTCCTCACTCAAGGAATAAAGAACAGTATTCTAGTTATTCTAATTACTCTGCTAATGGTAATTCTTAGTTATTCAAAGACAACACAAATGTCAAAAGATCACTGAACCATATACTGTATAAAGCCCAATTTAAAAATCTGACACTTGATTCGCTCAGTGAACACTTTGAATATAGATAATTAGGGTTTCTTAGTCTGGACTAACAATCCTATAAACTGGTTAAAGGCAACCAGCTCAATGCTTATCAGTAATTCAAGATACAATCACAGATGTATACGGCAATCATTAAATCCACAACACTACCAGCCCACACATTCTTGAAGCTGGAAAATAATTTCTGAAAATTAAAATGGCTTTGGAAGTCACATTGTTAGAATATTTACGAAAGGCAGATTTCTAAATACATGGTACAAATTTTGGAAATACTCTTATCACAATCATTTATTTTCAGAGACTTGTAAAGAAATAAACAAAAAAAAGTTTCTGTTCTGTAAATTCTATGTAATATGTAAATAATAAATATATATATATACTTTAGTTTGGTGGATGGGTTTCACCTTTTAATTAAAACAGCTGTAATTCAAAATGATTTATGAACAGTTATTACTGTACTATAAAATGTTAGTAAAATTAAAATCATACATTGGAAAAAATTATGATTGAGAAAGAGCATGATGTAGGTTTTAAAAATACTAAGAGGCATACATGATGAAAATGTAAGGAGTTTCAAAATTAATAAGAGTCAAGCAAGATGAGAGATTTGAAGATTATTTTTCTCTGTACAGTGATAAATATGTAGAACAGACCTTACAAGTCAAATCTGTCAATCTTGATTAATTCTTTGAACCATAAACTGAATATCATCAGGGTAAATTAGGAATTGGATTGAATATTACAGAGATAAGATTAGACAAGAGATGATCAAATTAACTAAGAAGTCAAGTAAAGGTAACAAACTAATGTTTGGCAGCCGAACCTTCAGCTGCCTAGGCCCTAAAGCTCTGAAATTCCCTCCCTAAACCTCTTTGCTTTGCTACCTCTCTCTCACCCTTAAGATGCTCCTTAAAACCTACATCTTTGACCAAGCTTTTGATCACCTGTCCTAATAGCTCATGTGGCTCGGTGTCAAATTTTCTTCGATAACGCTCCTGTGAAGTGCCTTGAGATGTTTTACTACATTAGGGCAGCACGGTGGCATAGTGGTTAGCACTGTTGCCTCACAGCGCCAGAGACCCGGGTTCGAATCCGGCCTCGGGCGACTGTCTGTGTGGAGTTTGCACATTCTCCCCGTGTTTGCGTGGGTTTTCTCCGGGTGCTCCGGTTTCCTCCCACAGTCCAAAGATGTGCGGGTTAGGTTGATTGGCTATGATAAATTGACCCTTAGTGTTAGGGGGATTAAATACGTGAGGTTACAGGGATAGGGTGGGACATGTGTTGGTGTAGGGGTTACGGGGATTGGGTGGGATATGTGTCGGTGCAGGCTCGATGGGCCGAATTGGCCTCTATCTGCACTGTGGGGTTTCTGTGATTCTGTGATTAAAGGTGCTATATAAATGCAAGTCGTCGTTATTCTAAAAAACATCATTTTCATTTCAATTAGGTATTGAAAATGATTGTGTGCAAATATTATATGGGACTGCAAGCCCTCAATTCCATAATATGTCCGTAATTCTTCACATAAAAAAAGTGCCAAAGCAATCTAGGGGGCATAAGTAATAGCTAAACAAGAAACACAGCAATCAAAATCAGAGAAAAGTAATGGAATTATTTCATTACTAGGATTTAGTCTCCTATCACTTCAATGAGAAGATTTTTGAAATACCTGTTCACTCATGAACAAGTCCCTTTGTCTTATTGTGGATGTTTGTGTTGGCATCCTGGCTTTGACTGAAAATTGTGTGGTGGCACATTGCCCCTTACAGAAGCCTCCCCATCTACCTGTACTTTTCACTGCTTGCTTAACCAAAAATGTGCACCCAGAGTGCTGAGAAAGACAAGAGAGGAGATTTTTGAGGCAAGTAACAATCATTATGGGTTTCCCGACGTCCGGACACCATGCCAGGTAAGTGTGGCATGTTGTGAGTCTGGTGAAATGTTTGTGAAAAGGTGACAGCTGCAGAAGTGGTGTGAAGGATCCAATGTTGCACATGGTGAGTTTCAGAGCAAAGAAAATGTTGGTTATTGCATTTTTAAAACATTTACAGATTTCTTTAGCTTACAAGTTTTTAAATCCAACTATATGTCCAGTGCCACCTCATTGGGATAACCTCTCTCACCAGTCACAGATTGCTTCTGTCACCTCACCTGCAGCTGCCATCTATTCCAGCATATGGAGGGAGTCATTGGAGAGCCTGGGTGCAAGAGGTCACCTTTGTGCAGTGATTGTCAGTGTTTTCAGCACCTCAATGCTGTCAAACACTGAGAAATCAACTGTCAAAATAAAATTGTGCATGGTCCCTTTAAGGAAACCGGCAGATGACGCGTCATAAAATGACGTCATCAGACCCGCTTCCTGTTAATTGGCCAGCAAGCCCGCAAGGCGGGCTTAACAAGGTCAATCAAGGGAAAATCACATCTGTGGAGTGGAGGCAGCTAGGGGACGGGACTGGAAGCCAGAAACCAGCTGTCCCGCAACCATCCCGGCACCGCTGACAAAATCGCAGCCCTAGTGTCAGGGGTATGAGCTTTCAGGAACAAATGAGAAAACATGGTCATTTTAGCCTAAAAGGAGGTGCCTGAGTGGTGAACATATGAATATGCAAGATTATTGAAGGTATAGAAAAAGTTAGCTCAGAATATGGTCCCGGCAGATTGGAAAACTGCTAATGTAACACCCTTATTTAAAAAGGGAAGTAGACAAAAAGCTGGAAACTATAGACCAGTTAGCCTAACATCTGTGGTTGGCAAAATGTTGGAGTCCATTATTAAGGAAACAGTAACAGAGCATTTGGATAAACATAATTTAATAGGACAGATTCAGCATGGTTTTATGAAGGGGAAGTCATGTTTGACAAATTTGCTCGAATTCTTTGTGGACGTAACATACAGGGTGGATAAAGGGGAACCAGTGGATGTAGTGTATCTGGACTTCCAAAAGGCATTTGACAAGGTTCCACACAAAAGATTACTGATCAAGATAAAAAAATCACGGGATTGGGGGTAATATACTGGCATGGGTGGAAGATTGGCTATCTAACAGAAAACAAAGAGTTGGGATAAATGGTTCATTCTCAGACTGGCAATCAGTAACTAGCGGTGTTCCGCAGGGGTCAGTGCTGGGACCCCAACTCTTTACAATCTATATTAACGATTTGGAGGAAGGGACCGAGTGCAACGTATCCAAGTTTGCCGACGATACAAAGATGGGAGGGAAAGCAGTGAGTGAGGAGGACATAAAAAACCTGCAAAAGGACATAGACAGGCTAAGTGAGTGGGCAGAGATTTGGCAGATGGAATATAATATTGGAAAGTGTGAGGTTATGCACTTTGGCAGAAAAAATCAAAGAGCAAGTTATTATCTAAATGGAGAGAAACCGCAAAGTGCTACATTACAAAGGGATCTGGGGGTCCTGGTGCATGAAACACAAAAAGTTAGTTTGCAGGTGCGGCAGGTGATCAGGAAGGCCAATGGAATCTTGGCTTTTATTGCAAGGGGGATGGAGTATAAAAACAGGGAGGTCTTGCTGCAGTTATACAGGGTATTGGTGAGGCCATACCTGGAATACTGCGTGCAGTTTTGGTTTCCATATTTAAGAAAAGATATACTTGCTCTCGAGGCGGTTCAGAGCAGGTTCACTCGGGTGATTCCGGAGATGAGGGGGTTGACGTATGAGGAAAGGTTGAGTAGGTTGGGCCTCTACTCATTGGAGTTCAGAAGAATGAGAGGCGATCTTATTGAAACATATAAGATTGTGAGGGGTCTTGATCGGGTGGATGCGGTGAGGATGTTTCCACTGATGGGTGAGACTAGAACTAGGGGGCATAATCTTAGAATAAGGGGCTGCCCGTTCAAAACTGAGATGAGGAGAAACTTCTTCACTCAGAGGGTAGCAAATCTATGGAATTTGCTACCCCAGAGAGCTGTGGAAGCTGCAACATGAAATAAATTTAAAACAGAGATAGACAGTTTCCTAGCAGACAAGGGAATTAGGGGTTACGGGGAGAGGGCAGGGAAGTGGACGTGAGTCTAGATTCGGATCAACCATGATCCTATTGAATGGCGGAGCAGGCCTGAGGGGCCGTATGACCTACTCCTGCTCCTACTTCTTATGTTCTTATAATGTCACTTTAAATTAAACTGTGGGAGGAGAACAAGGGAACACAGCTTCAGGCTAGTAAAAGGTACCTTTCAGCACTAATATCAAGGAAATTCTTCACACTGGGTGATCATGCACAATAAACTTCCAGAAAGAATAGTGGAGGCAAAAGCCCTCAAATCATTTAAGAACCAATTGGACTCTGTAATTGGGGGGAGGAAACTATTTTAGAATCTTTTGCATGGGCCAAATGTTCTTCCTCAACCTTAATTATTTTGTGATCTTGAGATGTGGAACAAAGTCCCAAAGAAAGTTGCTGAATCTCGGTCATTTGACATTTTAAAAAAGGAATTAAATGAATATCTGTTAAAAAGCAGGACTAGGAGTATTACAACATTACTTGACTTTTTCTCCCCCCCACAGAAGATAGGGGAAGGAAATTAGAGTCTCTAAAGTAGGATCAACAGGTGTTGTGGGAAGAAAATCCACGACAGAATAATTCTACATGGCTTCTGGATGGGGCAAGCTTGACAGGCTGAATGGCTTTTTCTTGCCCTGGGTTCAATATTTCACACAATAGCAGTTCAATGACAACCCTTCTTCTGATTTTTTCCTCAACGAGCCAGTTGGGTAGGGAAAAAGGGGGGAAAAATAGAAATCAGACACAAGTGTCACCTTGTCCCAGTTGGCAGCACTCTCACCTCCGAGTCAGAAATTTATGGCTCCAAACTCTACTCCAGAGCTTGAACATATAATCTGGGCTAACACCTTATTGTATTATTGTGGTACAGTCCTTGAAATAAGACAATAAACTGAAGCCCTGTCTGCCTGGTCCAGTGATTTAAATGGATTTAAAACATCCCGTTGCACTATTCATAGAAGAGCAAGGCGTTCTCCCGGTATGCTGGACAATATTTCTTCCTCAATCAACACCACCAAAAAAAGAGTAATTGGACATTCACCTTATTTATTTATGTGACTATGCTTTGTGGAAATTGGTTGGCAATCTACCGACACAATAATAACTACATTTAAAAATGTAATTAATTGCATACGAATCACTTTGGAACATCTCGAGACACACGATAAGGCAATGTGTAGTACACGTAGAATGCAAGTCTCTTTCATAACTGCAGCCCCGTGCCATTATGGTGCAGTGCCCTGCCGATTTTATGTCCTACACTGTCATGTAATTTAATTTTTTTTAAATCTAACCTATTTTTTTTTTTTTTTATAAAGACAGTTGACAGTTCTTCATTTGTAATGCATTACCAAAGGATGGGAATCCTTGGAAAATCTGCATACATAATAAATGAAGGGCAAAAGTGAACATTTAATAACACACAATTTCTTCACCAAAATGTTAAGTGTATGGAATATTTCTTGTTATATAAAATCAATTAAGTGGTTGTTCAACTGACTGACAGCTGTCAAAAAATAATCACAACAGGCAGAAGATTAATTCCCTCTAGGGATGTAGTAAATAATAATCTCATTCCTAATACTACACCATTAGCAGATTAATCAGTCTCACATTACACAGCACTTAGATGATTTCAACTCAAACAGGTTTTAAATAGTGATACGCAATACAATAGCAACAAAATTACGTTTCCTGTTTTTTGATGTCGTTGCTCATTCAATTACCACAAAAGCCTAATGTCTCGAAGGAAATAAAACTAATCACAATAATTATCTAAAAATATAATTAAGCAATAAACAATTGAGCTAATTTATTGAGAACAGGAATATAAAAAAACAAAAATTATAAATGGCTTTACAATAGATACAAAAAATAAATTTCTAATGTACCTACAAATGCAACATAAAATAAAATGTTCCATATGATTGATTAACTACTAGGTAAAGTCAGCAAGTAATAATTCTATTGCACATGGCATTAGATACCATGAAAAATAAATTTTAAATGTATTTTAGTCCAGGGGTATGATTAAAAAAAAATGGATTCCCAATTTAACAACTTTATGTGGGCTTATACCTGAAATGTGTCAGCCTTCGCTCAGTGCTAGCACACTCAACTCTGAGTCAGAAGGTTGTAGGTTCAAGCCAGCTCCAGAAACTTGAGCACGTGATCTAGGCTCTCACTTACCACTTTGGGACGTGACATTAAGTGAGGTCCCATCTTCCCTCTAAGACAGATGTAAAAGATCCCATGGTCCTATTCTATTATCCCTTAACCACCATCACTAAAACATATTACCTGGTCATTCATCTCATTGTTGTTTGTGAGACCTTGCTGTGTGAAAATTGGCTGCCGTCTTTCCATACATGTGATTACACTTCATTGGTTGTGAAGCACTTTGGGACGTCCTGAGGTGGTGAAAGGTGCTAATATAAGTGCAAGTTCTTTTTCCTCTACAGATTCTGGAGGGTCTGCTATATATGTCCAGCTATTTCTGCTTTCCATAGATATAGCCTTGGTACCTTGTGTAGGTCTGAACAGGGCTTTATATTGACTTGGAGATGCAGCTAGATTGTTGGAACAGCCCTTTCTCATTCCTACCTTCTTACATGCTATAAAAATGGCCCAAAATTTGCAATCGTACGCTTCCTGAACGGATGCCTCCGACCTATAAAAAATCTACACATTTACCTGGTGGCCCGGGAGGTATGGAGGATTGTGATCCTGGTCATCTCCAGGTACATGCGGGCAGAGGCCCATGTATCCCAGGGGCGCATGTGGTTCACAAGCACCCTTGGGATCACATGGGCCAGCCCAACCAACAAAAGAAGGGAATCCCCATTCATACTTATGGGAGTTGCCTCCAGTCCAGATCCAAGGTCGTCCCATCCTCTGTCGTCGAATTACAGTATGCAGACGATGCTTGCGTCTGCGCTCACTCGGAGGTCGAACTCCAAACCATCGTAAACACCTTCACCGAAGCGTACGAGAGCATGGGCCTTACACTAAACATCCGTAAGACAAAGGTCCTCTACCAACCTGCCCCCGCCACACAGTGCTGCCCCCCGATTATCAAAATCTACGACAAGGCCTTGGACAACGTGGACCACTTTCCATACCTCGGGAGCCTACTCGGGAGTCAACAAGGGCAGACGTCGATGACGAAGTCCAACACCGCCTTCAGTGTGCCAGTGCAGCCTTCGGTCGTCTGAGGAAGAGAGTGTTGAAGACCAGGACCTCAAACCCGGCACTAAGGTCATGGTCTACAGAGCAGCAGTGATACCCGCTCTGCTGTATGCCTCAGAGACATGGACCATGTACAGCAGGCACCTCAAAGCACTGGAGAGGTACCACCAACGCTGCCTCCGCAAGATCCTGCAAATCCATTGGCAGGATAGGCGCACCAACGTCAGTGTTCTTGCTCAGGCCAACAACCCCAGCATCGAAGCTTTGACCACGCTCAATCAGCTCCGATGGACGGGTCACATTGTCCGCATGTCCGATACGAGACTCCCAAAACAAGCGCTCTACTCGGAGCTCCGGCACGGCAAGAGAGCCCCAGGTGGGCAGAGGAAACGCTTCAAGGACACCCTCAAAGCCTCCTTGAAAAAGTGTAACATCCCCACCGACACCTGGGAATCCCTGGCCCAAGACCGCACAAAGTCGGCGGGAATTCAGCGGCAGCAGCGGGGCTATAAAAGTCCCAGAGGCCAGGTAAGGCCTCACAGCGTCGGCAGGAATTCAGCGGCAGCAGCGGGGCGATATAATTCCCAGAGACCAGGTAAGGCCTACCAATCTCCAGTCTCGGAACTCGGAGGGAAGGAGAGAGGTAAAAAGTAATCCAAGTGTGACGTCACCAGAAAGCGGGTAAGTGATTGGTTGGTAAGTATTTCTCTCTTTTTAAGCTTAAACTCTTTGGTTTATAGTTTCTAAGGTGTGATATTCATCTAGAATCAGGGCTGAGGGTATTTAAAAATAATATCAATAAATTTAATTAATTACATAGAATGGGAGATCAGGTGATGTGTTGCTGCTGCAATATGTGGGAGCTGGTGGACACCATTGATGCTCACGGTGATCACATTTGCATTAAGTGTTGGCTGCTCGAGGAATTCCGGCTCCGTGTCGAAGAGCTGGAGTCCAAGCTTCAAACACTGAGACACATCAGGGAGGGGGAGAGTTACCTGGACTCTGTGTATCACGAGGTAGTCACACCAATTAGATTAATTAATTCAGATGTAGTCCGTGGCCAGAGTCAGGATGGTGTGACTAGAAGTGAGGCAGGTACGGGGATCCAGGAGGTAGTGTTGGAGGAGCCGCAGCCCTTGCTCTTGTCCAACAGGTTTGAGGCTCTTACTCCGTGAGGATGGGAACAGGGACTGCGGGGAGGATGAGCAACCTGGCCACAGCACCGTGGAGCGGGGGGCCATTCAAGTGGGGGGAGTTAAAAGAAATGTTGTAGTGGTAGGGGATAGTATCGTTAGGGGAATAGATAGAGTTCTTTGCAGCCGAGAGCAAGAGTCCCGAAGGCTGTGTTGCCTGCCCGGTGCCAGGGTTAAGGACATCTCCTCTGGGCTGGAGAGAAACTTGGAGTGGGAGGGGGAGGATCCAGTTGTCGTGGTCCATGTTGGTACCAACGACATAGATAGGACAAGGAAGGAGGTTCTGCTGAGGGAGTTTGAGCAGCTAGCGGCCAAATTAAAAAGCAGAACCACAAGGGTAATAATCTCTGGATTACTACCTGAGCCACGTGCAAATTTGGCTAGGGTAAATAAAATTAGAGAGTTAAATGCGTGGCTCAAAGACTGGTGTGGAAGAAATGGGTTTTGCTTCCTGGGACACTGGCATCAGTACTGGGACAGGAGAGAGCTGTTCCGTTGGGACGGACTTCACTTGGCCAGTGCTGGGACTAGAATCCTGGCGAATCGAATAGAGAGGGCTTTAAACTAATTAGTGGGGGGGAGGTTTTAAGAGAGCGAAAAATAAAAACGACAGCAGAGAAGGCAATAGAGCAAGGTAGCAGTGGGGGAATTAAAAACCAGAGCTTCTTTCCCAGGGCTGTCATCCTACTGAACTCCACAAATAAACACTAAAGCCTGCACATCTGCCGATGCACTTTATTCACTTTATTATGGTCATATTTATGCTAATATATATGTACAAATGTATGTTGAAATGTTTAAGTGTCCTAATCCAAATTGTACACTCTCGGGAGCCGCAAGCCTACATTTCGTTGTACTGCACTTGTGCACGAACAATGACAATAAAAGTTGATTTGATTTTGAAGGGACAGAATGTATAATGATAAAGGTAAAGTAGTAAAAGGGATAAAAGCAGGAATAAATTGTCAGAAAATATATTTGAAAGTTCTTTATCTGAATGCACGCAGCATTCGTAACAAAATTGAGGAGTTGACGGTGCAAATAACTACACATGGGTATGATCTGGTGGCCATTACGGAAACATGGCTGCAAGATAATCATGACTGGGAACTAAACATACAAGGGTATTTGACAATTAGGAAGGACAGACAGGAAGGAAAGGGAGGTGGGGTTGCTATGTTAATCAAGCATGGAATCACTGCAATAGTCAGAAATGATATTGGGTCAAAGGATCAGGATAGTGAAACAGTTTGGGTGGAGATAAGGAATAATAAGGGGAAAAAGTCACGAGTGGGCGTAGTCTATAGGCCTCCTAACAGTTGCAACTCTGTTGGTCGGAGTATAAATCAGGAAATAGTTGGGGCTTGTAATAAGGGAACAGCTATAATCATGGGGGATTTTAACTTTCATATTGACTGGACTAATCAAATTGGGCATGGCAGCGCTGAGGAAGAGTTCATAGAGTGTATTAGGGATGGGTTCCTTGAGCAGTATGTAACTGAACCAACCAGGGGGCAGGCAATCTTAGATCTGTTCCTGTGTAATGAGACAGGATTAATAAAAAATGTCCTAGTAAAGGATCCCCTTGGAATGAGTGACCATAATATGGTTGAATTCCAAATTCAGTTTGAGGGTGAGAGAGTTGGATCTCAAACCAGCGTACTAAGCTTAAATAAAGGAGACTATGAAGGTATGAGAGTAGAATTGACTAAAGTGGACTGGGAAAACAGATTAAAGTGTAAGACGGTACAAGAGCAGTGGTCTACATTCAATGAGATATTTCACATCTTTCAAGATCAATATATTCCACTGAGGAAAAAGGGGAGTAAAAGAAAAGACAGCCATCCGTGGCTTAGTAAAGTAATAAAGGACAGTATACGACTGAAAACAAGGGCATATAAATTAGCCAAATCTAGTGGGAGGATAGAAGATTGGGAAGCATTTAAAAGCCAGCAAAGAATAATTAAAAGATTAATTAAGAAAGGGAAGATAGATTATGAAAGTAAACTAACAAAAAATATAAAAACAGATAGCAAGAGTTTCTACAGCTATATAAAAAGAAAAAGGGTGGCTAAAGTGAACGTTGGTCCCTTAGAGGATGGGACCGGGAAACTAGTGGTGGGGAACATGGAGATGGCAAAGACGCTGAACAAATATTTTGTATCAGTCTTTACAGTAGAGGACACTAAAAATATCCCAACACTGGACAAACAGGGGGCAATTGGGGGGGGGAGGGGCTAAACACAATTAAAATCACTAAAGAGATGGTACTCAGTAAAATAATGGGACTTAAGGCGGATAAATCCCCCGGACCTGATGGCCTACATCCTAGGGTCTTGAGAGAAGTGGCGGTAGGGATTGTGGATGCATTGGTGATCATTTTCCAGAACTCCCTGGACTCAGGAAAGGTCCCGGCAGATTGGAAAACTGCTAATGTAACACCCTTATTTAAGAAGGGAAGTAGACAAAAAGCTGGAAACTATAGACCAGTTAGCCTAACATCTGTGGTTGGCAAAATGTTGGAGTCCATTATTAAGGAAACAGTATCAGAGCATTTGGATAAACATAATTTAATAGGACAGAGTCAGCATGGTTTTACGAAGGGAAGTCATGTTTGACAAATTTGCTCGAATTCTTTGAGGATGTAACATACAGGGTGGATAAAGGGGAACCAGTGGATGTAGTGTATTTGGACTTCCAAAAGGCATTTGACAAGGTTCCACACAAAAGATTACTGATCAAGATAAAAAAATCACGGGATTGGGGGTAATATACTGGCATGGGTGGAAGATTGGCTATCTAACAGAAAACAAAGAGTTGGGATAAATGGTTCGTTCTCAGGCTGGCAATCAGTAACTAGTGGTGTTCCGCAGGGGTCAGTGCTGGGACCCCAACTCTTTACAATCTATATTAACGATTTGGAGGAAGGGACCGAGTGCAACGTATCCAAGTTTGCCGACGATACAAAGATGGGAGGGAAAGCAGTGAGTGAGGAGGACATAAAAAACCTGCAAAAGGACATAGACAGGCTAAGTGAGTGGGCAGAGATTTGGCAGATGGAATATAATGTTGGAAAGTGTGAGGTTATGCACTTTGGCAGAAAAAATCAAAGAGCAAGTTATTATCTAAATGGAGAGAAACTGCAAAGTGCTACAGTACAAAGGGATCTGGGGGTCCTGGTACATGAAACACAAAAAGTTAGTATGCAGGTGCAGCAGGTGATCAGGAAGGCCAATGGAATCTTGGCTTTTATTGCAAGGGGGATGGAGTATAAAAACAGGGAAGTCTTGCTGCAGTTATACAGAGTATTGTATTCCTGTTCCTGGGACTCGGGACAGGGTCACTGGCAAGGCTTAGAAGCTAAGCAGAGCCAGGTCTGGTTAGTACCTGGAGGGGTGACCATCAGGGAAGACCAGGTGCAGAAGGTCACGGAAGGAGCCCCGAGGAGGGGCGGTTGGCGAGAAGGTCACGGAAAGAGACCCGGGAGGGGCGGCTGGTGAGCAGGCCCGGGCGTTGGGCTGAAGATTGTCGGACAGGAGGAATGGTGGAAATGGAATGGCGGCGCGCACAGACGCAGCGGCTTTGCTTCTCCCAGGACGGTGCTATTTACTGTTAATGTTATTTGTACTGGACTCATGGGAGCTTGCAAGATCACATTTCGTTGTTCATGTACTTGTGCATTGTATAAAGTTGAATTATTATTATTGGTGAGGCCACACCTGGAATACTGCGTGCAGTTTTGGTTTCCATATTTAAGAAAAGATATACTTGCTCTCGAGGCGGTTCAGAGAAGGTTCACTCGGTTGATTCCAGAGATGAGGGGGTTGACGTATGAGAAAAGGTTGAATAGGTTGGACCTCTACTCATTGGAGTTCAGAAGAATGAGAGGCGATCTTATCGAAACATATAAGATTGTGAGGGGGCTTGATCGGGTGGATGCAGGGAGGTTGTTTCCACTGATGGGTGAGACTAGAACTAGGGGGCATAATCTTAGAATAAGGGGCTGCCATTACATAAGAAATAGGAGCAGGAGTAGGCCAATCGGCCCCTCGAGCCTGCTCCGCCATTCAATAAGATCATGGCTGATCTGATCCTAACTGCCAATCCACTATCACAGAACCATCTCCTGCATCTAACAGAATTAGACACACGAAATAGGAGCAGGATCAGGCTACACGGCCCCTGGGCCCGCTCCGCTAACCACAGGGCCATGACCGATCCGAACCTAGACTCATGTCCAAATTCCTGCCCGCTCCCCGTAACCCTTAATTCCCTTTACTTCTAGGAAACTGTCTATTTCTGTTTTAAATTTATGTAATGATGTAGCTTCTACAGTTTTTTGGGGCAGCATATTCCATGGACCTACCACCCTCTGAGTGAAGTAGTTCCTCCTCATCTCAGTTTTGAAAGAGCAGCCCCTTATTCTAAGACTATGCCCCCTAGTTCTAGTTTCACCCATCATCGGGAACATCTTCCCTGCATCCACCCGATCCAACCCCTTCACAATCTTATATGTTTCAATAAGATCGCCTCTCATTCTTCTGAACTCCAATGAGTAGAGTCCCAATCTACTCAACCTCTCCTCATATGTCCATCCCCTCATCCCCGGGATTAACCGAGTGAACCTTCATTATACTGACTCGAGAGCAAGTATGTCCTTTCTTAAGTATGGACACCAAAACTGTACGCAGTATTCCAGGTGCGGTCTCACCAATACCTTGTACAACTGAAGCAATACCTCCCTATTTTTATATTCTATCCCCCTAGCAATGAAAGCCAACATTCCATTGGCCTTCTTAATCACTTGCTGCACCTGCATACTAACCTTTTGAGTTTCGTGCACCAGGACCCCCAGATCCCTTTGTACTTCAGTACTTTCCAGTTTCTTGCCATTAAGATAATAACTTGCTCTACGATTTTTCCTGCCAAAGTGCATAACCTCACACTTTCCAGTATTGTATTCCATCTGCCAAATCTCTGCCCACTTGCTTAGCCTATGTCCCCTTGAAGGTTTTTTATGTCCTCCTCACTCACTACTTTCCCCCCCATCTTAGTATCATCTGCAAACTTTGATATGTTACACTCGGTCCCCTCCTCCAAATCGTTAATATAGATGAGGAGAAACTTCTGCACTCAGAGGGTAGTAAATATATGGAATTTGCTACCCCAGAGAGCTGTGGAAGCTGCAACATTAAATAAATTTAAAATGGAGATAGACATCGTCCTAGCAGATAAGGGAATTAGGGGTTACGGGGAGAGGGCAGGGAAGTGGACATGAGTCTAGATTCAGATCAGCCATGATCCTATTGAATGGCAGAGCAGGCCCGAGGGGCCGTATGGCCTACTCCTGCTTCTATTTCTTATGTTCTTATGTTCTTACGTTCTTAAGCATCCGGGAAGGCGCCGAACAGCTCGAGTCTCTTCGCCGGGAGCAAGCGGAAGCCAAGTGCAGGCAGCGCAAGGAGCGCACGTCAACCCAAGCACCCCACCTACCCACCCCTTCAACCACCATCTGCCCCACCTGTGACAGAGACTGTAGGTCCCGCATTGGACTCATCAGTCACCTGCAAGCTCAGTTTTAATGTGGAAGCAAGTCATCCTCGGTTCCGAGGGACTGCGTAAGACGACGACGACATAGGCCAGCCCAACCAGTAAAAGAAGGGAATCCCCATTCATACTTATGGGAATTGCGTACGTACGGAACTCCTATAAGTAAGAATGGGAATCACTTAAAAAATACACGAACACATGAAATAAAAAATTTTTAATTACATATTTAGAATTAATTAAAATGACATTTAATTAAACATTTTAAACAAAAATGTAATTGTTTGAAAACATTTTTTATATGTTTTAATGGAGCTAAAAATAAACTTACTTTAATGTATAAATGAGTGATAACATTTTATTTTTCTATTTTTTTAAAGCTCTTATGCTGGTAAAAGCAGGCCTTACGCCTGTTTTTACCAAGTGTAAGAATATCACGGGCAAACTCTCCACCCGCAGAGGCCCTATACCCGGGGATGCAGAGGATCTGTCAAGAGAATTCTTGAGAGATCGCAAGTTCTGGGTTTTAGCGTATGCGCTTCGCATTGATTCCTAGGGCCAGATGACTGAAACACCTCGTATGCATCCATAGGGGTTGCAAAATACTGCCCAATAACTGCATTTCAGACTGCATCTGTAAAATGTCAAACATTACAGTGCTGCAAAATACACGGGCCTTAAATCTGTGATTGGTAAGACGGCATACTATCAGAGTACACCGTCATACCAGCTTTGAAACTGACCGCAAGTTTGGGATTTGCGCATGCGCTAAATCCTGAACTTGCATCTGTCAAGTTCTGACTACACATAGGCTTCGCTGCATCTTTTACCTCCTCATACAAATCAACGCGCTGGCGAAAAGTTACTGAGAGGTAATTACACTGAAAATGTTTTAAGTCTGGTGCAAACAGGCACAGGAAGCCTGTTGCACAGCATAAGGGAACTGGATGAGAAAACTGCAATAACAAAAAGATCAGTAACAAGACAATGCTATAATAGGGGATTTGTTTTAAGAGGTTATCATAATGAAGTGTTTGCAAGCACACTGAATAGCATTAAATGGCTTGTAACCTCTTTTTAATGAGAAGTTAATAATTAGAGTGCAAAGTAATGAGAGACTTGTATTGCCAATATGTGTTATAGAGATTTGTAACAACTGACGTTTGTGAATTTTGAATAAACATTCTTTGTTCTAATGAGATTTACAATAACAGAATTTATTAGAATGGCAGCCTTTTAGTGTTAATTGCTTTTTTTTTTACAATGCATAGTTTGTGACAATGAATTTTTACAAATAATTTATAATAACAGTTTATTATTGGTCTGTACTGATTGTTATAATGAGAAGTTTGTAATAGCAAAAATTGTCACGATAAAAGTTTTGCAGTACTTTGTTTTAAAAGGAGGTTTGTAATAAATGTTTGTTGTTATGAGAGAATGATAAAAGTGTTTCCGGAGTCATGTATATACATCTATATAAAGGAGAGACAAAGAAAGGTCCCCAGCATTGCTGTTGAATTTACCCAGAATTTCACTTCAGGAGTATTGGATTGGCAATTGGTCAAGAGTCAGGAAATGAAAGAACCACCGCCCCATGTGATCCCAAGTTCGCAGATGCACAACAGTGCGCTGCTGGGCTCCGTGGGGGAGTACGCTGCGCAGAACTCTGCGGCGTTTGAAAGGAAGTTCTCACAGGGAGGATCGCACGAGGTAGGTGCGGATTTCCTTGCTATGTCGGCGGCGTACTCCTTAGCTACACCGCCGACCGCAAATTCAGACCCAAACAAAATAAAAGTCTAACAAAACAGCAGATTGATCTTGTGAACAGTGCCATTGAAAACCAATTCCTAATAACCTACAGATCCCCATCACAGCATCTAAATGCCTCTTCAATGATGCCAGAGGTTTTCCCTTTGCTACCCTACACAGAAAGCAATTCTAGGTGATAATCACTCTTTCCTGACATCAATCCTGAATTTGCCTTTATCAGGTTCTACCCATGTTCCCCCAATTTGCAGATTCGGCTTCACTTGAAATAGTGGTCTGGATTAACCATTTTCTATTCAGTGTCGTATCATTTCACTCATTTCAAAACTGAAGGGTCTGAAAGTTTCTAGCCTTTCTTGTACTTCAGTCATCTGGCCCTAGGAATCAGCCTCATGATTCTTCTGTGCAAACCCTTCAGGGCTTGAATGTTTTCCTTGTGCCAAGATGACCAAAGCTGAATGCAGTAGTCATGGTCCTCAAGAGCACTGCATAGTTTCAGCATGACTGCCTCAAACATACATTCCAAAACATTTGGCAATAAAGCTCAGTACAGCATGTGCTCTGTTGACCGTCAAGCAAAAAAAAAAAAAATTACAGACATACAACATATCTATATAGATAAATACCTTTATTGAAATTCCATAAAGTTACAAGTCTCATGGAAACCCAGCATTTTGGATTTTAAAAAAAACTTTTTACAAACTCTCCCTACCTTATTCTAGAATACAATTCTACAGGTGCTGGGAAACCTTGGATCACTCTCCCAGTGGCTCCTCTTAATGCGTAAGTCTTAACAATAGGTTTGCAGGCTATTATGCTTGGGGAGCATCACACACAAGCTCAAATTCTGTCCTCATCCAGTATTCACACATGGTGCTTTCAAGTAGTAGCTGCTCTAGCTATGAGAGTAGGAGCTCTTTCTGATTTCTCCTTTCCTTGCCCAGGCACTGATCCCAAGTGTAGCACACCAACCGCTGGCTCAGCTGAGATTATCGAACTTCACACAGACTAGGGATCAAACCTGGTATGGCTCAGTGCAAAAACAGGAACTGTATTTAGATACTGAGCCATTAAAGTAGTAAAATACAGTATTCTAACCTACAGTACTTGTTCCCTAGCTTCAAAATCTTTCCAATTAAAGAGACCAAGAAGACACTTACGTGACATAACACTGTCGACATACTGTGGCAGGTATGGTGCCCACATGTCTATAGTTTCCTTTCGTCCATCCTTCCCAATTCTACGAAGCTCTGCCAACAGTAAAGCTTGAGCAGCTTCTCTCACCTATTAAAGAAAAGATAATTAAAATGTCTTCATTCTAGAGTAAAATGCTATATAAAATGCATTAAATAAAAATGAAACACTAAAAACTTCAAATTTATAAACTTTACAGAAACATTTATAAATTTAGAGGAACAATCAGTGGATGTTGAACTTTTTGCAATATCATATTCCAACAAATACAGATTCAAGGAAAGTAAGTGGGTTTAATATCCCTAAAAGGAAATGCAATTTTTGACTATGGTCAAGTCTTTTTATCCACAAAAGCAAGAATCACCCTGGTGTAAAAAGAGCACATGGCTGCCACATCAGAACATAAGATATAGGGGCAGGAGTAGGCCATTCAGCCCCTCGCGCCTGCTCCACCATTCAATAAGATCATGGCTGATCTTTTACCTCAACTCCACTTTCCTGCACTATCCCCATATCAGACAAACAACCTTGATATCACTCATGACCTGATCAGTGGGTCAATCAATTGGTTACATGATGAGGTTCAGTTTCTAGCCCAAATGCCAATCATAATTCTTCTAACTACAACAACTTGTATTCATATAGCACCTATATTAAAATGTCCCAAAACGCTTCACAGGAGCAATTATCAAACAAAATTTTACACTGAGCCCCATAAGGAGATACTGTATTAGGACAGGTGACCAAAAGCTTGGTCCAAGACATAGGTTTAAAAGAGCGTCTTAATGGAGGAGAGGTAGAGAGATGGAGGGGTTTAGGGAGGGAATTCCAGAGCTTAGGGCCTCGGCAGCTGAAGGTTCAGCTGGTGGAGTGAAGAAAATCGGGCTGTGCAAGAGGCCAGAATTCGAGGAGCAGAGAGATCTCAGAGGGTTCTAGGGCTGGAGGAGGTTACAGAGATAGGGAGGGGCAAGACCATGGAGGGATCTGAAAACAAGGATGAGAATTTTACAATCAAAGCATTGCTGACCAGGAGCCAACGTAGGTCAGCGAGCACAGGGGTGATGTGTGAACGGGACTTGGTGCGAGTTAGGATACGGGTGGCACAGTTTTGGTTGAGCTTAACTTTATGCAGGGTTCAAGGTGGAAGGCCAGCCGGGAGAGCGTTGGAATATTCGAGTCTAGAAGTAACTAAGGCATGGATGAGGGTTTCAGCAGCAGATGAGCTGAGGCAGGCATGGAGACAGGCGATATTACAAATAAATTCTGTTTCAAATATAGTAAATTCATCCTTATCTCGAGTGATTAGAGATTTTTTAATCTGGAACTGATATGAAGAATCCCAAGATACCAGCTTCATCTGCTCTCAAATAGAATACTATTCTAGTGTGAATCTTGATAACTGAATCAAGAGTAACACAGACAAGTATTTGAAGTAGAGAATGGTGGGGCATGGAAGGAGGATGTGTGAAATCCAATTGCCTACTGAACTATGAAAGAGTTTTCAAAATTTGGGGAGGGTTTTTTTCTCAAATACCACATCAGTGAAGTTGATTTTTATTTTTACATGTGTTACAATGATAACCTTTGTAATGCTGAAGAAAGCAGATAGTATTTTATGTTCAAGTTATTTATCAAAAATCCCAGCTGGCCCTCATTCAACTCCTCATAGTATCTTTTTTTACAAAGCTGCACATTCAACAAAATTTCTGCCACAACAGCAGAGATGTGATGTCAAGGCTACCTAGTCATTTATCAAACATAGGTACCAAAAACCATTTTCCAGTCTATATGAAACACTCTAAAACTGTAACCGTCAGCAAAGTGTCACCTGGTAACCACACAGTATAAATTCTGCAATAGTAACAGCCTCAAATAACTTTTTTGAATATAAAGCTGGAAATAGCAAATTAAAATATGGATTACATATAGAACAAACTTCAGGATTTACAACATTTATGACTGAAATTTTCTCACTGCAATACTCCCAAATGGCATGTCTGTCAGGTTCATGCAGACCTTTTGACTTTAGAGGACTGTAAATTAACTGACTACAAAAGAAAGGTATTCATTTTTTGGCATCTTCCTGGAGTATAGTTGTAGGGTTGTTGGATACCCTGCTTAAATGACCAAAATGTAAATGTAAATCTCACTGACATCCACACCCACCCACCCACCAGCCAGATTTCAATCAGGGACACTGGTCAGTTTACCCCCTCTCTGACAATGGCATAGGGGATAAGTTGATAAAGTTTTTTCCCTGTGAAGTGCATTGGGACATTTTACAATATTAAAGGTGTTATATAAATGCAAATTACTGTTGTTGTGTGTGACTTGGAGGGAAACCTGGAGGTGATGGTGTTTACCCACACCTGCTGCCCTTGTTCTTCTAGATGGGGAAGGTCACAGTTTTCGGAGGTGCTCCCAAAGAAGCCTTTGCAATTGCTGCAGCGCACCCTCTAGATAGTGTACACTGCAGCCACTGCATACTGGTGGTGGAGGGGATGGATATTATACAAATAATTGGTTAAGCCATAAGTAGAATATCATTCCCAGTTTTGGGGGCACTACTTTAGGAAGGATGATGAGACCATGGAGAGAGTGCAAAAAAGGTCATCTTTCAGCTTGGCTCAGTGATGGGACCATCTATGAGTCAGAAGGCCATCAGTTAAAATTGTCAAGAGTGAATATTATTGGCTTATTTTCACCAAGTGGATAGGTCTTTCGAGGATCTATCCACTTAGAAGTGGAAAAGTCTCCTTACATGCTGTGAACTTCTATGATTCTATATAACTCTTTCAACCAAGCATATATAGTTTGTTTTTTTTTTCATAAAAGTGGAAAGGCCCATGGTGCGGGACACCACCCCAGTAAATTAAAAGAGATAAATTATTAAGTAATGATGGAATGACTTTAAGCTTGGGTTTAAAAAGGCTGAAGATTGTAGGAGGAATAAAAAATGCTGACAAGAGCCAAGGAATTCAATAGTTTTGTGGGCCTGATAAAGAATGATTTCGAGTAAGAGACTGTGATGGGCCTCTATTTCAACACTGTGAGGACTGTATGGTGTAGGGAGAAACTATCCCCAACATGGACTCTATGTCACATTTAAACTCCAAGGACTATACTGCATAAAATAGACCCTAGGTAAATATTCATCTGTTTCCATTATTCATCCTGTGCAGACCATATTCTTTCCCCCACCAGCACTAGCAGCACAAGGAGCAATGTGCCCCACGGAATATTGGACGATGCCAGTCAAATCCAATCAGTTTAAACTCCAATTTCATTAGGTATGAAACAGTACTGTGTAAGCTAGAATTTACTTCCTCATAACATCCAAAATTGGAGGAAAAAAATAAGGATAAACTGAGTGTGTATCACTGCCAGAAGCCACTGCCAATGGCAGCAAACTTAATACAAAGCAATCTCAGTATAAACACTTCAATAAAATTTACATTGCAGCTCTTGTCTATTTGTTCATCTATTAACTCTGACGACCATGTGTGCAGGAAGTGTGTCCAGCTGCAGCTACTGACAGACCGCATTGCGGCACTGGAGCTGCGGATGGATTCATTTTGGAGCATTCGCGATGCTGAGGATGTCGTGAATATCACATACAGCGAGATGGTCACACCGCAGGTAAAGGGTGTACAGGCAGGAAGGGAATGGGTGACCAGCAGGCAGAGTAAGAGGCGTAGGCAGGTAGTGCAGGAATCCCCTGCGGCCATCCCCCTCTCCAACAGATATACCACTTTGAATACTGTTGGGGGGATGACTCATCAGGGGAAGGTAGTAGCAGCCAACTTCCTGGCACCATGGGTGGCTCTGCTGCACAGGCTGGGAGAAAAAAGAGTGGAAGAGCTATAGTGATAGGGGACTCAATTGTAAGGGGAATAGATAGGCGTTTTTGCGGCCGCAATCGAGACTCCAGGATGGTGTGTTGCCTCCTTGGTGCAAGGGTCAAGGACGTCTCGGAGCGGCTGCAGAACATTTTGGAGGGGGAGGGTGAACAGCCAGTTGTCATGGTGCACATAGGCACCAACGATATAGGTAAAAAACGGGATAGGTCCTAAAAGCAAAATATAGGGAGTTAGGAGGTAAATTAAAAAATAGGACCTCAAAGGTAGTAATCTCAGGATTGCTACCAGTGCCACGTGCTAGTCAGAGTAGAAATAGGAGGATATTTCAAATGAATACGTGGCTAGAGGAATGGTGCAAGGAGGAGGGATTCAAATTCCTTGGACATTGGAACCGGTTCTGGGAGAGGTGGGACCAGTACAAACGGGACGGTTTGCACCTGGGCAGGGCCGGGACCGATGTCCTAGGGGGAGTGTTTGCTAGTGTTGTTCGGGGGGGTTTAAACTAAAATGGCAGGGGGTTGGGAACCTGAGCAGGGAGACAGAGGAAAGGGAAACAGGGATAAAAGCAAAATATAGGAAGGAGAAAAACTGAAGTGGCAGTCAGAGAAATCAACGGTTTAAATCAAACGTGGCCACAGTAAATAATAATTCTAATAGGTCTAAGAACGTTAAAAAAACAAGCCTGAAGGCTTTGTGTCTTAATGCGAGAAGCATTTGTAATAAGGTGGATGAATTGGCTGCGCAAATAGAGGTAAACGGATATGATTTGGTTGGGATTACGGAAACGTGGCTCAAGGATGGCCAAGACTGGGAACTCAACATCCAGGGGTATTCAATATTCAGGAAAGATAGGCAAAAAGGAAAGGGAGGTGGGGTAGCATTACTGGTTAAAGAAGGGATTAAGACGTGGAATCTGTATGGGTAGAATTGAGAAATACTAAGGGGAAAAAAACATTAGTGGGAGTGGTATATAGACCTCCAAACAGTAAGGCGGAGGTTGGGGATGGCATTAAAAGGGAAATTAAAGAAGCGTGCAATAACGGCACAGCAGTCATCATGGGTGACTTTAATCTACATATAGATTGGGCCAACCAAATTAGTAACAATACTGTGGAGGAGGAATTCCTGGAGTGTTTACGGGATGGTTTCCTGGACCAATATGTCGAGGAACCAACCAGAGATCAGGCCATCTTAGACTGGGTATTATGTAGCGAGAAAGGATTAATTAGCAATCTTGTTGTACAAGGCCCCTTGGGTCGGAGCGATCATAATATGATCGAATTCTTCATTAAGATGGAGAATGAAGTCGTTGACTCAGAGACAAGGGTCCTCAATTTAAATAAAGGAAACTACGATGGTCTGAGGAACGAGTTGGGTAGGATTGATTGGGGAATGGCACTCAAAGGGTTGACAGTGGATAGGCAATGGCAAACATTCAAAGACCGAATGGATGAGCTACAGTTTGGCATAAAAATAAAACAAAAAGGTGACTCAACCGTGGCTAACAAGGGAAATTAGGGATAGCATAAGATCCAAGGAGAGGACATATAAATTGGCTAGAAAAAGCAATAATCCTGAGGATTGGGAGCAGTTTAGGGGTCAACAAAGGAGGACAAAGGGATTAATTAAGAAAGGGAAAATAGAATATGAGAGTAAACTATCAGGGAACATAAAAACTGACTGTAAAAGCTTTTATAGATATGTGAAGAGAAAAAGATTGGTGAAGTCAAGCGTAGGTCCCTTGCAGTCAGAATCAGGGGAATTTATAATGGGAAACAAGGAAATGGCAGACCAACTAAATACATACTTTGGTTCTGCCTTCACAAAGGAGGACACAAATAACCTCCCAGAGATGTCGGGGAACATAGGGTCTGATGAAAGGGAGGAACTGAAAGAAATCAGTATTTGTAGGGAAATGGTGTTAGGAAAATTGATGGGACTGAAGGCCGATAAATCCCCAGGGCCTGATGGTCTGCATCCCAGGGTACTTAAGGAAGTGGCCCTAGAGATAGTAGATGTATTGCTGGTCATCTTCCAGAACTCAATAGACTCTGGAACGGTACCCATGGATTGGAGGGTAGCTAATGTTACCCCACTATTCAAAAAAGGTGGTAGAGAAAAAGCGGGGAATTATAGACCGGTAATCCTGACATCGGTAGTGGGGAAAATGCTGGAGTCCATTATAAAAGATGTAATAGCAGAGCACTTGGAAAGCAGTGACAGGATCGGACAAAGTCAACATGGATTTACAAAAGGTAAATCATGCTTGACTAATCTACTGGAATTTTTTGAGGATGTAACTGGTAAAATAGATAAGGGAGAACCAGTGGATGTGGTGTATTTGGACTTTCAGAAGGCTTTCGATAAGGTCCCACATAAGAGATTAGCGTGCAAAATTAAGGCACATGGGATTGGGGGCAAGGTACTGACTTGGATAGAGAACTGGTTGGCGGACAGAAAGCAAAGAGTTGTAATAAACGGGTCGTTTTCCGAGTGGCAGGCAGTGACTAGTGGGGTACCGCAAGGATCGGTCCTAGGACCCCAGCTGTTCACAATATATATTAATGATCTGGACGAGGGAATTGGATGTAATATCTCCAAATTTGCAGATGACACAAAGCTGGGTGGAAGGGTAAGCTGTGAGGAGGATGTCGTGAAACTCCAGTACGATTTGGACAGGTTGGGTGATTGGGCAGAAACATTGCAAATGCACTATAATGTGGATAAATGTGAGGTTATCCACTTTGGTGGCAAAAACAGGAAGGCAGATTATTATTTGAATGGCAATAGATTAGGAGAAGGGGAAGTGCAAAGAGACCTGGGTGTGATTGTGCACCAGTCGCTGAAGGTAAGCATGCAGGTGCAGCAGGCGGTTAAGAAGGCAAATGGTATGTTGGCCTTCGTAGCAAGAGGGTTCGAGTACAGGAACAAGGATGTCTTGCTACAGTTGTACAGGGCCTTGGTGAGGCCGCACCTTGAGTATTGTGTGCAGTTTTGGTCACCTTACCTGAGGAAGGACGTTCTTGCCATGGAGGGAGTGCAGCGAAGATTCACCAGGCTGATACCTGGGATGGCAGGAATGACGTATGAGGAGAGATTGTGTCGATTGGGCTTATACTCACTGGAGTTTAGAAGATTGAGAGGGGATCTCATCGAAACCTATAAAATTCTGTCAGGTCTGGACAGACTAGATGCAGGAAGGATGTTTATGATGGCCGGGGAGTCCAGAACCAGGGGTCATAGTCTAAGGATAAGGGGTAAGCCATTTAGGACTGAAATGAGGAGGAACTTCTTCACCCAGAGAGTGGTGAACCTGTGGAATTCTCTGCCACAGAGGGCGGTGGAGGCCAGTTCATTAAATATATTCAAGAAAGAGTTGGATATATTTCTTAAGGCTAAAGGGATCAAGGGATATGGGGAGAAGGCAGGGACAGGGTACTGAATTTGGATGATCAGCCATGATCTCATTGAATGGTGGAGCAGGCTCGAAGGGCCGAATGGCCTACTCCTGCTCCTATCTTCTATGTTTCTATGTTTCTAACTCAAAGCAAATTTGTATATGACCAAATAAGAGAAGCTGCATCAATGGGAATAATTCAAAGCGTTTTAGCACATCAGGAAACAACATTTCATTACACAACTAGCTTGGTACACAATCAGTTCAAAGTAACATTTCCTTAAATAAAACTTTACCTCTAAACAACGATCTTGCCATCGCCGGGCCAACATCTCCAGAAGTGGAGGTCTAAAGTTGTCTTGTCCAAGATGATCAGGAAGCATTACACAATGCATGGCTGCTAGTTGACTCCAGCCTACGAAAGTACATCAAGTGCATTGTTCATGATGACAATAATAAGGACACATTGACTACTTACTGATTTGAAGTTACAACAATCCTAATAGTCTGGCATGCATTTCATTCAAAATGAGGTGTCAAAATTATACCTTCAACTGGAATGACTACTAATGCCTGTGTCAGAGGGATACCATCACCTATATTGTTGACTACCTCTGTAAAAAAAAACTTCCGAAACACTACTTATTGACAACATTTTTAAAAAATGCTGCAGCATCTTTTTCAACTACTTTCTCAATTTTAAGACCAAATGCAAATATGTCGATTAAAAGGTGAGATTGTCAGTAATACTATTTAAATAACCTTAACAGAAAAAAAGGATCAGCAAAAACTAATTGCAGAGATTTTATTGTGACCAACTTCAAAATAGAAATCTAATTATAAGATTCAAAATGATGAAAAACATGTCCATATAGAAGTTGACAACTTAAACTGCAATGATTAAATATAAAATAAAAGCAATTTTGTCAACTCAGACTGTAGCTATATACAGACTTGCCAAGAATGATAAAGACTACAATATATTGTGGTCTATAAAGATAGCCAAATGCATAATTTTGACAAATGATTCAACAAAGAGTTTACAAGCAATAGTATTCAGCTACCATTAACAAAATGTTCACATATTTTCATAAATTTAATATGTACACAAATGATTACAGTAATATATTTTAGTTGACTCATTATTAGTGGGTTTTTTAAAATCACATTCATAATATTTCACTTGCATGAATCAATTTTGCCAGAAAAATGGGAATCTGAGGATGCTCTTATATCAGAAATAATCTCAAGAATATTCCAAAATGTGGCAGATAATCAAAAGGGAATTTTATTTAAATCACAATCAAAAATAAGGTTTTGTTAAAGAAACATTTATCTATACTGGTGTAATTTAGTCTCCCCTTGCTACCATTTTTTATGCTTTAAAACTACTAGCTAGAAGCAACTTAGCAGACATTTTGCATAGAATTCTCTCTGATGTGAGAATATTAAATTCCACTTCACTGATGGGTTGTGGACAGGTCTTACTTCATGATGTCACTGGAATGGAACGTCATGTCATTGCATCAGAAGAAAGCTGTGCAAAATGCCCTGCTCTTAGGCAATCTCTGACCAGCAACGTTAAACAAAGGGCAACTGAACAACACCAATCATCATGCTGGGTGCTTTGAATGGCCAATAGAGTTATCTCCCTTTGACATTTAGGGTAGCTTTTCAGATTTGTTTACAGATTCCACTTTTACTTCTAAAGTAGAAAGTCTGCTCTCAATTGAGCAGACGTACTTCATTTGTTACAGCAAACTTGCAGTAAATCAGAAAAACATGGCTGAAACACTTCTCAGGACACTTTAGCCAGTTAGATCAAAATCTGAATCATTTACAAATTTTATACATCTAAATTTTCACTTATAAAAATGCAACATTCTTCCTCCCAAAATGAGAAATATTGTCATATGGAGGCAGAAAAGGTGCATCATAACTCTTGTCCTGCTTCAAAAGCACTAGGAAAGTTCCCTCCTGCATGAATGCACTTACCTCTATGTAAGAGTGGTTAACATTTGCATAATAAATAACTACTGAAATTAACATGATGAAAGCTGGTATGATGTATTAGAGAGGGAGGAGAATACCTTCATTGACTGAGGGGCAGCTATGTAAAACATTGCCAGAGCAGTCAGCCTCATGGGCAGCAACAGCAGCTTGGAGAGGAAAAGGAAGACAGAAAAGAGAAGAGAAGCAGAATAATTTTTAGAGGATAAAATAAAAATAATAGCATTAGTAAGAATGGAAAAATGAGACTGTTATATTAATGGAGTATTACCTCATGGTTTTGTAAAACTTACATTTAATAGAATCCACAGTTCTTTTTAACTAGAAGACCTTCACATTAAAAATACACAATAAATTCTTCTGCTATTTTCTATGATTTCCTTTAAAGTTCTTAACGAGCATTACATCAACTTATATTAGTGCCAGCTAGTTTAAAGTAATGTGCATTCTAGAAAATATCTGAAAGCTCTGGCAAACTATTTTTTTCTTGAAAAGCAGTCTACTAATTAGTGCCAGTCACAGCAATGTAATAACTACAAACCATCCATGTTTTCTACATATACTTGTTGGGATTATTTATCTCCACTTGATTCCAATAGCAATTCATTCTCTTAACCCACTAGCCCAACTATCAAAAAAGTATGCAAGCTGTAAAAATTGACAGAAGTAACAGAATAAGGTTCTTATCAAAAGATCCATTGAGCATGAAGAGTAGATAGAGTGACCATAAAATACAGTCACATGAGTTTTATTCAGGGATAACAAATTAATTGTAGGCCTACAGTCAGTGGGGAATTAAAAAAATATATATTTAGTTCCTCTTAGTGGAATATGTTTAGCCTGTTTCCCATGTTAATGTACACCCATCAATCGCAGGAGTATAAAGAGCCCAAATACTGCCCCAAAATCATTCCTTTTTCAAAGATTCTACATCCACCTAATTTCTTGCTGGAACTCTAAAATTGACCATTTCTTTCTTCAAAATTCTTCTGCATATTTGGGGACGGTGTTTGGCAATATTTAAGCACTAGTGCACTCTCCCCAATGATTAAGCATTGGTCCTAGATATAAACTGATATATTATTCACATTAAAGTCCATATTCATAAAATACTACCTGTTAAAAAAGAAGTATTTATTTACTGTGTTCTCTTTAATTTGGATCCTTTCTTTTGGTACATCCAACTGATGACTCGAGTCACTGAAAACATTCCCCTAGTTGAAGAACTGATCTCAAATTTTACGATGTTATGCCATGGAGTGTTAAGAGGAACATTTGGACCTAGAAACATCGAATATGATCTAACATCAAATTCCTGATATCAGCCACAGGTTTTGTTTTAAATTCTGATATTAACGTGCTTTGAACCAGATTCAAGTCCCATGTAACAACAACTTGCATTTAATGTAGTAAGAACCACCAAGGTACTTCACAGGAACATTATCGAACAAGATTTGACACATCGCCCCAAAAGGAGATATTTGGACAGGTAGGTTTTAAGGAGCATCTTAAAGGAGGAAAGAGAGGTGGAGAGGTTTAGGGAGGAATTCCAGAGCTTAGGGCCTAGACAGCCGAAGGCACGGCCCGTTGGGCCAAGAAAAACAGCAATGCGCAACAGACCAGAATTGGAAGAGTGCAGAAATCTTGGAGGGTTCTAGGGCTGGATGAGGTTACAGTGATAGGGAGGGTCGAGGCCATGGAGAGATTTTAAAACAAGGATGAGAATTTTAAAATCAAAGCATTGTCGAACCGGGAGCCAATGTAAGTCAGCGAGCACAGAGGTGATTGGTGGACAGGGTTTAGTGGCAGGAGTGACTGAAAGAATGAACTTCCAACAGAAAGGCATCAGCTAGATGCTTTCCCCAGAATGGCAAGTCATGCCTGGTCACAATTTTAGGTTGCTTTTTCTCCGTTTAATAAACTGACTGCTATATTTAAATACCATAAACAAAATAACCTACAATAAAGGGAACGGTAGCATAGTGGTAATGTCACTGGGCTAGAAATCCAGAGGCCTGGACTAATGATTCAGAGATGTGAGTTTAAATCCCACCACGGCAGCTGAGGAAATGTAACTTCTGTTAATTAAATAAATCTGGAATAAAAAGCTAGCATCAGTAATGGTAACCATGAAACTATCGGATTGTCGTAAAAACCCATCTGGTTCACAAATGTCCTTTAGGGAAGGAAATCTGCCGTCCTTACCTGGTGCCTATATGTGACTCCAGACACACAGCAGTGTGGTTGACTCTTAACTGCCCTCTGAAATGGCCTAGCAAGCCACTCAGTTGCAACAAACCGCTACGACACAAAATAATAAGAAGGAAACCAGACGGACCACCCGACATTGACCTCGGCACCGGCTATGGACATGGCAACAGCACACCCAGCCCAGTCGACCTTAAAAAGTCCTCCTCACCAACTTGTGCCAAAATTGGGAGAATTGCCCCACAGACTAGTCAAACAACAGCCTGACATAGTCATACTCACATAATCATACCTTTCAGCCATTGTCCCAAACTCCTCCATCACAATCCCTGGGTATGTCCTGTCCCACCAGCAGGACAGACCCACCAGGGGTGGCGGCACAGTGGTAGGAGTGGCCCTGGGAGTCCTCAACATTGACCCCGGATCCCCATGAAATCTCATGGCTTCAGATCAAGCATGGGCAAGGAAAGCTCTTGCTCATTATCACCTACTGCCCTCCCTCAGCTGATGAATCAGTACTCCTCCATGTTGAATATCACTTGGAAGAAGCACTGAGAGTAACAAGGGCACAGAATGTACTCTGGGTGGGGGACAATGTCCATCACCAAGAGTGGCTCGGTAGCACCACTACTGACCGAGCTGGCCGAGTCCTGAAGGACATAGTTGTCAGTCTGGGCCTGCGACAGGTGGTGAGAGAACCAACATGAGGGAAAAACTACTTGACCTCGTCCTCACCAATCTACCCGTCGCAGATGCATCTGTCTATGACAGGATTGGTAGCAGTGACCACCGCACAGTCATTGTGGAGACAAAGTCCCGTCTTCACACTGAGGACACCCTCCATTGTGTTGTGTGCCACTACCACCGTGCTAAATGGGATAGATTCAGAACAAATCCAGCAGCTCAACACTGGGCATCCATGAGGCGCTGTGGGCCATCAGCAGCTGCAGAATTGTATTCCACCACAATCTGTAACCTCATGGCCCGGCATATCCCTCACTCTACCATGACCATCAAGCCAGGGGACCAACCCTGGTTCAATAAGGAGTGTAGAAGAGCATGCCAGGAGCAGCACCAGGCGTACCTAAAATGAGATTCCAACCTGGGGAAGCTGCAACACGGGACTACATGCATACTAAAAAGCAGAAGCAGCATGCTATAGACAGGGCTAAGCTATCCCACAATCAACGGGTCAGATCAAAGCTCTGCAGTCCTGCCACATCCAGTCGTGAATGGTGGTGAATCATTAAACAACTGACGGGAGGAGGAGGCTCCATGAATATCCCCATCCTCAATGATGGCGGAGCCTAGCACGTGAGTGCAAAAGACAAGGCTGAAGCATTTGCAACCATCTTCAGCCAGAAGTGCCGAGTGGATGATCCATATCGGCCTACTCCTGAGGTCCCCACCATTACAGAAGCCAGTCTTCAGCCAATTCAATTCATTCCACGTGATATCAAGGAATGGCTGAATGCACTGGATACAGCAAAGGCTATGGGCCCTGACAACATCCTGGCTACCATGCTGAAGATTGGTGCTCCAGAACTAGCTGCGCCTCTAGCCAAGCTGTTCCAGTACAGCTACAATACTGGCATCTATCCGACAAATTGGAAAACTGCCCAGGTATGTCCTGTCCTCAAAAAGCAGGGCAAATCCAATCTGGCCAATTACCGCCCCATCGGTCTACTCTCAATCATTAGCAAAGTGATGGAAGGTGCTATCATTGACAGTGCTATCAAGCGGCACTTACTCACCAATAACCTGCTCACTGATGCCCAGTTTGGGTTCTGCCAAGACCACTCAGCTCCCGTCCTCATTACAGCCTTGGTCCAAACATGGGTAAAGGAGCTGAATTCCAGAGGTGAGGCGAGAGTGACTGCCCTAGACATCAAGGCAGCATTTGACCGAGTGTGGCATGAAGGAGTCCTCGTAAAACTAAAGTCAATTGGAATTGGGGGGAAAACTCTCCACTGGCTGGAGTCATACCTAGCACAAAGGAAGATGGTTGTGGTGATTGAAGGTGAATCATCACAACCCCAGGACGTCGCTGCAGGAGTTCCTCAGGCCAGTGTCCTATGCACAACCATCTTCAGCTGCTTCATCAATAACCTTCCCTCCAACATAAGGTCAGAAATGGGGATGTTCGCTGACGACTGCACAGTGTTCAGTGCCATTCACAACTCCTCAGATAATGAAGCAGTCCATGCCCGCATGCAACAAGACCTGGACGACGTTCAGGCTTGGGCTGATAAGTGACAGGTAACATTCGCGCCACAGAAGTGCCAGGCAATGACTATCTCCAACAAGTGAGTATAACCACCGCCCCTTGACATTCAATGGCATTACCATTGCTGAATCCCCCACCATCAACATCCTGGGGGTCACCATTGACTAGAAACTTAACTGGACCAGCCACATAAATACTGTGGCAACAAGAGCAGGTCAGAGGCTAGGTATTCTGTGGCGAGTGTCTCACCTCCTGACTCCCCAAAGCCTTTCCACCATCTACAAGGCACAAGTAAGGAGTGTGATGGAATACTCTCCACTTGCCTGGATGAGTGCAGCTCCAACAACATTCAAGAAGCTCGACACCACCCAGGACAAAGCACCCCGCTTGATTGACACCCCATCCACCGCATTAAACATTCACTCCCTCCACCACCGGCGTACCGTGGCTGTAGTGTGTACCATCTGCAAGATGCACTGCAGCAACTCGCCAAGGCTTCTTCGGCAGCACCTCCCAAACCCGCGAACTCTCCCACCTCGAAGGACAAGGGCAGCAGGCGCATGGGGACACCACCACCTCCAAGTTCCCCTCCAAGTCACACACCATCCTGACTTAGAAGTATATCGCCGATCATTCATCGTCGCTGGGTCAAATTCGTGGAACTCCCTACCTAACAGCACTGTGGGAGTACCTTCACCACACGGACTGCAGCGGTTCAAGAAGACGGCTCACCACCACCTTCTCGAGGGCAATTAGGGATGGGCAATAAATGCTGGTCTTGCCAGTGACACCCACATCCCATAAACAAATAAAATAAATAAATAAATCACTCAATTTCAGTATTACAGTATAGAGCAGAAGCCAGGAAAAGGGATGAAAAGAAAGCTAAAAGTATTTCAGCTACTTTTCTTCACCACAAATCTTATTGAATCTAGGATAAAAAACCTTCCCCTGCACTACTAAAAAGTCTATTTTAATTAAAGGAAACAAACAGGAGAGAACTGTCTAATGGTGTGAAATTTGACCAAAATGAAACAAATCACGGTGAATTCAAATGCTAACATGCTTAAAAAAATCCATTTTACAATTAAAAGTTGAGTTTTGATGAAAAATGTATTAGCTACAGCGACCTCTACCACTTAGAAGGACAAGGGCAGCAGACGCATGGGAACATCACCACCTACAAGTTCCCCTCCAAGCCACACACCATCCTGACTTGGACCTGTATCGCCGTTCCTTCACTGTCGCTGGGCCAAAATCCTGGAACTCCCTTCCTAACAGCATTGTGGGTGTACCTACACCATATGGACTGCAGCGGTTCAAGAAGGCGGCTCACCACCATCTTCTCAAGGGCAATTAGGGATGGGCACTAAATGCAGGCCTAGCCAGCAACGCCCACATCCCATCAATGAATTAAAAAAAAAATAACATGACATATAGTGTATAGTCTCCTCATTCTTTGAGAGGTCAGTTTCCACAACCATCCCATGGGGCAGTGTGCTAACTTCTAGGCCAAGGCCATGGATAGCCAACTGTTCTTCCTTCACATTACTCTATACGAGGTCTTGTTCTGGCATATGCCCTTAGTTCACTGGACAGAGGAAGCATGTTGATACCAAGGAACGTGAAAAGCTCTAAGATGCTGGGCCAAGGCCTGTAACACAGGACACAACCACAACAGTATAAGAAGACAACTAGTGATTACGTGATGGCAAACTTAGTTTTTAAAAGTTCAATGATAATTGAAAAAAAGACTGCTGGAAATTTCCCAGTGAGAGAATCTGGGAGAATGAGAATAGAATGAGTCTTGATTTCAACACAGTGAAGATGTAGGAAGGAAAAAGAATGTGTAAGATGGTACATTTAGAATTTAGAAGGAGAAAGGATGGAAAAATTCACAGGAATCCTGACCACAGTAATTTAAATAAGGCAGAAAAAAATCAAGAAAGGGTATGATGGGTTGGGTGCTGAAGGTGAAAGAGGCATTGTCGAACAGATGACAAGTTTTTTCTAGCATCTTGCACAGGAGTGTGAGAAAGGTACCAGAAAATTATTCAAGTTGTTCAAGGGGAAAGGTAAATCTTTGACACAACAGAGAAAATCCAGCATCTTCCAGGGAGTGTTAGTAGCATACATGTGGGACTCCCACTTGAGGTCAGAGGAGCGAGATGAAGAATGTTGATAAATGGAGCACGAAAAATCTGACCACTCCATGGTGCAACACACTGGAGTCTTCCAGCATGTTGTGCTGCTGTGCCATTTCTCGTAGAGCAACCATGGATTATGGCCTTATATAATAAAAAACATTTTAAAACACTAGGTGAACTGTAAACACTTTTGTAGCCATGACAAAAATCCTGCAGATTTATTTGCACACATTATTGGATATAGAGCAGCCAGTGTAGCCAAACAAGAGAGAGATTGTGGCCTAGAAATTCGGTGGGCTGTGCCACCAGTTAGCGCCTAAAGAGGGCACTTAGTGGTTTTAGCGCCACTGGCCACGCCTCCCGCGAAATTTAGCGGGGCGCTAATGGTGGCGTTAGCCTGTAGCGCTGCACCAGCACCAATGACATCATCGGTGTGCGCAGCACCTCGCTACCGCCCCGAACGCGATATTGGGTCTCGCCCCCCCCCCCCGTAGCGCCGGTCGCAGTTCGCGACCGGTTCAGGGGGGCCTACCTGTGGCGGTAGTGGCGCTAATTAAAGGGAAGGTGCGGGGCGGCCATTTTGTTCGCTGGCCGCCTGCCAGCACCTCCTCGCGCCGCCGTCCCCGGCCTCCTGATGCCGCCCCCCCCCCCCCCAGGCAGTGCCAGCTGTGTCCCAAGAGCCCGGCACTGCTCCTCGGTGCCGGGCTCTTTTGCCGGCACTCGCGATCGGAGATCGCGCTGGTGCAGGCCCCTCCCCTTTAAGAAGGGGAGGAAGGCCTGCAGTACCGCAGCGTGCCGTGCCGTGGCACGTTGTGCTGCGATATTCAGTTTCAGCGCCCCAAGAGGGACGCGGGGCGCCTCGAGCAGCGCCCCGCTTCCGTTTGGGGCGCTGAAACTGAATATCGCGCTGGCGCAAGCGGCTCCATCCGGAGCGGAAATTCCGGTGCCCAGGCGAGCTTGGCGCCCCGAATTTCTAGGCCTGTATGTTTTAGAATGCAATTGTCAAGTCAATTTTCCTGTTGCTTTTAGATTACTTTTTAACTGTATCCAAGTTAAACACGCTTACAAACTTATCTGAATTGTGAATAAGGCTACATTATGATCACAAAGCATTCCACATGACTCCCTTGAAATTTAAACTGTCTTAGAACAATGGGCTGCTGCAAGTTACTCTTTAAAAATAGACACAGGAACTACAGTGCTGCCACCTTTAATGACTTGCATATTTACACATCAAGGCTCCTCTGCTCTTTTTAAAATCTTACCATTTAAAGTGTACTGCCTTCCCTTTAGAGAAGTTAGTTATGCTAAAGCTGGAATACATCCAAGATTCCTGAGGGAAATGGGGAAAGAAATAGCAATGACCCGAGAAATTGTATTTCAGGGTTAGATTGAGAGAGGATGTATAGCCGAGGACTGGAGAGTGGCCAATGTCATACCCAGTTTCAAAAACAGAAGCAGAACTAACCCAGGAAACTACAGAAGAAAAATACTGCAGAAATGGATTTCAGAAATAAAAATAGAAAATGCTGTAAATACTCAGGCAGCATCTGTGGAACCTGTTTCTCTCGCTCCACAAATGCTGCCTGACCTGCTGACTATTTCCAGCATTTTCGTCCAGGAAATTACAGGCCAGTTAGTTTAACTTCTGTGTTAGGGAAAATTGGAATCTTCAATTAAACTTCTAAATATCTACAGAAGAGAAAATAATTAGAAGCAGCCCACATAGATTTCAGAAAGGGAGATCATGCTCGACAAATCTGATAACTGCTTTTTGAGGTGACAGCTATGGTGGATGGGGGAAATGCAGTGAATGTGGTCTACATGGACTTTTAAAAAGCCTTTGATAAGGTACCACAGGACAGTACTGTAGAAGATTAAAGGGTATGGAATTAGGGCAACAAGGATTAAAAATTGGTTAAAAGGGATGAGAGAGAGGAGTTAAGGACAGTTTCTCAGAATGGCTGGAAGTAGGGTTCTGTTCTGGGACCGCTTCTGTTCACTGTGTACATCAATGATTTAGATATATGGCTAGAGGGAGTGGTGTCCAAATTTATAGACAATACTAAAATAGGAGGACCTTCTGAGGACAAAGGAAGCTGCAAGAGCATATTGATAAAGTGGTGATATGGGCAAAAGGTGGCAGATGGAATTCAATGCGTGTAAACCTGAGTTGGTTCATTTAGGTTACAAAAAAGTATTAAGGATATTTTAAATGGGGCAAAGCTAGGTGATGCAGAAAAGCAAAGGGATTTGGGGTTCAGATTCACATGACATTAAAAGCAGCATCTCAAGTAGGTTAAGCCATAAAGAAAGCTAATGGGATTGGATTTTACAGCAAGAGGTATGGAATACTAATGTCGAGATGTAATGGTGAATCTAAATAAAACCTTACTAAGACCAAAGTTGGAGTAATGTGTACAGTTTTGGGCTCCTAGGCTCCACACTTTTGGAAAGTTGCTGAGGCAATAGAGAGGGTTCAGTGCAGATTCACAAGTTAGTTCTGACGAAAGGTCATCGACCTGAAACGTTAACTCTGTTTCTCTCTTCACAGACGCTGCCTGACCTGCTGAGTATCTCAAGCATTTTCTGTTTTTATTTCACTAGGTCGTTGCCTGGCATAAGGAAATATAAAAATACACAATTGGGGCTTAGATAGAATTACATGGAACCTACAGCAACGAAACAGGCCAATTAGCTCAATTAGTATTTATACTCCACATGAGCCTCCTCCTACTCCCCACCCTGTCCCATCTCCCTCTTTCCCCTTCTCCCTCGTGTATGCATCAAGTCTCCCCTTAAATGTGTCAATGCTATCTGCTTCAACCACTCAATGTGGCAGTGAGTTCTACATTTTCAACACTATGTATAAAGAAATTTCCCCTAAATTCATTGGGTTGTAATTTGCGGCCCCTACGGGCGCACACGAGGTGCATACGCACATGTAGGGCCCACGCAAGTTCCAGGTTTAGGCATGTGCTAAAACCCGGAACTTGCGATCTGTCAAGAATCTTCTCGACAGATCGCACGCATCCTCGGGAAAAGGGCATCCGCGGACGGAGAGTTGGGCTATTTGCCCAACTTCTGCCCATCGAATGCCTGTGAAATTCTTACGCCTGCTTTTACCAGCGTAAGAGTTTTAAAAAACAGAAAAATAAAATTTTATCAATAATTTATACATTTAAAAACTTGTTAAATAAGCCAAGTTTATTTTTAGCCCCTTTAAAACATGTACATTTATTTTTCAAACAATTACATTTTTGTTTTAAATATTGCATTAAATGCCATTTTAATTCATTTTAAATGTGTGTTTTTTTTTATTTGGTGTCTAGATGTATTTTTTGGGGTAGCTCCATTCATGCTTATGGGGTTTCCGTACATATGGAATCCCCATAAGTATGAATGGGGATTCCCTTCTGTCATTCGTTGGTCCGGCCCACGTGACCCCAGGGGCGCTCGCGAACTGCCTGCGCCAGAGATACGTGGGCCTCTTTCTGCGGGTACCCGGGGAGCCCCAGGACCGCGAATCTCCGTACCTCCCGGACCAGATAGGCGTGGATTTTATTTGCTGATCAGAGGCATTTCCCCGCGGGAAGTCTCCGACCGCAAATTCAGGGCCATTATTTGATCGTGGTGGCCATCATTTTATAGTGTGTTTTTTTGGCCCATCTTCAAAAAAATTAGAGACGCTTACATAGCAGCACATATGAAAGATACAAAACTCTTGTTTAGATCACAAAGGGGTCCTATTGTTATACCCCTGAGTTACACGATTGAAAAATTAGATATTGGACAGTACAAGAACACCCCAAAACATAAGATGCTCAGACTACTTATGGGAATGACTAGCACATTATACCAGAGAGAATATCAAAATTAAGACCCAAATTCATAACAGTCCCATTCTTCTGCCCTTCCCTCATATCCTTTTAATTTCTTTCCTTTTTAAATATTTATCGACTTCCCTTTTAAAAGCTAATATGGATTATGCTTCCACCACTTTTTCTGGAAGGGCATTCCATATCCTAATAATCCTGTGTGGTGCTCTAAAATTTCTACTCTATAGTTGCACATTCACTATCCATCATAAATAGTTTTCCCCCATTTACTTTATCAAAACCCTTTCTTTATTTTGATCGATTAGATCTCCGCTAATGAAATGAATGCCAGTTTCTCTGGTGTCTTCTCAAAACTAAATTCTCTCAATCCTGGTATCGTCTTAGTAAATCTCTTTTGTACCCTACCCTGTCATTGCCAGCCAAAAATTAGGCACAATATTCTATTAGGACCTAACCAGTGATTTGTATAGGTTAAACCAACAATTTTTTTTTTACACAAGTTTAACATTGCCTCCTTGCTTTTGTACTCTACGCTGCTACTGTACTTATAAAATCTTTTCCTCACACTTTATTAAGATTTGTGTATCTGAAGCCTTAAGTGTCAAGTTCTTCATTTAATTTTAAAGTTTTACTATGTAGTGCATATGTCCAGGGCAATTTGGCACATTGGATCCAGAATTGGCTTAGTGGCAGGAGGCAGAGGGTGATGGTCGAAGGTTGTTTTTGTGACTGGAAGCCTGTGTCCAGTGGTGTACCGCAGGGATCGGTGCTGGGTCCTTTGCTGTTTGTAGTGTACATTAATGATTTAGATATGAATGTAGGAGGTATGATCAGTAAGTTCGCAGATGACACAAAAATTGGTGGAGTGGGAAATAGCGAGGCGGGAAGCCTCAGGCTACAGGACGATATAGATGGGTTGATTCGATGGGCAGAACAGTGGCAAATGGAATTTAACCCTGAAAAGTGTGAGGTGATGCATTTTGGGAGGACTAACAAGGCAAGGGAATAGACAATGAATGGTAGGACCCTAGGAAGGACAGAGGAACCTTGGTATGCATGTACATAGATCCCATAGCTATGAAGGGAGACTGGACAGGCTGGGGTTGTTTTCCTTAGAGCAGAGAAGGCTGAGGGGGGGACCTGATTGAGGTGTACAAAATTATGAGGAGGGTAGATCTTTTCCCCTGAGTAGAGGGGTCAATAACCAGGGGGCATAGTTTCAAGATAAGGGGCAGGCGGTTTCGAGGGGATTTGAGGAAAAACTTTTTCACCCAGAGGGTGGTTGGAATCTGGAACTCACTGCCTGAAAGGGTGGTAAACATAGAAACAGAAGATAGGAGCAGGAGTAGACCATTCGGCCCCTCGAGCCTGTTCCGCCATTTAATGGGATCATGGCTGATCATCCAAATTCAGTACCCTGTCCTTGCTTTCTCCCCATATCCCTTTAGCCTCAAGAAATATAATAGAATGGTAGAGGCAGGAACCCTCACAATATTCAAGAAGCATTTAGATGAACACTTGAAACGCCATAGCATACAAGGCTACAGACCAAGTGCTGGAAAATGGGATTAGAATAGACAGGCCTTGATGGCCGGCGTGGGTACAATGGACCGAAGGGCCTCTTTCTGTGCTGTATAATTCTATGACTCTATGTCAACTCTTTGTTTTACCTTCCAAAATGTATCACCTCACAATTCTCTGCTTTAAATTTCACTCAACATCTATCTCCTCAATCTACTAATCTCTATGTCCTTCTTACAGTACTCTTCCCGGTTAAGCACACTACCGATTTTTGTTTTGTCTAAAATTTTGATATTGTGCCCCCATATCCGGGTCGGAATCATTGATATGTATTGAGAACAGAAATGGTCTTAACATCAACCCCTGGGTGGGCACCATAGTTTGTGTTCCTCTTGTCCAAAAACATCCATTAACCACTTCTCGGTTTTCTGTCCTTTAACCAACTTCCTCCCCATGCTGCCATATTACCCTTTTTATCTTCAGCAAGACTCATATGATTTTGATGTGGAGATGCCGGTGTTGGACTGGGGTGGACAATTCACCTGACGAAGGAGCAGCGCTCCGAAAGCTTGTGATTTCAAATAAAGCTGTTGGACTATAACCTGGTGTTGTGTGACTTCTCACATATATGATTTTGTTATGGAACAACACCTTTTGTCGCAGCAGCCACTGTATTATCTTTATCCTTTTTAAGAACTCTATTAAATTTATTACACATGACTTGCCTTGTACAAATCCATGCTGACTGCCCTTAATTACCCCAAGTGTTAATTGTTTTCATATTACAGACCACTCTACCGATTTCAGTCTGATTAGTAGGGTTTAATTTTGCTAGATAAGACTGAAATACAATTTAAAATGTAAAAATATAATGATTCTAATATTGAACCCTGAGGTGCACCAACTAACAGCATTAATTAATAGGACAGAGCCCTTAAAAACAATTCTAGCGATAACTAGATGAGATTTACACCAGGAAGCAGAATTATTTCTGTGTGACAAAATGAATAATTTAGAGAAAAACACCTTGCAGGCTGAAGTAAACAATCAGGGTAAAACCAATGCTTGTTTATAAAACCAGTTTCTACAAAAGAAATCAAGAATAGGCATTTCCTTTTCAATAGTCTCACACACCTTTAAATTGTAATGGACTATTTTCCAAAATGCAATCTGATTCATACTGTTGGTTTTAATTTATTGTAGTCCATTAGACTGTAGAAACAACCATCTTTTGTCTACAATCTACCACAGTACATTAATTATCATAGTAAACTAATTGCTAACCGTTGAAAACTTAATAATTTTTGGCGAAATAAATTTTCACATGAGCAAGCTTAATAAAAATTTGAGAATTTTCATGTTATGCCAGGCCATATTTTGCCAGTTCATTAAAAAGACAGAAACATTGGACAGCAGTTTAATTTTTGTGACAAAAGGGTACTAAAAGAAAATCCACATGAAAATAACTTGATCTACAGAACATGGCATTATTATTGCACAGGCTTTTTGCAGGTTTATTGAAAACGTGGTGATTCACAAGTGTCTCAACAATCAGTAATGACAAACCCAACAACAGGGAATCAGTTTCAACTGAGGTGGGAAGATGATAATGAGACAAATATTTAAATGACTTTTATACACAAGATTAAAACTGGAAAGAAATGGTTTTTTAGGCACTTGGTTAATTAACATAAAAAAGGAAATTAGCAAAACAGTGCTTTGGGTCAAGCAATGTTAACCTTGATATCTATATTGATTCTCAACTTCGATTTGAATAGAATCCAGGTCAAAAAAGCAGCTTTTCTTTTCCTTTTGGGGGTGAAGGGTGGCATAGACTTTAAAAGTAGTAAACTGAGAGTGCCTTTTACCTATTTTATCAGAACTTAAAACTGCACAACCAAAGGGGGAAAAACCCCAAATTTGACAAAATGAAGCCCAGCTGTAGAAAAAACGGATAATTAACATAACAAAAGTGGTCCTTATGGTAAGCTGGTCATCCAACTGGAGGTCAACATCAAGATTTAGAGGTCATGACTTGACACTTCTATTTTACAGAAAAATGACCACATGTCCTGCACAAATGGATCAAAATAAAACTGCAAATTACTCCATTATGGAATTACAACAGATGCAAAATCTTGCATGGATTAGTCAGTGCTGTGCAAATATTGCATTTGCTTTTTCCTCATCACACTTTTTGTCAGTCAAGCACTTAAAAAGTATTTTCTGTCTTTCACATTGCCACTGAGCAATGTTATTTTCATTAACTTAATTCACTTAAAAATAATATACATAAATAAATTATACCAGGCTTGTCAGCTGTTATTCCTTTTGTAAAAAAAAAATCAGGGAGCAATTATGCTGCAAAGTTAACATTAATGCAAAGGGATTTCAGCTGCACACCAACACTAAACTGGCTGTATAAATCCAGACTTTGGGTCTGATCTGATGGCAGAGTGAGAGTTTCTGGGCAGAGTAGTTTCATATAACCTTCATATAAGCTCAAGAAACAGCACCTCATCTTCCGATTAGGCACTCGACAGCCCTCTGGACTCAACATAGAGTTCAACAATTGCAGATCATAAACTCGGTCCCCATCACACATATATATATATATATATATATATATATATATATATTTATTTATTTATTTTCCCTTTTTTTTTTAATCCACACTTTCATCTGGGCTTTTTTCTTCCCTCCCACATGGCAGCTGTCCTTCATTCTGCCAGGGCCATTCACACTTCATCCAGAGCCATCCTTTGTTCCTTGAATATCTCTTAGTATCTCTCAATGTCTCTTAATCTCTCCTGCTTTCTATCTCTGACCTTCCCTTTTGTTCTTTCATCCCCTCCCCCTTTTCCCAGCCCCCACTTGCTTCAAAATCTATCCCCTTTTCCTGTTTTTTTCCAGTTCTGACGAAGGGTCCCAGACCTGAAACGTTAACTCCGTTTCTCTCTCCACGGATGCTGCCCTGGCCTGCTGAGTTTTTCCAGCGTTTTCTGTTGTTATTTCATATAACCTTTGTTTGAATCCACATGGAAGGGTAAGTCAGTGCGGAATCAAATTTGGCTTAAAAAGTACTTCGACGAACTGTCAATCATTTTGTAATCACACCTAATCCCAATTTAAATATTATGGGGGGGGGGGGGGAATTCACTTCTCCCCTCCCCACTTTCTAAACCTTTTCATTTTTAACTGGTGGAGGAGAGCTATGTCCATGGAAAGTAGAACATATATATTGCCACAGGCTTCCATTCTTTGATATAATTATCTGCACACAAAAAGTTTAAGATGATCATGTTTAACCGACCTTCGTGAATTCTTTGTAGACTTACTGAAAGAGTAGACAAAAGTAATGCAGTGGACACAATATATGTGGACTTTCAGAAGGCCTTCGATATGATGCCACATAAGAGACTCATGACAAAGGTGGTGTCAGGGGCCAGGTAACAGAATGGATTGAAAGACAGTTACAAAACAGAATACAGAGGGAAGGAGTTAAGAGAACTTTCTCAGACTGGCAGGGACCCGTGCTGGGACAATTGTTGTTCATCATGAACAAAAATGACTTGGATTCAGAAATTAGAGGTATGTTGTCTAAATTTATGGCTAATAATATGGAGGGCTGTACCAAAGTACAGGAAGGCAAAAACAGGCTTGCAGAGTGGCCAGAGAAATGGTAAATTAAATTCAACATAGCAAACTGTGAGATGGTTCATTTGCTAGGAGGAATAAGGAGGCCACTTATTTATATATACAATAGTACTCTTCCTTTGTACAATGGTACAGTCCAAATACTGTAGCAGGATGCCACGTGAAAAGGTCAAAAAATCATGGATGTTTGTCCCTTTAAGAATTTGGCAGAGCCAAAGTAATCATTCCTGCAATACATAAAAGGTACCCAAATACAGCTATCTTCAGTTCTTCTTGACTGCCAGAGGCATTGGCAAAAGGTCAGTAAGTGACCCTAGAGAAAACCAAAGCCTTCAACTTAAAAGAAAGGAGTTAAATATACATTCCTCAATCGTCTAAGAGAACAATGGATGTCCCATTTCTATTAAAATCACATCAGCAAAAGCTGCCTTTGCAATCCAACTGAAGACATAACATATCTCTTAACTTAGGATATTAATTCTTCCCAACTGCACTGTGCTTATGACACAGATGAATAACCACAGATAAAAGTTCCAAAAAGATAAAACTCAAATTTCTCCGATTCCTACAGTGCAAATACCAGGACATCCTATGTGCTTATTCTTATAATCTTTAGTCCCATTCTTTAACCAGATGACCACTCAGTTCCTTTCCAAAGGATTTAATTAAAGCAGCATTAATTTTTTTAATGACAGATGTCCATTTCACATATCAATTGGCCTTCTCCATTGATACATGAACCAGTTAGAAGTATTACAAAGGTACATATAGACTCTCTTATGAAAATTAACAAAAGAGAGACAGACATCAAAAAAATACTAAAGTACACCAACACAACCAGAAAAGTTACTATTTTATGGTTACAGAGCAGCTCCTGTGGCCAATACATGCCAGATGAAGTTTGCTGAAGCTGTATTCTACAACCAGAGGTAGAAAAAGAAAAAAAGGTAACAGCAAGCAGAAGAAATGGTTCTAAGATAATCTGAAGCAAAGGTTTAAGAAATGTGACATTCATCCAGAAAAATGGGAAAACGTAAACAAAGATTTTGTTATCTGGATATCTGATGTGAAGCATGATGCCACACACTATAAAGTCAACAGTTATAACAGAAGAAAAGTGTTGTTCTGAAAAGCCAACCAGCAACATTTAGTAAGTGGAGATGCGGCACATGGCTAACAACTTACTATCTGGATTGCTCAATGGAAGCATTACCGGCAACACTGTTAATTATGACTCCTTTATTGGTTGTGTGATAACGCTATGCATTTTTAAATTACTGGTGTTACTCTGGGAAATACTTTCTCCGGAAACATTGGTTTGACACTTAAAAGATTTTATGCCTGTGCCTTCCAATTCAATGATCACAAGAAATTAATAAACCCATTAACATCCACGTTATATGTGCTATTCACTGTTTTAAGTATTTAGACTGTGTTCCTGCTCTGTTTTTTAAAGTACCTTAAAATAACCGGTTTCAAATTAGGATAAATGCCTTTCAATACCTCATGGACACACAGATTACATATTTACAAATTTACAATTGATAATCATCCAGATCTATTTCCTTTACTAATGAACATCCATCCAATGAAACCTCCTCGTATGTCCTACACCTGCAGTGGATTTACTGACTCAGACTTTGGGAAAGCTACTTAGAACTTAAGAACATAATAGGAGCAGGAGTAAGGCCATTTAGCCCTTCGAGCTTGCTCCACCATTCAATAAGATTATGGCTGATCTTCTACATCAACTCCACTTTCCCGCACTATCCCCATATCCCTTGATTCCCTCAGTATCCAAAAATCTATCGATCTCTGTCTTGAATACTCAATGACTGAGCAGCCACAGCCCTCTGGGGTAGAGAATTCCAAAGATTCACAACCCTTTGAGTGAAGACATTTCTCATCTCAGTCCTAAATGGCCGACCCCTTATTCTGAGACTATGTCACCTAGTACTAGATTCCGCAGCCAGGGAAAACATCCTCCCTACATCTACCCTGTCAATCCCCTCATGAATTTTAGATGTTTCAATGAGATCACCTCTCATTCTTCTAAACTCTAGGTAATATAGGCCTAGTCTACTCAATCTCTCCTCATAGGACATCCCCTCACCAGTCTAGTAAACCTACATTGCACTCTCTCTAACGCAAATATATCCATCCTTAGGTAAGGAGACCAAAATGGTACACAGTACTTCAGGTGTGGTCTCACGAAGGCCCTTTGTTATTGCAGTAAGACTTCTTTACTCTTATACTCCAATCCCTTTGTAATAAAGGCCAACATGCCATTTGCTTTCCTAATTGCTTGCTGTGCCTGCATGTTAACTTTCAGTGGTTCATGTACAAGGATACCCAGGTCTCTCTGAATACCAACATTTGCCAGTTTCTCACCTTTTCTGCTTTTCTTACCAAAGTGGGTAACTTCACATTTCTCCATGTTATATTCCATCTGTCACATTGTTGCCCACTTACTTAATCCATCCATATCCATTTGCAGCCTCCTCACAGCTTACTTTCCCATCTACCTTTGTATCATCGGCAAAATTAAATGGAATTTTATTCTACACCACCTGAAAAAATCCATTTTTATATATATATACTAGCTGGGGAGCCCCGCGTTGCGAGGGCAATTTTGGGGCGCTTGGTCTCCCTGCCCCTGTGTGTCCCCCCTCTCCCTGTCATGTCCTCTCCCTGTCCTATCCCTCCCTCCCCTCCCCTCCTCTCCTCTCCCTCCCCTCCTCTCCCTTCCCTCCCCTCCCCTCCCTCCCTCCCGTCTCCCTCCCCTTGCCTGTCTCCCTCCCTCCCCTCGCCCACCCCCAGCCCTCCCCTCTATCCCTCTCTCCGGCCCCTCCCCCTGCCTAGTGCTTGAGGTCCGGAGCTGAGGTCCCCCGCGTATCGCGCGGCTGATGGACGGCCGCTGTGGGCGGCGCATGCGCGGTCAGTGCGGGCGGCGCGAGCCCCCCGCGATTTCCCGAGGCTCTCCCCCCCGCGATTTCCCGAGGCTCTCCCCCCCCCCCCGCGATTTCCCGAGGCTCTCCCCCCCCGGCGATTTCCCGAGGCTCTCCCCCCCCCCCCCCGCGATTTCCCGAGGCTCTCCCCCCCCCCCCGCGCGATTTCCCGAGGCTCTCCCCCCCCCGCGATTTCCCGAGGCTCCCCCCCCCCGCGATTTCCCGAGGCTCTCCCCCCCCGCGATTTCCCGAGGCTCTCCCCCCCCCGCGATTTCCCGAGGCTCTCCCCCCCCCTATTAAATTGTTATTTAATTCCCTAACACATCATTAAAATATTTACCTTAGTTCCCTAACACACAGAAAGTGTGGGGGAAAAAATTGTGAAAAATCAAGATGGCGGCCACTCACCTCGGTTCAGAAGGATAAGGCCCGCCGACACACGCACCGATTGGTCGACCGGTCAGGTCACCGAAGCGTAGGATTGGTCAATCGTCGAGTCACTCGACACTCAACTGTAGGATGGCACGCGCCCGTCCGATTGGTCGACCTCGACGTCACACGGTCGCTAATGAGATGCTAATGAGCGGAACGCTAAACGTTTTTCGGATACCGCGGGCGGGATTTTTGTCCGGCCGAAACGTAAATACGCCTATGACCGGTCCGGAATCGCAAGCTTTCTTTTGAGGCGACGCGCGCGTCGGTACGCTCTATAACTTTCAAACGTATAGAGAACGGACAGACAGACAGGCAGACATCGGGACAGACAGAAGAGCCGCTTTATATATATAGATATATTTGCTCTTGGAATGTGGGCGATGCTAGCAAGGCTGCATATATGGCCCATTTCTAGTAAGCCTGGAAAGATGGTGATGGGCTTTCTCCTTGAACTACTGCAGTATTTGTGGTGATGGTGCTCCCACGTTGGTGTTGGGTCGGAACTTTGACCAGGATTTTGAGCCAGCGATAATAAAGGAATGGCAATATATGTCCAAGTCAGGATGGTGTGCGACTTGCAAACTGGAGGTTATGGCTTTCCCACAACATTGCTGTTCATCCTTCTCAGTGGTAGAAGTTTCAGGGGTTGGAGGTGCTGTCAAAGTAACATTGGGTAATTGTTGTAGTGATTCCTGTAGATCATACATATTGCAGACACACTGGCAATGGATGGGGTGGATATTGAACCTGGTGTCAGGGGTGCTAATCAAGCCAACTGGTCTGTCTTGGATGGTGTTAAACTTCTTAAACATTGTTGCAGCTGCATTCATCCACGAGTGATGAGTATGCTACCACACTTCTGACTTGAGCATTGTAGATCAGGGGTCAGGCGTTGAGCCACTCTTTGCAGAATATTCAGCCTCTGAGTTGCTCTTATAGCCACAGTGTTGGTATGGCTGGTCTAGTTAAGCTTCTGTTCAATGGTGATTGCTCAAGATGCTGATGGTAGGAGACTCAATGATGGGGGAGCCACTGAACGTCAAGAGGAACTGGCTGGGTTTTCGCTTGTGACTTACCTGGCATGAGGGTTACCTGCCATTTGTTAGCCCAAGCCTGGATGTTATCCAAGTCCTGCTGTAGATTGGCATGGGCTGCTTCATTATCAGCAGTCGTGAATGTAGCTCAACTCTGTGGAATAGTCAGCAAACAGCTCTGCTCCTAACCTTATGACAAAGGAAAGGTCATTGACTAAGCAGATGAAGATGGTAGGGCCAAGGACACCTCCATGAGGAACGCCTGCAGTGATTTCCTGAGTCTGCAATGATTTTCCGACCCCATATCCTCTCCGCCACAAAGACCAGCTATTTTCACCTCTAATATCACTCGTCTCCACCCCTGCATCAGCCCTTCTGCTGCTGAAACCCTCATCCATGCTGTTATTACCGCCAGACTCAACTATTCCAATGGACTCCTAACCAACCTCCCATCATCCCCCTTCCATAAACTTAAGCTCATCCAAAACTCTGCTGCTCGTATCCTAACTCACAACAAGTCCCATTCACCCATCACCCTTGCGCTTGCTGACCTACATTGGCTTCTGAACCACCAATGCCTCAATTTTAAAATTCTCATCCTCCATGGGTCGCATCTCTCCATGGCCTCACCCCTCCCTATCTCTGTAACCTCTTCCAGCCCTACAACCCTCTGCAAACTCTGTGTTCCTACAACTCTGGCCTCTTGTGCATCCCCCCACTTCCACCATTTGCGGCCGTGCTTTCAGCCATCTAGGCCCTAAGCTCCGGAATTCTCTCCCTAAACCGCTTGGTAGCTCCATCTTTCTCTCCTCCTTTAAAAAAGACTTGCTTTTGTATAGCACCTTTCACAACCTCAGAATGCCCCAAATCACTTTACAGCCAATTAAGTACTTTTTGATTTGTAGTCACGGTTGTAATTTAAGATGCTCCTTAAAACCTACCTCTATGATCAATCAAATTTTGGTCACCTGTCCTAATGTCTCCTTCTTTGGCAAAGTGTCAATTTTTGTCTGCTTACGCTCCTGTGAAGCGCCTTGGGATGTTTTACTATGTTGAAGTGCTATAGAAATGCAAGTTGCTGTTGTTGCAGCCTCCATCTGATAACCACAAGCATCTTTGTTTCAGGTATGGAGGGCTTTCCATTTGACCTCAATTTTTCTACGGCTCCTTGGTGCCATACTCAGTCAAATCCTGCCTTTATGTCCAAGGGTTGCTCCTCTCACCTCTCCTCCATACCCAAAGAATAGCCTCCACCCACTCTTTTAGTTACCACCTTAAAAAAATCCTGTGGACTTGTGACACAAAAATCCACTCCTTCTAAAACCAATTATTTAAGATCTAGTACTCACTATGCTCGAGATGTACATTGATAAAGCAGCGTAAAATGCTCATGCTTGAGTATTTTTATGACTATTGATTTTCGATTAATTGGCTGTAAATTTCTTGATGCAAGCCTTACTTTTTGAACATTAGAATTAGGTTAATTATTCTCCAATCCTCAGGTACAGTCAAGGACTAGGCAGCAAATGCAATCTTGATATTCAAAAAGATATTTAAAACTGAAGAATTAAAAATCTGACAACTGCAGTGTGGGAAATGTTTAAACTCATGTTTTTTGAGCACTTAACAATACTAATAGAATCTCCTTGCCTGTTTCCTCACTTTACTTGGAGGTCCTAATGAAAAATTCTATGTAGGTATTTTATACTTTGAACTTCTGCAAAACAAATGCTGTACAGACCTCTATATCTGTTATATATTCTTGAGTCAGTTTGTGTTTAATGAATTCTTCACATCTCCTAAATCCAGATTCACACATGGTATTTCAATCCAATATACTTCTAAAAAGACCTGGCAGTTTATCATTTTGCTCAATTCATGCATTGCTATAATTCATTTTGAGCACTTGCTGCTATCCAAAAAGCAAATATCTGTTTTCCATCAACTCCTTGTTATACTCGTTTCAGTCATTCTCATCTGACTTTGTGAAGTTCTCAGACTTCCTGATTTTTGATCCCCTGCATCCTTTAAAATAGTTATATAAATATCCCGATATTAAAACACAAGTAATACCAGCAGATCTTATGTGGCATGGCTGGCTCATGGATAATCAGGGATATGGAGCCAAGGAATGGAGCAATTGGGTAGGAACTAGATCATAAAGAGCAAAGTAGTTGTGTTAGGAATGCAACATAAGCACAGGAGGGAAGTAGCTGGACAGGATACAAGACCTGAGTTGAAACAGGGATGGAGAAATATCAGTTTATCCGGCAACTGAGAGCTGCAAAGTCTGTGGCTGAGATAGGTGCAGATTGGGGCTGGTGGTAGAAGCTGGTAAGAGCCACAGATACAGTTAATTCTGTACAACATATAGAACATTTTTGCCACTATACATTACAAGACCTTGTATATAGTTACATTGTTTTCCTTGTCAAAGTTAACTCAGAATAAGTTCAATAATTTATTTCTTAATCGCGTTGTTTTCACAGTTATGTTCAATGTATTCATGGCCTGTATAACAACCCCTGGGTTTTAGCTCTGTCAGGTCTTTTTTATTGTTAGCCAAGAGTAGGTGTGAAGCTTATAAACAGCAAGTGCTAGTCTCCTGGTATGTTATGCACCCCAACACATGCAAGGCATGGTGGTGTTCATTGAAAGAGAAGCTGCTAAGATCTGCATTCTGGAAATTGTAGTCCTCAGAATGCTTGAACAGAGTGACAGTGGTGCATTATGGGAGGTCCAGTCTGTTATCTTGTTGAGCTTCCTCTAAGGTAGTTTGGAGCTGACACACAGCTGAGAGAAGTCCCATGCAGATGAAAATGCTATTAGAAATATTTGAAACACGGAAAAAAGAATTGGATGGATAAGTTTAATGATTTGTTGAGACATATGTATTTTTTTATATTTATTATTTTAGAAACCTTATTTCCAATACTACGTCCTGAGATTACTGACAAAGGAAGATGGCAAGCAAAGGCATTTTGTTTTCATTGGTTTCCCGCTCCACCTGGTCAGTTGCTTTATTTGTAGTGGCTTTCTAAATGTTGATCCCTGATTGGTATGTTTTTGTTCATCGGTAGGTTCCCTACCTGTTCATTGGTGATTTGCTCCTTTTTTATGAATACAATGTGTAAGCTAATTAATTTGTGGTGCAAAAGAGACATGCTGGATGCAAGAACTTCAGATACTATAAATAGGTAATTTATGCAGTAACAAACTGATTGAACTTCATCTGCTCAACATTTGGATTTAAAAAAGCAAAATGGACACTAAAAACCTAACAATTAAATTGCAGCAAAACCAATACTAAGCAAGCCTAGATAATCTACAGCAAACAAAGTTAACATTCCAGAATTACCTCCTGTATCTTCTACTTGAATCACAGAATTTTAATCTCTTAGCATACTGGAATTTAGTACATTGAAACTACTTGATATATATACACGCACATTGCTTAACTCTGGCCTTTTAGAAAGGTAGAAAATATTTCAACAACACACAAGACTGAGGAGGAATCATTTCACACAGTACATTTAGCCTTCCCCCCTGTCATTTTAATACTGTGCTCCTCTCCAAGCTTTTCTTTGTAGTTACCTTGTTTGATCTGTCCCTGTACAGCAGTGGTGGAGACTGGAGGGGAAGGTTTCCCTTTAGTCATCTCTAGGGTGCTTGGTTTCTGTGGTCTGCAAGGAATAACAATCAAATATTAATTACAGCCTTTCAGAACAGGTCAAGCTTGCTTGAGGTTCAAGGTTTGAAGCTCTGCCACATCAGTCATATGTTGTAAGTTTTAGTGTCTACCCATCTCATCAACAAATCTCTAAGTAACTATAGCCTTATAGTTACAACCCATTTAACTTAAAAGAAAAAAACAAAATCAGAGAAAACTATTCTCCACAACAGTCCAGAACTAAAATTTATCCAAAGGGATACTCTAAGCTATATGTTAAAGGTATTTACCATTTTATTAAAACCAAATCAATTTCAAGCATCAAGAAAGATACGTTTAACGCTAGCAATTATTATAGACTTACTACATATGTTCTAAAGAAAAACAAAAAATTGGTAGACCTGATAAGACGAATTTTTCAGCATGAAAGCCAGACTATCTTTTGTTCCTTGTGTGAAATGCCAAAACTCTGTGGCATGTCGTAATGCAAAATACATTCAGTGGTAATAAAAATACAATACTATTATTTCCTAAAAAAAACTAAGATGCTATTTTAGAAAAATAGCAGAAGAACCCCAGCATTCATTTTAGTTTGGTCTCTATTTTAAAATGTAGTCAAACTTTAATTGCAGTCTTCATAATACAATCATTTTAGTTTAGTCCTTTGTTACCATAATTTAGCTTCAGTCTTGACAAAAACTACATTTTTTTTTCCATATTCTCAGATATTCTACTAAATTTTTTTTTTTTTAAATGTTATATTTGCTGTTTCATTTCTCTCACTAATAATCACCTGGCTACCAAATTGAAAATATGACAGTTATGCCTTTCAAGTCTGCACTAAAGTAACTAAGTACAGTTGCTTTTGTATAAATACAATGTTGTATCTTTCCATGCAAGTTAAGCAATGAGAATTACAGGTGATATGAAATGCATAATTTCTATTTAAATGACTTCATCAGTGACATGTTACCACTGGCATGGACATCTGCTATAATTAATTCAGCTGATAATCAGTTACAATATGATGTACTAAAGTTGATAGTTTCCCTGTTAAGTTGTGAAATTTTTGTTCCCATTACTTAATGGAATCTATCATCTCAGACAAATTTGAGGTCCATGGGTGGCTGCTTCATACAGAACAGGCAATCTTGCACTGAACCAAACATCGGCCATTTAAACCTTAAATTCTGGCATACCACACAATGCTCCAAGGAAATGACAAAAATGACAAATTTTGATTAAAGTATTCCGAGTTGCTGTTATCTGTGGGGCACCGCAGGGATCGGTGCTAGGACCACAGCTAGTCACAATATATATTAATGATCTAGACGAGGGAACTAGATGTAATATCTCCAAGTTTGCAGACGACACAAAGCTGGGTGGGCGTGTGTGCTGTGAGGAGGATGCTGAGAAACTCCAGTATGATTTGGACAGGTTGGGTGATTGGGCAGATGTATGGCAGATGCAGTATAATGTGGATAAATGCGAGGTTATCCACTTTGGTGGCAAAAACAGGAAGGCAGATTATTATCTGAACGGCAATAGATTGGGAGAAGGGGAAGTGCAACGAGACCTGGGTGTCCTTGTGCACCAGTCGCTGAAGGTAAGCATGCAGGTGCAGCAGGCGGTTAAGAAGGCAAATGGTATGTTAGCCTTCGTAGCGAGAGGATTCGAGTACAGGAACAAGGATGTCTTGCTGCAGTTGTACAGGGCCTTGGTGAGACCACACCTTGAGTATTGTGTGCCATTTTGGTCGCCTTATCTGAGGAAGGATGTTCTTGCCATGGAGGGAGTGCAGCGAAGATTCACCAGACTGATACCTGGGATGGCAGGAATGACGTATGAGCAGAGATTGGGTCAATTGGGCTTATACTCACTGGAGTTTAGAAGAATGAGAGGGGATCTCATTGAAACATATAAAATTCTAACAGGACTAGAAAGACTAGATGCAGGAAGGATGTTCCCGATGACGGGGGAGTCCAGAACCAGGGGTCACAGTCTAAAGATAAGGGGTAAGCCATTTAGGACAGAGATGAGGAGGAATTTCTTCACCCAGAGAGTGGTGAACCTATGGAATTCTCTACCACAGAAGGCAGTAGAGGCCAATTCATTAAATATATTCAAGAAGGAGTTAGATATATTTCTTAAGGCTAAAGGGATCAAGGGGTATGGGGAGAAAGCAGGGACAGGGTACTGAATTTGGATGATCAGCCATGATCTCATTGAATGGCGGAGCAGGCTCAAGGGGCCGAATGGCCTACTCCTGCTCCTATCTACCAAGTTTGTTGCCTGTTGGCGCACAGGAAGCTGCACTTTATAAACTTCAATTTTAATTTCTTTCTCCTCAATACGGTTTAAATGCAACAGCCCCTTACTGTAACCAACAAAATCTTCTGATACATATTGTGAATAGCTCTCTCAACCTATGAACCTTATCAGTAACACCCTGCCTATGGATACATAATCTTGTTGGAAACTACTTAGATTCATATAATGCTCATGCAAAAGAACTTCACAGCACTTTACAAGGGGAAAGGTGGAAATGAGGCAATGAGGAATTTGGGGTTGACCGAAATTTCGAGCAAACCAAAAATCACAGGACGGATTTTTAAAATATCTTTGAAGACAAGGAGAGGAATAGCAAGGCAAAAAGGCTTTGGGAGAGTATTCCAGAGATCAAGGACATAGTGAATGAATAATTCGTCTCATGGCGGAATGGAGAACAAGCCACAGACTCAGCTGGGACATATGGCTAGAGAAGTTTGCTCAGATTGATCGGAGCAAGGAAGGATTTAAAAACAGAAAAAGACTTGTATTTATACAGCACCTTTCGCCTCAGGATGTCCCAAAACACTTTACAGGCAATAAAGTACTTCTGAAGTGTGGTCACTGTTATAATGTAGGAAACATAGCAGCAAAATTGCACACAGCAAGATCTCACAAACAAGAATTAAATAAATGACATCATCTGTTTTAGATTTTGGAAGACATTTTTTTGAGGTGATATAGTGACTGCCTTGGGATAGATAGGAATGGAAGCCTGAGAGGACGGGGCTGTTAAGAGATAAACTTGTGAAAAGTTTGGGAAAAGGCCATCTAGCCCACCTATGAAGATATGGTGCAGCCACGTACACCATTCACCCACTTTCCTAGTCAAGTAATCTCCTGAAGAAGGGAAAACGCCAAAGGACTATACAGGAAAATATAATTCGTCACCACCTCTCTTGGGATATCAATCAAAGCTCTAGGGAGACTGTAATAACTTGTAAATCCTACTATTCCCAGCTACACCACAACTTAACCTCTATACTGAAAATGTCCTCCACTCTCAGGAACTTGTTCTGCTCTTTTGTGAAGGTCTCAAGGGTATCCAATACGTTTCGGTAATATGTACTAGAGGGCAAAGTCTGTGTAAAAAGTAGTATTTCCTAACATCTAACCAAACTCTTTGCTGATGCACTGTATACTCAAGCTCCCAACTTTCGCTGTGCCTATAACAATAATGACAACTTTTATTTATATAGTGCCTTTAACGTAGTAAAACGTCCCAAGGCGCTTCACAGGAGTATTAAAAGACCAAAAAAATTTGACAAGATGATGAAGGGATTAGGTTTGGTGTAGTTGGTTACGTTAGTTAAGATGGCTATAGAAAGAACAAATCTGCCGTTTATTTAGCGTCTTTCATGTCAAGACATCCCAAAGCGCATTACAGCCAATGAGGTGCTTTTGAAGTTTGTCACTATTGTAACATAGGTAAACAGAGCAGTCAATTTCCACACAAGGTCCCACAAACAAAAATTAGATACATGACCAGTTGCTTTGAAGGATAAATGTTGATGAAGCGAATTCCCCATCTCTTCTTTAAATACATAGAATATACAGCAGAGAAACAGGCCATTCTCCCCAACCTGTCCATGCCAGCATTTATGCTCCACTCGAGCCTCCTCCCCTCCTTCCTCATCTAACTCCATCAGCACAACCCTCAATTCCCTTCTCCCTCATATGCTTATCCAGCTTCCCCTTAAATGGATCTATACGATTCACCTCAACTATTCCCTGTGGTAGTCAGTTCCACATTCTCACCAAACTCTGGGTAAAGAAGTTTCTTTTGAATTCCCTATTTGATTTCTGGTGACTATCTTATATTCATGGTCTCTAATTTTGCTCTTCCCCACAAGTGGAAACACTCTCTGTATCTACTCTATCAAAACCTTTCATAATTTTAAAGACCTCTATTAGGTTACCTCTCAGCCTTCTCTTTTCATCCTTTCCTGATAGGTATAACCTCGCATTTCTGGTATCATACTTGAAAATCTTTTTTGCACCCTCTCTGGTGCCTCCATGTCCTTTTTATAATATGGCGACCAGAACTGTACGCAGTACTCCAAATGTGGTCTAACCAAGGTTTGATACAAGTTAAGCATAGCTTCACTACTTTTCAATTCTATCTCTCTAGAAATAAACCCTAGTGCTTGGTTTGCCTTTTTTTTTTTTTTTAAAACAGCCTTATTAACTTGCATCGCTACTTTTAGTGATTTGTGTATTTGTACTCCCAGACCCCTTTGCTCCTTGACCCCCATATAGATTCTTATTTTCCAAGAAATATGTGACCTCCTTATTTTTATCAAAATGTAATACCTCACACTTATCTGTGTTGAAATTAATTTGCCAATTGTATGCCCATTCTGCAAGTTTATTAATGTCTTCTTGTAATTTGTTGACATCCCCAATTTGGTGTCGTCTGCAAATTTAGAAATTGTGTTTTTGATTGCGAAGTCTAAATCGTAGTGTCATGGGATCTTTTACGCCCAACTGAGAAGGCAGATATTGACACTGTTTGATTTTCATCTGAAAGGCAGCTTTTCAAACCGTGTATTATTCCCTCCGTACTGCACTATTCGGAAGAGACGTTAAACCGAGGCCCCGTCTGCCCTCTCAGGTGGGCGTAAAAGATTGCACGGCACTATTTGAAGAAAAGCAGGGGATTTCTAACCAATATTTATCACTCAATAAACATCACTAAAACAGATTATCTGGTCATTTATCCCATTGTGGCTTTTGGGACCTTGCTATACGTAAATTGGCTGCCTCGTTCCCTACATTACAAGAGTCACTACACTTCAAAAAGTACCTCATCAGCTGTGAAGTGCTTCAGTATGTCCCAAGGTTGTGAAAGGCACTATAGAAATGCAAGTTCTTTCTTGCTTTGCAGCAGATTATGTGCTCAAGCGTCTAGAATGGTGCTTGAACCCATGACATAAGAACATAAGAAATAGAAGCAGGAGTAGACCATTCGGCCCTTCGAGCCTACTCCACCATTCAATAAGATCATGGCTGATCTTCTGCCTCATCTCCACCTTTCTGCCTGATCCCCATATCCCTCAAGTCCCTTAGTATCCAAAAATTTATCGATCTCTGTCTTGAATATACTAATCAATTTAGCATTGACTCAACTCTTAACTTCTGAAGGAGAATTTATTGGGTAGCATCTCTTGTTCCTGCAGCTGCACTGACCTTCCAATTCAGAGGCAAGAGTGCTACTACTGAGGTGTGCAGGGACCAAAACTGGAGACAATATTCCGAGTCTGACAGCAACAATTTGAGCAGCCTATGTACAGTATTCTTAGTTTTCTATTCTATTTTCTAGCACTATAACCCAAAATCTTATTTACCTTCCTAATAGTGTTGTCAAACTACTTGAAGATTGTCAATGATTTATCAATTATGCCTCCAAGGTCTCTATTCTATTTTGTAATCTTAATCAGATACCTCTGCATTCTATACACGTTTGGAGTTTCCCAGGCCAAAATGCGTAACATTGCACTTAACCACATTGAAGGACAATCTCTGGATTACTACCTGAGCCATGAGCAAATTGGCATAGGGTAAATAAGATCAGAGAATTGAATGCGTGACTCAGAGACTGGTGTGGGAGAAATGGGTTTTGACTCATGGGGCATTGGCACCAGTACTGGGGAAAGAGAGAGTTGTTCCGTTGGGACGGGCTTCACTTGAACCATGCTGGGATCAGTGTCCTGGCGAATCGAATAACTAGGGCTGTAGATAGGGCTTTAAACTAAATACTGAGGGGGAGGGTTCAGGTGAGGGAAATTAAAAAAGTCAAAGAGAAAGGAGAAGGTAATAATGCAGGATAGTGATAGGGGTAATGATAACCAAAGTGTGACAGGAAGGGACAGAGCGTATAAACATAAGAGTGCATCAGAAAGTAGTCAGAGTAGGGAAAAATGGTAAAAAGACAAATTTGCAAGCGCTTTATCTGAATGCACGCAGCATTCGTAACAAGATAGATGAGTTGACAGCAGAAATAGAAATAAATGGGTATGATCTGATAGCCATTACAGAGACGTGGTTGCAAGGTGACCAAGGCTGGGAACTGAATATTATGGGGTATTTGATATTTTGGAAGGATAGGCAGAAAGGAAAAGGAGGTGGGGTAGCTCTGTTAATAAAGGATGAGATGAGTGCAGTAGTGAGAAATTATATTGGCTCAGAAGATCAAGATGTAGAATCAGCTTGGGTGGAGAGAAGAAATAATAATGGAAAGAAGTCACTGGTGGGAGTAGTCTATAAGCCCCCTAACAGTAGCTACACTTTAGGACAGAGTATAAATCAAGAAATAATGGAGGCTTGTAAGAAAGGTACTGCAATAATCATGGGCGATTTTAATCTGCATATAGATTGGACAAATCAAATTGACAAAGGTAGCCTTGAGGAAGAGTTCATAGAGTGTATTTGGGATGGTTTCTTAGAACAATACATTATGGAATCAACCAGGGAGTAGGCTATTTTAGATCTGTAATGTGTAATGAGATAGCATTAATTAATGATCTCATCGTAAAGGATCCTTTATGAGTGATCATAACATGTTAGAATTTCAAATTCAGTTTGAGGGTGAGAAACTTGGGTCTCAAACTAGTATCCTCAACTTAAATAAAGGCAATTACAAAGGTATGAAAACAGAGTTGGCTAAATTGGGCTGGGAAAATAGATTAAAGGGTAAGACGGTAGATAAGCAGTAGCAGATGTTTTTGGAGATATTTCATAACTCTCAGCAAAGATATATTCCAGTGAGAAAGAAAGACTATAAGAGAAGAATGAACCATCCGTGGCTAACTAAGGAAGTTAAAGATGGTATCAAATTGAAAACAAAGGCATACAATGATGCGAAGATTAGTGGTAGACCAGAGTGTAGTGTATGTACCCGTCTACCTTTAAGAGAACTATTGTATGTAACCGTTCACCTTTAAGAGAACTATTTTAGGTGTGGCACTACTTTGTTTGGCTTCTGTATACTGTAATACCGACGGTGACCACACCAGTATATAAGTGTTGTGTCAGGATTTATTGGGCAGATTCGCCCTGACCTTCGAATAGTAAAGTCCTGTTTTAAGTTACTCTGGTAGTCTGTGTATTAATTAACTAAACAACCCACAGATTTTACAGTGGCGACGAGTCCGATCGTACCCTGCGGCAACAATACTTCCGAAGCAGTTAACGAGCGTCGAGAAGAGGCAACCGCCCTCGTCGTTCTGCTGGGAGAAAACTCGAGGCTGCAGAACTAGAAAGGAGGAAGAATTTAGAGACAAAGACTTCCATCAGCAACAGGCACTGACTGTCCCTTCTGCCACGGTGAGGAGTGAGCCGATCAGCACGAGAAGCAAGGCGGCCACGGTGACTGTGAGTAAGGGAAAGTAAAAAGAATAACCGGAGGATAAGGGCGGTGCACTCGACCACGGTCGAGGGGGAAAGGAGCCGGACAGAAGTCGGGTCCAGAGGCGCTGAGACTGGGGCAGCGTGGAGCAAGGAAGCCGCGGTACAGACAGGCTGGGGGACGCAACGGCGTCGTGAGACAGCTAGACCGCGACCGGCGAAAAAGGCCGGGCAGCGACCGAAGCCACGAAGCGCTGCGACCGGGAACGTAGGCGCGGGAAGAGATAAACTCAGCCGCAGCCGGGGAGGGAAGCACCGGACTGCGAGAGGGCTGGGAGGCGCGATTGGGAGCCGAGCGAGCGGGAGAGGCAGAGCCGACCAAGGGAGACTGAGCGAGAGCCAGTCCAGCGGCTGAAACTGTTCGCCGTCAACGGGGTGTACCCAGCGCCGGTTGCCCTGCCGAGAAAAGAGAAAGCACTGAAGCCGACGCGCAGGCTGTGAACCTGAAAGCCAGTGGCCGTCGCCCGTGGGGAAAGTGTACCCCTCCCGCCAGGGGAAGAAACGCGGGAAGCCGCCATTAGGCGGGGAAGAAGACAGAAGCGGGAAACCGCCATTGAAGTGGGCGGGGAGAGAAGATAAGCGCGGGAAACCGCCATTTTCGCGGGAACCGCCATCTTGAAAAAAAAAAAAAAAAAAAAATTTTAAAGAAATAATTCGTGGTGTTTATCAGGAAGAGAGGAAGATGCCTAAGCGTGGTAACATCAACGATTTTAATTCCGAGGTAGAAGACTGGGCCACGTATGTGGAACGCATTGAGATCTATTGTGAGGCCAATAAAATAGAAGATGACAAAGCTATAACCTTGCTAAACTCGATGGGCGCGAAGACATACGGGCTCTTGAAGCATCTACTATCACCAGCTAAACCGGCGGATCAGACCTTCGATGATATTGTGGCTGTTCTGAAGGATCACTTGAACCCCACACCGTTGATGTTGGCGGAACGATTCAAATTCTATGCGAGAACGCAACGGAAAGACGAAAGCAACGCAGAATACTTGGTCGAACTGCGTAGACTAGTGAAACACTGCCAGTTTCGAGGGAATCTGACAGAGGCATTGCGAGACAAGTTCATGTGCGGATTGGCAAAGGAAGGAACGCAAAAGCGACGACTCGAAGAGAACGACCTTACACTTGACAGGGTTGTCCTTATTGCAGCATCGCACGAAGCCGCAGTGAAGGGAACTGCGGAAATGCAGCTAAAGACAGCGGCACTCAGTGTGGATCAAATTACCTCGACAACAACAAAATGTTATCGTTGTGGGAAGACAACACACGACTAGAACCAATGCTGGTTTAAGAACCAGGAATGTAGGAAATGTGGCAAACTGGGTCACATAGCTAAGGTATGCCGGTCAGGGAAGAAGACCAACAACCAAAGGACCAACAACCAAAGGAAGCCATCACAGGAAAAGTACAAGGTACACAAGGTGGCTGAGAAGAGTTCAGACGAACAGAATTCGGACTCAGACCCAAACGGCCAGGAGCTGGGTAGTCTGAGAATTCACAATGTGAGTAAGGAAGCTGACCTACAAACTATCTGGGTCATGCTAAAAATAGCTGGAGTCCAAGTGAAAATGGAGTTGGACACTGGATCAGCTCTATCAGTCATAAATCGAAGGGATTACCACCAGCTATTCTCACATATACCCTTAAGAGATACCAAGTTCATATTGCAGACATACACGGGGCATAAAGTATACCCCATGGGAAAGATAAGAGTCAAGGTGAGAGATAGGGGTAAAGAACACCCAAGAATGAACTTATACGTACTGCCTGAGGGAGGACCACCACTTCTAGGACGGGAGTGGATCAAGAAAATAGACATGGAATGGCACTATCTAAAAGCCATAACGAGTGAGGACTCGGTGCAGACAATCAGCTCAGATTCTGAATCGGATGACGATAAGACCAACCCAAATGTGAAAGACAAGGCTAAAATGGACCTGCCGACTAAGGTTGGAAAAACGAAGGCATGCAGAAAGGCTTATGCTCCAGAGAAGAACAAAGTTTCAGAACAGATCTCCACCGAACGACGACAACATAGTTTGACAGAGAATTCTGAGTCTGTTCAGTTTAAGGACATATCCATGACGGAAGAACACCGAGCTCGGACTCAACTTTATTTCAAATTACGACAGCAATTAGAACAATTGAGTTACCGTCTCGTACAAGAGATGAAAACAATGAAAAAGTTCTATGACACCGAATGGGAGAATCTGGAAAGACAACAGAAGCAGCTAGCTCAAGCAGAGAGCGACCATAGAGCCATCGTGACCAATCACCGATCACATCTCCCTTATGATGTTCAGGAGTTAGAATATTTGCAGAAAGAAGCAAATGAAGAGGAATCTTCAGGAAGCCAGGATTTTATTCCAGTTCTTCTCTACGACTCCTTACAAGCAGAGTTTGAGAAGTTGAAGGAACAGTATGAACAGGCCCAGGCTACAATCCTGGAGGGGGTTAACTCGGCAACCTCTGAAAAGCTAGTTTCAGTGGAAGCATATGAGCAACTAAAGGTTGAACATGAGCAAGAAGTCCAAAGGCTGCAGGAAATTCTTGATGAGCTCAAGGCCAAGACAGACTCATCGGTAGAAGTTCCATCCATAGATGAGAAATTAGAGGTGAAAGACATGGCAGAACATGAAAGTCAAGATGTCCAAGAACTCATAAAAATATTGAAGGAAACCCAAGGCAAATATGAGGCGGCAATGACTGAGGCTCAACAACTTGAAGAACAGATTCAACTGGGAATTCTTTCAGTGAAAGAAAAGGCAACTGTAAGAAACACAGAGACTGTAAGAATGGCCCCTGAACATGAGCTAGAGAGCATCAAGGCGCAACTTCTCCGAGCGCTTAAAGCCAAAGTACAAGAGGAAAAAAAGGTGAAAGCATTGGAGGAAAAGGTGGATGAAATGGAGAAGACTCTGATCCACAGGGTCCCCGTGGAAGAGTTAACAGTCAGCCAACTCCTTCATATGCTGAGAGACAAGACTCTGCAATGGGAACCATTTGAACACGCGCTTCAATCTTCAAATGGAAGGGGTTCGGAGCTCTCAAAAGTTTGGGGAATAGTTGAGGTTGCAACACAGATTTTACGGGGCTGCCGAAGGTACGCTGAATCACGTCAATGTGAACTACAGAATGTTGAAACAGCTGCTCCAGTAGAAGGATTGAATAGCCCGATCAATCAATCCCCGATGGAAGGGGAAGTATTGGAATCACAAATGAGGTCATTAGTGAAGGATTGGCAGGAAACCCAGGAAGAGCGGGATGAATATGAACGCATGAAGAAGTCTCTTCAGGAAAGATGTCTAGGGAGGGAACAACAGTCGGCTAACGTCCAGTTGGGTAAGGAAGAAGTAGCAGGCCCTCTCGCTGGACTAGCTCAGGACGACACCGAATATTACCATGACCTGTTGAGTGACACGGAATATTACGATGACTTAGTCTGCCCAGCTTGTGATGAAAACTCCCAAAGTGCAGAAATCAGGATGAAGCACTTAAAGTCTAAGGAACATAGGGAGATGGTGGCGCGACAGCTGGCAGCGGATAAGGGAGCCCCGAGAGTCTCCAAGAAACAGAAAAGAAAAAGACGAAGCAGAAGACGATAACCATCTAAATCATTATCACTTCTATCAGATCATGCACGTGGGCCCTACGAAGGGGGCCAAATCAGTTGGAAAGTAGGAAAAATTACCAAGGCAGTCCAGCTGTTTGTAAAAGTCAGCACTGCTAGTTCAGCAGGACGGAAGTTCAAGCTGTTAAGCCAAGGGAAAGACTATTGGATGAGTCACGCAAGAAATGTGAACCGGCTACACCACAGAGATGTTGTTCGGACCGAGTCAAGACCAGAGACTGAATCTGTGAACTGTTCCCGCAGAGACTGAATCTGTGAACTGTTTCCCGCAGAGACTATATCTGTGAATTGTTTTACATGAAGTTGATTATATGTTATGTTAATGGGGAATAAGTATGTTGTAAGCTAAAAAGGGAGGATTGTAGTGTATGTACCCATCTACCTTTAAGAGAACTATTGTATGTAACCGTTCACCTTTAAGAGAACTATTTTAGGTGTGGCACTACTTTGTTTGGCTTCTGTATACTGTAATACCGACGGTGACCACACCAGTATATAAGTGTTGTGTCAGGATTTATTGGGCAGATTCGCCCTGACCTTCGAATAGTAAAGTCCTGTTTTAAGTTACTCTGGTAGTCTGTGTATTAATTAACTAAACAACCCACAGACTTTACACAGAGGATTGGGAAATGTTTAGAAACCAGCAAAGGACAAAAAAGAGAAGATAGTTTGAGAGAGTAAACTAGCAAAAAATATAAAAACAGACAGTAAGAGCTTCTACAGGTATATAAAAAGGGAATAACTAAAGTAAACATTGGTCCATTCGAGGATGAGACTGGGGAATTAATAATGGGGAAACAGGGAAATGGCAGAGACTTTGAACAAATAGTTTGTGTCGGTCTTCACGGTAGAAGACACTAAAAGCATCCCAATAATAATAGATAATCAAGGGGCAATAGGGAGGGGGGAACTTAAAACAATCACCATCACTAGAGAAAAAGTACTAGGCAAACTTATGGGCCTAAAGGTGGACAAGTCCCCTGGACCTGATGGTCTGCATCCTAGGGTCTTAAAAGAAGTGGCTGCAGAGATAGTGGATGCATTGGTTGTAATCTTCCAAAATTCCCTGGATTCTGGAGAGGTCCCAGCGAATTGGAAAACCACAAATGTAACACCTCTATTCAAGAAAGGAGGGAGTTCTGATGAAGGGTCCGAGACCTGAAACGTTAACTCTGTTTCTCTCTCCACGGATGCTGCCTGGCCTGACGAGTTTTTCCAGCGTTTTCTGTTGTTATTTAAGATGGTATTGGCAATGGGTTAATATGTAGGGAATAACATTGAGCTCGGGGTCAAACAATGTACAAGGATTCCATACCTCTAAGTCCGAGTGTCAGCCAGGCAGTTGATAGATTGAAGGCCAGAAACACGTAGGTGCCGGCATTAGCTGAAGAGGGACTCTGTGCAAGTGAGGATGGGGGCTGCAGTATTCTGAATGAGTTGCAGTTTGTGGAGGGTGGAGGAAGGATCAACATGTGGAGTAGGATTTCAACAGCAGTAGTGCAGAGGTGGGGTGGAGGTGAGTGATATTGCACAAATGCAGGAAGGCATAATTGGTAACGGATCATATAAGGGGAAGGAAATTGAGCTTGGGATCAAGTAATGCATTAAGGTGCCACACCTCTCGCCTCAGGCCGAGGCAGCAGCTGGGTAGATTGATGAAGTCAAAGCCAGAGGCGTGTCGGTGCTGGCCGAAGCCAAAGAAGATGGCTTTGCTTTTGTCAACATTAAGTTCAATTCACCAAGATCACAATGTCAGACAGACAGTTGGACAATGTGACAACAACCTTTGGATCAAATGGAGGAGATGGAGAGGTAGAGCTAGTTTTGATGTACATGTGGAAGCTGCTCACATGCTTTCAAATGATATTAATAAGGAGTAGAATATAAAAGAAGAAGGGATCAAAGATAAAGCTTGTGATACACCAGAGTTGACTGTGCAGGCAAAAGTGACAAAAGGAAAAACCACTGGAGGCAATGTCTATAATCAGACAGATGCATATGAAACCATTGAAGGGCAGTGCCAGGGAGATGAACTGTAGAGAAAGAAATGTTGGAGTCGATGACATTGTTGAAGGCAGTGGGGAGGTGAAGAATGGTTGAGGAGAAACATCAAGTCATGATCACAGTCACACAGATGTTGACTGTAACTCCGACCAGCACAGTCTCGGTGGTGTAGCTAGGGCAGAGGCTAGATTTGTGAATCTCAAAGAGGAACAGGTGGGAGATGTGGAAGCATTGTTGTGAGACAACAAACAATGAGACAATGGAGGGAAAGGAAAGGTTGAAGATAGGGTGACAGATGGAGACTACGATCACAACGCATAGCCTGTTTCTTAAAGTTGCTTTTGTCAGGAAAAAAAACAGCATCCATATATACAACTATATTTAGAAAATAAATGGATTGGGTTATCAAAGCTATGAAAGAAATAATTATTCTGAAATTTACCCCACAATACCTTTGCATCAAAATTCAATATTAATATTCATAATTTAAATGATTTTACTTTAAATTGTACGAGAGCAGAGAATGATTCACACCTTTGTGGCAATTTTTTCATGTGCTCCCCGATGAAAGTGGCATTGGTCATGCTCATTAATGTATTGGCTAAGGAGATAAGAGAGAGCAGGTGTTGGGTTGTGACTGCCCGGGACACATTATATGTGCTGTTTCCCAGAACTAGCTTTTTTCCTGTTTCAATGGCACCATCTAGTGTCTTGCAAGCAGTCTGTTTGAAGCCCGGAAGCATCAGCGACATATGTCCTCCCCTTGACAGCAAACCAAAAGATACAGGACAGTGAGGTTTTAACATGCCAAGGCGGATGAGGCAAACCTCATCTAATCCTTCACTCAACCCCCAAGCATGAAGACAGGACATGAAGAGCTTGGCAGTGTCCATTGTTAGATTGTACTCTAACAGTGTGAGTGGCTTTGATTTGTTGCCCTTGTATTCTGAGTCACTTTCTTCCCTCTTCTGCTTCTTCATTTCATCGTCATCATCTTCATCGTCATCCAGCAAATGCTCTTTAATATTCTCTTTGATAGTTTCCTTCACCTGTTGGAAGAGGACAGCTGCTCTCTTCCCAGTCAGGAACGAGCTGCTTTTGTCTGTGCCACCTGGCGCTTTCTGGAGGCTCTCTGGAGAAATAAGAGTGGGGTTGGGTCTGGATGCTTCCTCCGTTAGCAGCTGGATGATCAGTGCTTCCACATCAAAGAATAATATATGGATATCTGGATCTGTCAGGTTGGTCTTCATGGCTTGAACCATAAGGGCATTATGGGAGTACTTTGGTAAAGCCCCCTAGAGAAAAAGGACACAGAGCAAAAAATTAAAGCGAGTACACAAATTTGCAAATAACAAACTGAAGCCGCCAAACAAAACATTTTAAACTAAATAGATCAGCAAGATCTCCCTCCCAAAACCTATCATTTTAAACAAATAGGTTGACCTAACTGTTCCTGAAAAAGCCAACAAGAATTTTAATAAAATTATGGAACAAGAGGATCTTCACCATATCAAGTCCATTTCTTCCACAGAACACATTATTGTGCACTTTATATTTGGTCCTTCTCAACCATTTAGCTCCAGAGGGCAGAATATGCAAAGTTTCTCCTCACCACACCAGCCCAGGACAAGAAAAATCAGCTTTTTACACTGAAATTGGAAATTGTCAGTGTCAACTGATCAGATCAGCTGGAGGGAAAATCTGGAGCCCATCCGAACCAATCAAGATCAGCTGCAGGTCAGGTCTGGATTTTGACAAAACCAAATAGGAGGCTGGAAATGAAGGCTGTTATAACCAAAGTAAGCAGTAGGAGACTGTCAGAACCAAACATTACCTTCTCCCGCTGTTGCTCACACACAAACTTGAGGCAGAAAAGGTTTATGATGAGCTGATGGTTTTTCAAAGCCATAGTTATATGTGTATATATTTAGCATTTATCCCTGAAGAAGTTACACATAACAAATATGTGACTAAACGGCATTGTTAAAAACACTTAAATTTCCCTCAAAAAAACTTTATGGGGCAGGCGTGGCTGTTGCCTTTGGTGAAGGTTTATTGGCCCAGAAATTCAGGTCCCCATGCGTGAGTATGCACTGGGTACTCACGCGTAGGCCCAACGAAAGTGCCGGTTTCGTGCATGCACTGCGCATGCGCGGGAAACCGGAACTTCTGTTCCCTTGAAAGAAGGGGTTGACAGGTGGAACGGGTGCACCGGAGAGTCAGCGGATGCACATCGAAATTACGGTTTTTTTCAGGTTTCTCCGGGAGTGTAAGTCTCCAGCAGTTACACTTTTAAAAAGCAGGTGCAAGGCCTGCTTTTAACAAGGTTAGTGGTGAATTAATTAAAATTAAAACATTTTTTCCACAGGTTTATTATTTTTAAATACTTTAAAGATGGGTACGTTTATTTTTAGCCCCGTTAGAAAATGTAATTAATTTTTTCAAAATTTTAAATTGTTTAAAATAGTTATTTCATGTAATTTATAGTTATTTTTAAAATGTGATTTAAAAAAAAAATTATTTGAAGTTTTAGTTATGTTTTGGGGCTTATAGTATTTATAGGTTTGACAGCTCTTCCTGTCAATTTTATGAATGGGCATTTCCCTGCTACCATTGGCTCCCCATGGCCCACGTGATCCCAGGGGATGCTTCGAACTAACTGCGACCCTGGGATACGCAAGCACTGCGCGCCGGCAGCTGGAGGAGGCCCAGGATCGGAATACCACGCGGGCCCACAGCACATCGGCCGGCGCGCTAAGTGCAGGTCGGAGGCTTGCACCCGCGGGAAGCTTCCGACCTGAATAAGATTAGTTGCAGCTGTTTTCTCAAGATACAGAATGAATTCAGCAACTGGTTTTACTTCAGAATTCTTGTCACTGCACTAATGGCATTAGCAGTAATTAGAAATAAAACAGGCAATGAGGTGTGGAATGAGCTTTACTTATATAACTTTAAAAAAACACTGATATTCCCATACTTAGAATTTTACAATAGTGTATGACTGTGATGTGTGATGTAAACCATTGGCCACTTGTGGGTGACTTGTAATGTCCGGTTATCTTCTGCAACACTGAAAGCTGTTTTTGGTTTGAAACCATGACATCCATATTAGAGCAGTCGACATCCATTGGGAAATGTGAGAAATGACATTAATAATGAATAAGAGTAGCACAGATTGAAAGCCCCAGAGTGGGGGCAGTCAGTCAGGTCCACAGGAGAGAACAAGATTAGCTCCACACGCCTGTTCTTGCAAACCACACCTTTGTATATTTTCGATTTCATTGCAAAATGATATATTTTCCAGTATAAGAAGATACACCTATTGTCTAGAAATTACTTCTGGCAAAAATAGCAGATGAATGCATATCATATTTGTATGACATTCCTCAGTCGCCACAAAGTTGTATGAAATGTCTATATTTTTCATATTTGAACGATTTTGTAACCCTTCCAGGAGAAAGTATTAGGCACCGATTTTCTGCCAGCCGTCGGGTGGGTTTTCAGGCGAGCGGGGGCCGAAAATCGCAGAAATAGGGGGTCGCGACCCCCCCCCCCCCCCCCCAAGCCCTGTCCGACTTTCGGACCGCCGTTTCTCTGCGACCCGAATCAGTCCCGCCCGCTGCTGGCGGGACTGGCCGTCGGGACCCTAATCACCAATTATTGGCATGTTTAATGCCATTTTAAGGGGCCCTTGCGATTTTCAAGGGTTCCCCACGCTAAACACGCCTGCGGAGAAGCCCACTGATGAAACCTGGCGTGAAGCTTGCCGGCTTGCTTGCTCTCAGCTGCAGGTCATTCGGGAAAGCTGCGATTTAATCGGAGAGCATTTGTATGTTGAAGGACTTTGTTGTTGCAGGCTTGGGGCCACTTCTTCAAGGCTTAGGCACAGCTGTGTAAGGTTGGAGCCTCACACACTTCTCCAATGTGATCTCCTGGGAAGCCCCTCTCGCCACCCTCACTCAGCGCTTCCTCAGCGGAGGCATCTACCAGAGGCATGCGACGCCTTTTTTTCCTTCCCTTCTTGCCATTAGAGGATCTCCAGCAGCAGAGGCAACAGCAGCAGAACCAGGAACAGCAGGATAAGCACCAGGAGCACCAGGCTGCTGCTCACTCACCTGAAGCTGCACAGGCCAGAAGGGGCCAGCGCTTGGAAGTGGCTTGAGAGCATCTTGCTGCACTTTAGGGGGCCATGGGGACCCATATCTGCACTGGCAGTCCTACTCAGAAGGACTTCCATGAAGGTCTGGTTTCTCTGTTCAATAGATGGCCAACGCTCCTCAAGAGATGTCATTCTCTTATGAGCACTCACCATGTTTTCCGTACCCTGGCGAGTTATCTCCTCCATGGAGGTTGCCAACCTTTCCATGGTGATGCGTTCATGCGCCAATGACTCCACAAAGGCTCTGCTCATGGTCGCTATGGACTCCTCCATTTGCTCCACACTCGCAGCGACCCTGGAGACAAAACCTGCCAGAGACTCCTGCATCTGTGCATGGAGATCCATCACCTCTTCTCTTGCGGGTGGACCCAGAGACAGAGGGTCGACATGCAGCGCAGCTGAGCTGAGCTGGCAGAGTCCTGCGCCCTCCAACGAGGACGCTCCACTGCTGTCGCTGTCTCCAGAATCTGCTGAGGCTCACTTGTGAGCTGTGACAACACTACTCTATGTCCCGAAGTTCCCCCCAAGGTGTGAGTGTCTGCGCTGGTGCTGGGTGCGCTTACTTCTGCTGACGCTGCGCCCTCAGAGGTTGGAGCTTCCTCTGAGGAGTCTGGCTGCACAGCCTCTTCCTCCTCCACAGTGGGGACGGGGGCTCTGGATGGTCCTGTGGGGGAGTAGAGGAAGGCGTTAGAGATGTGATGCCAAGGTTACATGCACATTCGAGTTGACATCTGCTGACACCTGCATCCATGCAGCCTTGGTCTCAGTGGGAGGCCTCTTCCTGCCTGACCTAGGGAAGATGACCTCCCTGTGGGCCCTAACCCCATCCAATAATGCCTGCAGTGAAGCTTCGTTGAATTTGGAGGCAGCTCAGGGTCTGGCACTGGCCACAGCTGCTGCAGGCTCCTCTGCCATCCTGTATGGTTCGTTTGGAAGCCAACAGAGGAAGCAATGCTTGCTGTGGACCTTGAAAGCACCACGAATGATGACATCATACTGTGGGGTTTTCTGACTAGAAATGGACAATTAGCAAGGCTGTCCACACGCTGGAAATTAATTGGCCACTTGAGGGAAAATTGCATGCAGCTGGCTGACCCATTTTTTTTCGGGTCAGAACCCCACATTCGGGGAATCCGACCATTTCCCACACAATCCACAAAATCGGGCCCTTAGTCTCTAATACTAGAACTATAGTAGTGCCTGAAAATACACCAAATAAAGTGCCAAAAATCTAAATTTTCCAGGGAGGCCCACAAACAAATTTTGCTTCTTCAGCAGTCATGTGCGGAATCAGTAATTTCTAAATTTGATACTACTGAAAACTGTTTTCGTGCACTTTAGGCATTTTCACCATCAATAAGCTTAAGTTATGACAAGACGGCAGTACACTGGGGCTTTCAATCTGACTCCTCATCTTCACGTGTCACGAGGCCTATATTCAGGATTGCTTTAGTTATCAACCACTGTGTGTCATTGTCAGCTTTTTCTAATTTTATAGGTTGGTATATATGAACCCAGAAATCAACTAACTTTTGTTTGTTTCATCCATTTCAACATACATTTATCCTCCAAGTATGTGAACCCAAGCCAAAACTAAAAGTGGGTCTAAGTGAAAGTGGAAGCCCATGGAAGTAAGGGGAAAGTGATGGTGTTAGCTCTTTTCTGGAGCAAACAACCCACTTTGAGTCTACGTCATCTTATTACCAGATTGATTAAAAATGGATGAGTTAAAGACTAATTCAATCTCTGGGTTCAGCTGATGAAATGTTCAAACTTTGCTCTCCAAGTTTGAAGTGACGAGGTAAGATAGGCGAAGCTATGTTGGAATTTGAAGGCAAGGATGAAGATCTTGAAACCAATTCACTTAGATACAGCAGGCCAGTAAATTTGCCAAGAACAACAGTGATGGAAGCACTGTGTCTGTGCTGGCAAGAACAAAGATCATGGCATTCTAAATGAGATGCAGTTTATGAAGGCAGAGAGGCTGCTAACCTCATCATGAAAGAAATTGAACCCCGAGGTGATAGAGGCACGGACTAGGATTTGGACAGCATAGGGGGAAAGGCAGTGGCAGAGGTTTGCAAGTAAATGGAGATGTGATCCATAGCACATTTAGAAGATAATGGTGTGCAGAAATTTGAAGGATTTAATATGGGCAAGACTCCTGGGTCAGATGGAATATATCTTAGAATTTTCAGTGAATTAAAGGAGGAAATTTGTGACAATTTGATTGAGGTTCATTTAAAGAGGAATTCGGCATAAACCTGCTAATTACAGGCGAGCAAACCATCAGAATAACAAAAATGCTCCGAGTGTACATCTAAAGAGCATAGATATTATACGGAGCAGTCAACATATTTTTTAGAACAGGTCACATCTTACAAATCTAATTGAATTCCTTCAGAAGGTAAGTAAGCTAGTGAATAAATTTAATCCAGTAGTTCACTTGGATTTTCAAAATGTATTTAGCAAAATCCCTCATGCAAGACTGGTAGCCTCACAGGAAGTGATGACCAACTTTCTAAATGGTATCAGAATTATCCTTAGGATAGAAGACAGACGAAGACAATAAATGGAAAGTACTCTTACTGGGAAAACAGCATTCAGTACTGGGACGATAGCAAAATACCGCAGATGCTGGAAATCTGAAATAACAACAGAAAGTGCTGGAAAATCTCAGCAGGCCATGCAACATCCGTGGAGAGAAAATAGAGTCAACGTTTCGGGTAAAACTCTTTGTCAAGACTGAAGAATCACAGGAAATGAAATAGATTAAAAGGCCAGTATGGGGGCTGGGAGAGAACAAAAGAGAAGTGAAGAGACATTAAGAGTTTTCAAAATGAGACGAGATGGTGATTGGATTAGTGGAGACAAAAGATAGCTCTAGATTAGGTGTGAGATGTGCTGGCAGAATGGGAGACAGCTGCCATGTGGGAGAGGGAAAAAAAAAGGGGGGGAAGGGCCAAAACAAAGGTATGGATAAAAAATATAAGTAAAAATGTAATAGGGGCCGAGGTTATGATCTGAAATTGTTGAACTCGATATCGAGTCCGGAAGGCTGTAAAGTGCCTAATCGGAAGATGAGGTGCTGTTCCTCGAGCTTACGCTGAGCTTCCGTGGAACAATTGTGGGAGAAATCTCTGTGGGATCAGGTTGGGTTCAAGATAAATTGGAACCAAGTCAATCCTCTGTGACAGTCTCAGTAATACAATATCTGAGCTAGTTAGGCCCACAGTACTCCAGGATAGTCTGGCTCTTTGATGAACCTAGAGGAATAGAACCGTACCACTGAGCTCCAGATAACCCTCTAAACCACTTCCTGAACAAATAAGGTGATCCTCAACTGGCAAGCAACAGGAAGTTTGCCAGTGTTCTATATTGACAAACTAAGTATTGTTAGCCAGTTAAATTCCAGCAGCACCCCATCTGGGTTATGGAAGGGGGATGAAATTCTGTGGAGAGTCTATATAGCCAAAACAGAAACTTTAGCTAGGATAAAATTAATAAGCAGAACCACAAGGGTAATAATCTCTGGATTACTACCTGAGCCACGCGCAAATTGGCATAGGGTCAAGCAGATCAGAGAGTTAAATGTGTGGCTCAAAGAGTGGTGTGGGAAAAAGGGGTTTCAATTCATGGGGCACTGGCACCAGTACTGGGGAAAGAGGGAGCTGTTCCGTCGAGGCCTGCTCCACTTAAACTGGGCTGGGACCAGCATCCTGCCGAGTCAAATAACTAAGGCTGTAGACAGGGCTTTAAACTTTAAAAAAAAAGGGGTTGGGGGGGGGGGGGGGGGGGCAGGAAGTCAGGTGAGGAGAAATTTAGAAATCTGGAGAGAAAGGTCAAAGCAATAGAGCAGTGTAGCGATTGTGGTAAACCACTGTTTGTATTCCACTGTGTACATGCCTGGACATGCCTCGGCTGACTCCTCCCACAAGTCCTAGTATAAAGGTGACTGCTCCCCAGCCCTTTGTATTTCTGGACCGGTCGACCACTCGAGGCAGACCTTCATTCTTTTGTTAATAAAAGCCTTTAGTTACTCTCTTAACTCTCGGTCTTTTATGAGTAATTGATAGCGCATCAGCGATTTGGGTAAAAATAAGCAGAGTGAGACAGGAAGGAACAGAGTGTTTAACGGTAACAGTGCAGCAGGGAATAAGATCAAAGCAGGGAATAATGGCACAAAATTTAAATTAAAGACACTTTATCTGAATGCACGAAGCATTCATAACAAGACAGATGAACTTGTGGCACAAATAGAGATAAATGGGTTTGATCTAATAGCCATTACAGAGACATGGTTGCAAGGCGGCCAAGGTTGGGAACTAAATGTTCCAGGGTACTTGACGTTTCGAAAAGACAGGCAGAATGGAAAAGGAGGGGGAGTAGCCCTGATAATAAAGGATGGCATAAAGACTGTAGCAAGAAAGGATCTCGGCCGAAGATCAGGAAGTAGAATCAATATGGGTGGAGATAAGAAATAACAAGGGGCAGAAAACACTAGCAGGAGTAGTATATAGGCCCCCTAACAGTAGTTATACTGTTGGACAGAATATTAATCAAGACATAGTAGGAGCTTGCAACAAAGGTAATGCAATAATCTTGGGGGACTTTAATCTTCATACAGACTGGACAAATCAAATTGGCAAAGATAGTCTGGAGGACGAGTTCATGGAATGCATTCGGGACAGTTTCCTAAAACAATGTGTCATGGAACCAATCCGGGAATAAGCTATTTTAGATCTTGTATTGTGCAATGAGACAGGGTTAATTAGCAATCTCAATGTAAAGGATCCTCTAAGGCAGAGTGATCATAATACGAGAGAATTTCACGTTAATTTTGAGAGTGACTTGCCCAAGTCCGAAACTAGAGTCTTAAACTTAAATAAAGCCTATTACATAGGTATGAGGGGCGAGTTGGCCAAGGTAGATTGGAAAAATAGATTAAAGGTATGGTGGTAGATAAGCAGTAGCTAGCATGTAAAGAAATATTTCATAATTCTCAACAAAAATACATTCCATTGAGAAACAAAAACTCCACGGAAAAAGTGATCCAACCATGACTAACTAAAGAAGTTAAGGATAGCATTAGGTTGAAAGAAGAAGCTTATAATGTTGCAAAGAATAATAGTAAGCCTGAGGACTGGGAGAGTTTCAGAAACCAGCAAAGGTTGACCAAAAAATTGATAAAAAGGGAAAAAATAGAATGAGAGAAAACTAGCAAGAAATATAAAAGCAGATTGTAAGAGCTTCTATAAGTATGTAAAAAGGAAGAGAGTAGCAAAAGTAAACGTTGGACCCTTAGAGGCTGAGACAAGAGAAATTATTATGGGGAATAAGGAAATGGCAGAAATGTTAAACAAATATTTTGCATCTGTATTCACAGTAGAAGACACAAAAAGCATACCAAAATGGTGGAAAACCAAGAGTCCACTGAGGGTGAAGAACTTAACGTAATTAATATAAGTAAAGAAAAAGTACTAGAGAAACTAATGGGACTAAAAGCCGACAAATCCCCTGGACCTGACGGCCGACATCCTAGGTTTCTAAAAGAGGCTGCTGAAGAGATAGTGGATGCATTGGTTTTGATCTTCCAAAATTCCCTAGATTCTAGAATGGTCCCAGCGGATTAGAAGGTCGCAAATGTAACACCGCTATTCAAGAAAGGAGGGAGAGAAAAAACAGGGAACTACAGGCCAGTTAGCCTGACGTCAGTCATTGGGAAAATGCTAGAATCCATTGTTAAGGAAGTGGTATCAAGGCGCTTAGAAAATCATAACATGATTAGGCAGAGTCAACATGGTTTCATGAAAGGGAAATCGTGTTTGACAAATTTATTAGAGTTTTTCGATGATATAACTAGCAGGGTAGGTAAAGGGGAAACCAGTGGATGTAGTATATTTGGATTTCCAAAAGGCATTCGATAAGGTGCCACATAAAAGGGCTTATGGGGTTCGGGGTAATATAGTAGCATGGATAGAGGATTGGTTAACGAACAGAAAAGAGAGTAGGGATAAACCAATCTTTTTCAGGTTAGCAGGCTGTAACTAGTGTTGGGGCCTCAGTTATTTACAATCTATATTAATGACCTAGATGAAGGGGCCAAGTGTAATGTATCCAAGTTTGCTGATGATACAAAGCTAGGTGGGACAGTAAGCTGTGAGGAGAACACAAAGAGTCTGCAAAGGGATATAGATAGACTAAGTGAGTGGGCAGTAAGGTGGCAGATGGAGTAAAATGTAGGGAAAAGTGAGGTTATTCACTTTGGTAGGAAGAATAGAAAAACAGAATATTTTTAAATGTCGAGAAACTTTCAAATGTTGGTGTTGAGAGAGATTTGGGTGCTCTTGTACAAGAAACACAGAAAGCTAGCATGCAGGTACAGCAAGCAATAAAGGAAGGCAAATGGCATGTTGGCCTTTATTGGAGGGCACGGGGTTGGAGTATAAGAGTAAGGAAGTCTTGCTACAATTGTACAGGGCCTTGGTGAGACCACACCTGGAGTACTGTGCACAGTTTTGGTCTCCTTATCTAAGGAACGATATACTTGTCTTGGAGACGGTGCAACAAAGGTTCACTAGATTGATTCCTGGGATGAGAGGGCTGTCCTATGATGAGAGATTGTGTAGATTGGGCCTATACTCTGGAGTTTAGAAGAATGAGAGGTGATCTCATTGAAACATACAAGATTCTGAAGGGGATTGACAGGGTAGATGCTGAGAGGTTGTTTCCCCTGGCTGGAGTGTCTAGAACTAGGGGGCATAGTCTCAGGATAAGGGGTAGGCCATTTAAGACCGAGATGAGGAGGAATTTCTTCACTCAGAGGGTTGTGACTCTTTAGAATTCTCTGCCCTAGAGGGTTGTGCATGCTGAGTCGTTGAGTATATTCAAGGCTGAGATAGATTTTTGGACTCTCGGGGAATCAAGGGATATGGAGATCGGGCGGGAAAGTGGAGTTGAGGTCGATGATCAGCCATGATCTTATTGAATGATGAAGCAGGCTCGAGGGGCCGTATGGCCTACTGCTGCTCTTATTTCTTATGTTCTTATGTTTACTTCTCTGGATTGCTCGGTACTTTGATTTGGATACTCTTTATCATGTTGATGTCTTTCGATGCATGTCAGAGACAAAGCTGCATAAGTATAAAAACCATACTTCAGGCTTTTTATTTTGTTTTCAAATTGCTTCTACCCTAGAGAAATCAGCAGTATTTAAGTGCTTTGAGATGATTACAAAAACCATATTGTTTATCATACTTCAGTATGCAAACATTTTCTGTCTTCACACATTTTCTGTAAATACCATTAATTTTGATTAAACGTCATTAGGGCCCCTGAAACAAAAGGAGACTGAGGATCTAACAAACTAAACAAATCACATGAAAAGTTATTTACCTAATGTAACAGCAATTTCAGTCTGCATGTGATTTCTCAAATAGGAATAGAATGAAGACTTTATGATTGCTTTACTGTCATGAATTTACTGGCAGAAAAGATGGAAATGTCTCAAAAATTAAAAAATACACAAAAAACTGCAAAGAATATTGAAGGGGAAAGTTGTATACTAGAAACCGAGTATTAACAAATGCTATGTAAATAGCACCCAGTTACTGGAATATATGAACATCCCAAGATTAACTGCATCTCCAGCTAACTCTCTTCAAAAACAGTTCATTTAAGCGCATGTTTTTCTTGCATACAGGGAAGAATACAATGTAAAATAAAGGAAGTGGAGCTGTGAGGCAGACTAAAAAATGTATTTTGGAAAGAGGTGCTCAAAATTTGACTTCGAATTTTAACACTGATGGGCTAGAACACGTATACATTTAACTATGGATCTCTTTTTCCCACATTACAACAGTGACTCCAGTTCAAAAAGTACTTCATTGGCTGTAAAGCGCTTTGAGATGTCTGGTGGTCATGATAGGCATTATATAAATGTCAGTGACATGGATCAACTGAGTGGCCTGTGGGTGACGCTGTCCAGGGAGAGTATAAATACTTGGGCACGGGCCCAGCTTGGGCAGGACATTCTTAACAGGAACTAGCGAAGGACACAACTAGACCTCCATGTTGTAAAACAGTTGATTAAAGCTTTGTTTAACGCTTAGACCAAATGCCTAGTAGTTTTCTTACGTCAGTAAGTTTTTCTTATGTCTTTCTTTCTTTCTTAGACTGTAATAATGCTACCCGTTATTTATGCGCAAATGCCACCACAACTACAGGTGAAGGCAGATGAGTAATCAAACACAGAAAACGAAAAGCTGCTGTTGGAGATGCGCCGCGTCGCCGTTATCTTGGCGAAAACAGCATCTCGCTGTCTGGCTCCCCATTCAAATGCATTGAGTGGCGTGAAGTTGCTGTTCTTGCACTGTAAATGCGAAGTAAACTCAGCACAGAAAGTGAAGACAGGTCATTTCAAGTCCAAGTACCTTTTTATTGACATGATGAGTTTTAATTACAGCCAGTCAACCTCTCTGGTACTGAAAATTAACTATTAAAAGTGTGGAGTCTCATTCCGTCAGATTTGAATTGTTATTGGAGAATTTTTAAAATTAAAATATTTCTTTTACTTTTTCTTTCTGTCTCTATTTTTCTCTCTCGCTTAATCCAATCTTTCTTTCCCTCTCTAGTTCTTTCTGTACCTGATTTGACAATTAATTCCCCCATTGCAAAAAAACATAATGACATGAGAAATAGGAGGAGTAGGCCATACGGCCCCTCGTGCCTGCTCCACTATGCAGTAGGATCATTGCTGATCTTTGACTTCAACTCCACTTTCCTACCCGATCCCCATATCCCTTGATTCCCTTGAGTTCAAAAATCTATCGCTCTCAGCTTTGAATATATTCTCTGGGGTAGAGAATTCCAAAGATTCACAACCCCGAGTGAAGAAATTTCTCATTTCAGTTCTAAATGGCCTGCCTCTTATCCTGAGACTATGCCCCCTAGTTCTAAACTCACCAGCAAGGGAAACAGCCTCTCAGCGTCTACCCCATCAAACTCTCTCAGAATCTTGTATGTTTCAATGAGATCACCTCTCATTCTTCTAAACTCCATAGGGTATAGGCCCATTCTAATCAGTCTCTCTTCTCATCCCCCATCCCAGGAATCAGTCTGTCAAGCCTCTGTTGCACCCCGACAAACATAAGTAAACCTTTCCCTTGGTTACACTTCCTTCTCAGTCCTTGCGCTGTTAATTTCACAATCCTTGGTTAGGGAGGTATACAGTTGTTTGCCCTGTTCATTCAGATCCAGATGCCCAGTAGAGGATGCCGCGCCGTTTCCATCTTGCACTTCCAGCGCAAAATTTCGAGATTAAACATGCAAGGGCAAGTCTAACTAACGGTGGGTGCCATTCTTGACAGGTTACAGCAAATTCTGAGCCATTATATATGAGATATGTTAATTTATCTTCAATATTCTTTCCTACATGCCAACAGTGTTGCAAAGTCATGATCAGCATTTTAGCCGGATGGCCAATGCTTGCTTAAAAAATATCGAGCCGGGTCCCCTCTACCCCCCATTTTCACCCCTCAAATCAGCTGGCTAATAGTGACCAATAGAGACATCAAATCTGTACACAGCCAGAGGGAAAACATATAAACACTAATGCATTATTATACTCTTTATTGTATTGATCCCTAGACACTTTACAACTAATACAAAAGCAATTTTAAAAATCTACAAATAAAATTTAAATTCATGCTGTGTGCATGCTTTTATTGTGATGCTGGTCACTGAAAATGTCATCTCTAATATTTCTAGTGACGTACTTCATGACTCAATGATAAAAGAGGGAGGAAGGAGAGAGAGAGAGAGAAAGAAACACAGACAGAAAACTGACAGACTGACAGCCAGCCAGCCAGCAAGAAAGACTTGCATTTATATAGCAGCTTTCATGACCTCAGAACATCCCAAAGCGCTTTATTGCCAATGAAGTAGTTTTCTGAAGTGGTCACTGTTGTAATGTAGGAAACGTGGCAGCCAATTTGCATACAGTAAGGTCCCACAGACAGTAATGAGATAATAACCATTTCATCTGTTTTAGTGATGTTGGTTGAGGGATAAATGTTGGCCAGGACACCGGAGAGAACTCCCAAGCTCTTCTTCAAAATAGTTCAATGGCATCTTTTACATCACCTGAGAGGGCAGACGAGGCCTTGGTTTAACGTTTCATCCAAAGGATGGCACATCCGACAGTGCAGCTTGAACCCATGATCTTCTGAGTCAGAGGCGCAAGTGCTACCAATAAGACACGGTTGACAGGAGATGGCGTCATGAAGACTTAATCCTTTTTGGAGAATTTTCAAAATGGCAGCCAGTCATTTTTGGAGAGAGTTGACTTACAAAGTAAAATGGAAAGTGTCTCTACTTGTAATATATCTCCATTAAAATGAATTCCGATCAATGGATTTGAAAATCCTGCGTTGTATTAATAGAATATAGAAAGGAAAACATTTGATTTCCAGATCACTTTCATGAGGAAGGCCTCCATGGGAAATCCAGTGACTTGTTTGTTTATGATTTGTGAGAATCATTGTTACAAGGTCCTCCTTAGGAGTTATTTTTCTCCTGAATCCTAGTCTGCCTTGGCCAATGTTGCTAATGTGGCCAGTAGATTGACTTGCTCCTACCAAGGCCATAGTACAGTACTGTGAACTAGGTGCCATGAGGTTGACTGGGAAAAAGCACTATGCTTCTTTCCCTCACCCAAAGCTCTGCTCAATAACTTCCAAACAAAATACTGCACTGCACTCTATTAAATGTGATAACTCTCTCTGTGTCTATCTAATTGTTAATTTATCTGGCAACTTAAAATGGCATGATTGAAAATTAAGAAATAAGGAGGTTAGTTTTAAGAAGCAAACCATAATTTAAGGTTAATGTAAATTTGTTACACTTTTATACAAAGTGAAATCTAACTACTCCACATCATCTTTTTTCAATAAAACTGTTCACTTTTATCTCATCGTTAGCCTGCCATGTGAGATAAATATTAGACCTTCACAGTTATTCAGTTCTCTAAACATCTGAATAAAGCTGAATATTGTTAAAAAAAAAAAAACTGGCTTTAATACTTTGTTGAGCTATACATTGTTTAAAGAGGATGGACGCCCATCTGCCTTAGCAAAGAATGGCCATCCTCATGCATTGGTTCCCTCTTCTGTCAGATTCAATTAGCATACATGGCACATTAGTTAACAATTTATGCTTTAGCATCAGTAACACCAACCAGTTCACTGCACTGTTGTCTGGCAGAGGCAATTTCATTACCTTTATCACCACCATCACTTAAATTACTATGGGGCAGAAATTCTGATCCCTATGGGTGGGTACGCGCTGTGTACCCACCCGTAGGGACATTGGAAATGCTGGTGTCAGGCATGCACTGTGCATGCGCTGGAAACTGGCATTTCCAATCTGTCAAGAGAGCTCTTGACAGATCCTCCGGCTGCGCTGGAGCAGGGCCTCTGCGGGTGGAGAGCCTGCTTTTACCAGGATGAGAGTTGAAAACAGTTAAAAACAAAAAATTCCACTGATTTATCATTTAAAAATACTTTAAAGAAAGGTCAGTTTATTTTTAGCCCCGTTAAAAACTTTAATTATTTTTTTCAAAAATTAAAATTTTTGTTTAAAATGCTTAATCTATATAATTTATATAGACATCTTAAAAATTTGATTTAAAAAAAAAAAATTATTTGAAGTTTTACTATGTTTTGGGGGTGATCTCTATTCATATATTTGACAGGTCTTCCTGTCAAATCTATGAATGGAGATTCCCTTCTCTGATTGGCTCCCCATGGCCCACGTGATCCCAGGGAAGCTGCGAACCGCCTGCACCTCTGGGATACGTGGGCCCTGCGCACCGGCAGTTTGGAGAGGCCCAGCAATGGAACTCTGCGCCTCCCGGGAACCCTCCGGTCTAGGCGTAGATTTTTCCAGATCGCAGCACTCCGCCCGTGGGAGGCCTGCGAATGGAATTTCTGGGCCAATATAGAAACAGAGAAGACAGGAGCAGGAGTAGGCCATTCGGCCCCTCGAGCCTGCTCCGCCATTTAATGAGATCATGGCTGATCATCCAAATTCAGTCCCCTGTCCCTGCTTTCTCCCCATATCCCTTGATCCCTTTAGCCTTAAGAAATATATCTAACAACTCCTTCTTGAATTTAGGGAGCTAGGTGAAAGATTAAAGAGCAGGACCTCAAAGGTTGTAATCTCTGGATTACTCCCGGTGCCACGTGCTAGTGAGTATAGGAATAGGAAGATAGAACAGATGAATGCGTGGCTAAAGGGATGGTGCAGGAGGGAGGGCTTTAGTTTCCTGGATCACTGGGTCTGCTTCTGGGAAAGGTGGGACTTGTACAAGTCGGACGGTTTACACCTGAACCAGAGGGGGACCAATATCCTTGCGGGGAGGTTTGCTAGCACTGCTGGGGGGGGGGGGGGGGTTTAAACTAACTTGGCAGGGGGATGGGATACAGAGTGGAACTATAGTAGGGGGTGATTTACAGCCAAATACAGAGGAAAAAACAAGTCAGCTGGGAAGGCAGAGCAAATATGTGAAGGCAAAAGGGAATATGGCAAGGCTGTGTGGTGTATGTAACCTTTCCATCTTAAGAGAACTTAAGCCTGTTCCACCTTAAGAGATGTACTACTTTCTCTGGCTGCTGTATACGTAATACCGGTGGTGACCACCGGTATATAAGTACTGTGTAGTGATATTGTATTTAGTATAGTCCTGACCTCCAACTAGTAAAGATCTGTTGAACTTTATTCTGTAGTCTGTGTCAGTAATTAATCTTAATACAACTGGAACACACAGACTTAACAGTGGCGACGAGTCCGATTCTTACCCTGCGGCAGTTTATATCCACGGCGGCTTCGTCCACAGAACGGGCGTCGAAGAGAGGCATCCACCCTCATCACCCTGCTGGAAGACACGTCGCGCGGCAGGCATCGAGAACCCAGAGTGCAGAAGACATCCTGAACTCGAAGCCTCCATCAGCGGCAGTCAGCTATCTTCTTTCTACCTCGGTGGTGGGTAAGCCGGTCAGCGACGCGAGCAGAAAGTCGGCCGCGTTGGCTGTACAGACGGGGGGAGGAAGACGGAGGAATAAGGGCGGTGAGATCGATCGCGACCGGAGATAAGGGCCGGGCCGCATTCGGGCCGAAAGGCGCAGCGCGGGGACATCGATCGCGGCTGGTGATAAGGGCCGGGCCGCCTTCGGGCCAAAAAGGCGCAGCGTCTGGGGCGACTGAAGGCGCGAGAGCCGCAGTGAAGGCGAATGCAGCCGGTGCTAATAACCGGGCTGCAAGAAGGGCTGCGAGGCACGACATCGGGGAAGCGCGAATGCCCGAGGGAGCCGCGGTGAAGCGGAGACAGCGTCGGGGGAGTTACTAACCACTTGGAAAGGGGAGCAGCAGCGGCACGCCAAACGCCATTGCAGCCAGTGGGTGAAGACCGCCAAGCGCGGGAAAACCGCCATTTTGTAGGCGGAGGACGAAGACAAGAACGGGAAGCCGCCATCTTGGGATAAAATAAATTGCAACGATGCCTAAACATGGGAACATTGATATCTTTGATGGAGACATCGAAGATTGGGCCATGTATGTAGAACGCATACAAAATTATTGTAAAGCAAATAAAATCCCAGATGCAGAGAAAGCACTAACGTTATTGAACTTAATGGGTGCGAAGACATACGGGCAATTGAAACACCTTTTATCACCAGATGAACCGGCGGATAAGACGTTCGAGGAGATTGTTACTGTCCTGAAAAATCATCTAAACCCCACGCCGCTGATGCTAGCGGAACGATTTAAATTTTACAGCAGAAGGCAGCTGAAGGATGAAAGCAATGCTGAATATTTAATGGAATTGCGTAAGCTAGCAAAGTACTGTCAGTTTGGAACGGGACTAACAGACGCGCTAAGAGACAAATTTCTGTGTGGATTATTAAAAGAAGATACACAAAAGCGACTGCTCGAGGAGAATGAGCTGACGCTTGAGAAAGCGGTCACTATGGCAGCAGCACACGAAGCCGCAGCGAGAGGCACGGCAGTAATGCAGCTACGGTCACCGGAACACAGTACAAATAAATTGGGTTTGAGTACTGTAAAATGTTATCGTTGTGGAAAGACAACGCACGATCAGAACCAGTGTTGGTTTAAAAACCAAGAATGCAGAACGTGTGGCAGGCTTGGCCACATAGCTAAAGTATGCCGGTCAGGAAAGAAGACCAGCAACAAAAAGTCACCGCAAGGAAAATACATAAAGGTGCACAAGGTGACAAAGACCAGTTCGAACGAACAGAAGTCAGATTCAGACGCTAGCAGTAATGAACTGGGTAGCTTAAGAGTACACAACGTTGGTAAGGATGCAGATCTCCAGACAATTTGGGTCACTCTTCAGATAGCAGGAGTCCAAGTAAAGATGGAATTGGACACTGGATCGGCATTGACGGTCATGAATAAGAAAGATTACAAAAGGTTATTCCAACATATTCCCCTACGGGATACGGAGATTATATTGAAAACATACACGGGGCAAAGAGTGTACCCCATCGGAAAGATAGAGGTAAAAGTGGTCCACAAGGGCGAAGAAAGCCAAGTAATGGACTTATATGTGCTACCTGAAGGGGGTCCACCACTGCTGGGACGGGAGTGGATTAGGAAAATGAATATGGACTGGCACTCCTTAAAAGCACTAACGGTAGATTCCGGGGAAACAGATGTCAAACCTAAACGATTGTCCAAAATATTGGATGATGCTAAAGAGGTGTTCCAGCAAGGACTGGGAACACTGAAAGGAATTACGGCAAACATCAAGATTGATGAACATGCACAACCAAAATTTTTCAAAGCCAGACCGGTACCCTATGCAATACGACCTACTGTAGAAGCGGAACTGGAAGCGCTAGAACGTTCAGGTGCACTGTCTAAGGTAGATTGGAGTGAGTGGGCTACGCCCATTGTTCCAGTTATGAAACGTCCTTCGAGCAACAAGCCAGGAGAACCAGGGAAGGTTCGCATCTGTGGAGATTTCAAGATCACCGTTAATCCGGTGCTTTACACGGTGCAGTATCCGCTTCCGCGGATTGAGGATATTTTTGCTTTGTTGTCTGGCGGGAAACACTTCACCAAGATAGACCTGGCACAGGCGTACTTGCAGATCGCGGTTGATGAAGAGTCACGCCAGTACCTCACGATCAACACGCATAGAGGTTTGTACCGGTATAATAGGCTGGTTTTTGGAGTGGCATCGGCTCCGGCAATTTGGCAGAGGGCCATGGAGCAGGTATTACAGGGAATTCCAGGCACACAATGTTACCTGGATGATATTCTGATTACAGGTGATGGTGATGAAGAACACCTCGCAAGCTTGGAACTGGTGCTCAACAGACTGAAAGAGTATGGACTTAGAGTTAATCGGCAGAAATGTGAGTTCTTTCAGAAGCGGATCTCGTACTGTGGTCATGTCATTGACCGGGAGGAGCTTCATAAGTCTCCTGACAAGATAGATGCAGTTGTAAAGGCTCCCGCTCCGGATAATGTCTCTCAGTTGAGGTCGTTTCTGGGATTGATTAACTATTACCATAAGTTTCTACCGAATCTATCCACGGTACTGCACCCGCTGAACTCTCTTTTACAGAAGGGGGTACCATGGGAATGGAGCGAAAACTGTAAGAAGGCATTTCGCAAAAGCAAAGAATTGATCACCTCAGAGGAAGTGTTGGCTCACTTCAACCCGACACTGCCTATTCGGTTGGCTTGTGATGCTTCTCCATATGGTATTGGGGCAGTACTCTCACACAAGTTGCCAAATGGCACGGAAAGGCCAGTCGCGTTTGCATCCAGATCATTGACCTCCGCTGAGCGCAACTATGCGCAGATCGATAGGGAGGCTCTCAGCCTTGTATGGGGAGTGAAGAAGTTTAATCATTACCTGCAGGGCCAAAAATTCACAGTTCTGACAGACCATCAGCCGTTGGTATCCATTTTTAACCCTAAGAAGGGTGTTTCGGTGATAACAGCACAGCGACTCCAGAGATGGTCCCTTTTCCTAGGGGCACATCAATATCAAATAGAATTCAAAGGTACAATGCAGCATGGCAATGCTGATGGGCTGTCGCGCCTGCCACTACCTGAAGCGGAAGAGGCGACGAAAGTTGACCCTGTTGAGTTATTTCATGCGACCATCGAGTGTTTACCAGTCACTAATGCAAGTATTGAAACAGAAACCAGGAACGACCCGACACTGTCCCGAGTTTACGAGGTGACAGTGAAGGGATGGCCAACACATGGTGATCCTCTGTTACCGGCATTCTCGGCAAGGCGAGACCAGCTGTCCGTCTGCCATGGTACTTTGATGTACGGGACAAGAGTGATTATTCCTCCCAAGTTACGGGAAAGAGTTCTAAAGGAACTGCATGAAGGTCATCTGGGGGGAGTCAAGATGAAAAGTCTTGCTAGGGCTTATGTATGGTGGCCGGGCATTGACCAACAGATAGAGGAGTTGACAAAAAGCTGCGCTGGGTGCCAAAAAGTGCAAAATGCACCTCCGATCGCACCGCTACACCCATGGGAATGGCCTTCAGCCCCATGGCAACGCGTACATATTGACTTTGCTGGTCCATTCATGGACTCCATGTTCCTAATTGCGGTGGACGCACATTTCAAATGGCCAGAAGTGATCAAGATGAATACCACTACTTCAGAAAAGACAACTGCGGTGTTAAGAACAATATTCGCAAGGAACGGATTGCCAGAACAAATATGTTCGGACAACGGACCACAGTTCATGTCGGAAGAATTCCAAAAATTCTTAAAGAAGAATGGGGCGAAACATTATACCTCTGCCCCATATCATCCGGCGACAAATGGGTTGGCCGAGAGATTTGTCCAAACATTCAAAAAGGCAATAAAGGCCATGAACGATGATCAGATTCCGTTACAACACAAGGTGGACAATTTCCTTATGGCATATCGAAACGCCGCTCATGCAGTGACTAACCAAAGTCCTGCCATGATGTTTTATAACAGGAGGTTGCGGTCCAGGTTGGACTTGTTAAAACCAAATGTGTGGAGGGAAGTGGAAAACAAACAGTTCCGGCATATTAATAACAAGTCCACTCGAAGTTTCGACGTAGGACAACCAGTGTTGGCAAGGGGCTATGGAAACGAAAAATGGCAGTCCGGAACAATTCGGGCCAGACAAGGACCTCTGATGTACACAGTAGATATTGGTAACAATGTAATAAGGCATCATGCGGATCAACTGGTAGAATCAAGAGCAAGGGTCGAACCCATGGTTGCGACAGAGACAACTGTGGAAGACGTTAATGAAGCTGAAGCATCTACCTCGGCAGGGACTGTACCTGATGATGACGTCCAATACATAGGAAACCAACAAGAAGAGTCACCTCAGCAACAAGAATCAGAGACCACTGAAAGGCGTTATCCAAACCGAATCAGAAGGCCTCCTGAGAGACTGAACCTTTGAACTGTTTATACCTGAAGTTATATATGTATATATGTTATGATGTTATGTTAAATGGGGATATGACTGTTAAGCTAAAAAGGGAGGATTGTGGTGTATGTAACCTTTCCATCTTAAGAGAACTTAAGCCTGTTCCACCTTAAGAGATGTACTACTTTCTCTGGCTGCTGTATACGTAATACCGGTGGTGACCACCGGTATATAAGTACTGTGTAGTGATATTGTATTTAGTATAGTCCTGACCTCCAACTAGTAAAGACCTGTTGAACTTTATTCTGTAGTCTGTGTCAGTAATTAATCTTAATACAACTGGAACACACAGACTTAACAGGCTGGAAGGCATTTATTTTAATGCAAGGAGTCTTGCAAATAAGGTGGATGAACTGAAGTTGTTGCTGAACACATGCGAGTACGATATTGTTGCTATCACGGAGACATGGTTGAGAGGGGGTCAGGACTGGCAGCTCAATATTCCGGGGTATAGAATCTTCAGGCGAGACAGAGGGGGGTGTAAAAGGGGAGGGGGTGTTGCAATATTAATTAAGGAGTCAATTACTGCTGTAAGGAGGGATGATATATTAGCGGGTTCCTCTAATGAGGCCATATGGGTAGAACTTAAAAACAAAAAGGGGGCAAGCACTTTGCTGGGAGTGTACTATAGGCCCCCAAACAGTCAGGGGGAGATAGAGGAACAGATATGTAGGCAAATCTCAGAGAAGTGCGAAAATAATAGGGTAATAATAGTGGGGGATTTCAACTTCCCCAATATTAATTGGGATAGTCAGAGTGTGAAAGGCTTAGAGGGTGCAGAATTCTTAAAGTGCATCCAGGAGAGCTTTTTGAGCCAACATGTAGAAAGTCCTACAAGAGAGGGGGCGGTACTGGACCTAATTCTAGGGAATGTAGCCGGGCAAGTGGTGGAAGTGTCAGTAGGAGAGCATTTTGGCGACAGTGACCATAATTCAGTGAGATTTAAGGTGGTCATGGAAAAAGACAAAGACGGCCCGGAAATAAGGGTTCTAAATTGGGGAAAGGCCGATTTTAATATGATAAGGCAGGGTCTGGCCAAAGTGGACTGGGAGCAGCTACTTATAGGAAAATCCACATCAAAGCAGTGGGAGACTTTCAGGAGGGAAATAGAGAGAGTACAATGCCAACATGTTCCTGTAAAGGTCAAGGGTGGGACCAACAAGCAAAGGGAACCTTGGATGACAAGGGATATACAAAAATGCATTAGGAAAAAAAGGGGGGCTTTTGGCAGTTACAAAAGACTAAAGGCGGAGGAAGCCCTAGAGGAGTATAAAAAGTGCAGGGGCATACTTAAAAAAGAAATTAGGAGGGTGAGGAGGGGCCATGAAATAACACTGGCGAGCAAAATAAAGGAAAATCCTAAGATGTTTTATAAGTATATTAAGGGCAAGAGGATAACCAGGGAAAGGGTAGGGCCCATTAGGGACCAATGTGGCAATCTGTGTGTAGAGCCAGATGATGTAGGCGGAGTTTTAAATGAATTTTTTGCATCTGTGTTCACTATGGAGAAAGACGATGTAGACATAGAAATTGGGCAAGGGGACTGTGACATACTTGAACATATTAGCATCGAGAGGGAGGAGGTACTAGCGGTTTTAGCAGGCCAAAAAGTGGATAAATCCCCAGGCCCGGACGAGATGTATCCCAGGCTGTTGTGTGAGGCAAAGGAGGAGATTGCAGGGGCTCTGACACAAATTTTCAGAACCTCTCTGGCCACAGGGGATGTACCAGAGGACTGGAGAACAGCTAACGTAGTACCATTATTCAAGAAGGGTAGCAGGGATAAACCAGGGAATTACAGGCCAGTGAGCCTAACATCTGTGGTAGGGAAATTATTGGAAAAAATTCTGAGGACAAAATTAGTCTCCACTTGGAGAGGCAAGGATTAATCGGGGATAGTCAGCATGGCTTTGTCAAGGGTAAATCATGTCTGACCAATCTGATTGAATTTTTCGAGGGGGTGACTAGGTGTGTGGATGAGGGAAATGCTGTGGATGTGGTTTACATGGATTTCAGTAAAGCTTTTGACAAAGTCCCGCATAGGAGACTGGTCAAGGAGGTAAGAGCCCATGGGATCCAGGGTGTCTTGGCGCGTTGGATCCTAAACTGGCTGAGTGGCAGGAGGCAGAGGGTGATGGTCGAAGGTTGCTTTTGTGACTGGAAGCCTGTGTCCAGTGGGGTACCTCAGGGATCGGTGCTGGGACCCTTGCTGTTTGTGATCTACATAAATGATTTGGATGAGAATGTAAAAGGTATGATCAGTAAGTTTGCAGATGACACGAAAATTGGTGGGGTGGTAAATTGCGAGGAGGAAAGCCTCAGGCTACAGGACGATATAAACGGGTTGGTCAGATGGGCGGAAAAGTGGCAAATGGAATTTAACCCTGAAAAGTGCGAGGTGATGCATTTTGGACGGACAAATAAGGCAAGGGAATACACAATGAGTGGTAGGACCCTAGGAAGTACAGAGGGTCAGAGGGACCTTGGTGTACATGTACATAGATCCCTGAAGGCAGCGGAATAGGTAGGTAAGGTGGTTAAAAAGGCATATGGGATACTTGCCTTCATTAGCCGAGGCATAGAATATAAGAGCAGGGAGGTTATGATGGAGCTGTACAAAACGCTGGTGAGGCCACAGCTGGAGTACTGTGTGCAGTTCTGGTCGCCTCACTATAGGAAGGATGTGATTGCTTTGGAGAGGGTGCAGAGAAGATTCACCAGGATGTTACCTGGGATGGAGCGCCTCAGCTATGAAGAAAGACTAAACAGGCTGGGGTTGTTTTCCTTGGAGCAAAGAAGGCTGAGGGGGGACCTGATTGAGGTGTACAAAATGATGAGGGGCATAGATAGGGTAGATAAAGAGGAACTTTTCCCCTTAGTAGGGGGGTCAATAACAAGGGGGCATAGATTCAGGGTAAGGGGCAGGAGGTTTGGAGGGGATTTGAGGAGGAACTTTTTCACCCAGAGGGTGGTTGGAATCTGGAACTCACTGCCTGAAAGGGTGGTAGAGGCAGGAACCCTCATAACATTCAAGAAGCATTTGGATGAGCACTTGAAATGCCATTGCATACAAGGCTATGGACCAAATGCTGGAAAATGGGATTAGACTGGACAGGGATTGATGGTCGGCGCAGACACGATGGGCCGAAGGGCCTCTTTCTATGCTGTATAACTCTATGAACTATATTTAATGAATTGGCCTCAACTGCCTTCTGTGGTAGAGAATTCCACAGGTTCACCACTCTCTGGGTGAAGAAATTCCTCCTCATCTCTGTCCTAAATGGCTTACCCCTTATCTTTAGACTGTGACCTCTGGTTCTTGACTCCCCCGCCATCGGGAACATCCTTCCTGCATCTAGTCTGTCTAGTCCTGTTAGAATTTTATAAGTTTCAATGAGATCCCCTCTCATTCTTCTAAACTCCAGCGAATATAAGCCCAATCGACCCAATCTCTCCTCATACGTCATTCCTGCCATCCCAGGTATCAGTTTGGTGAATCTTCGCTGCACTCCCTCCATGGCAAGAACATCCTTCCTCAGGCAAGGCGACCAAAACTGCACACAATACTCCAACTGTGGTCTCACCAAGGCCCTGTACAACTGCAGCGAGACATCCTTGCTCCTGTACTCGAATCCTCTTGCTATGAAGGCCAACATACCATTTGCCTTCTTAACCGCCTGCTGCACCTGCATGCTTACCTTCAGCGACTGTTGCACAAGGACACCCAGGTCTCGTTGCACTTCCCCTTCTCCCAATCTATTGCCGTTCAGATAATAATCTGCCTTCCTGTTTTAGCCACCAAAGTGAATAACCTCGCATTTATCCACATTATACTGCATCTGCCATGCATCTGCCCAATCACCCAACCTGTCCAAATCATACTGGAGTTTCTCGGCATCCTCCTCTCAGCACACACACCCACCCAGCATTGTGTCGTCTGCAAACTTGGAGATATTACATCTAGTTCCCTCGTCTAGATCATTAATATATATTGTGACTAGCTGGGGTCCTAGCACCGATCCCTGCGGTATCCACTAGTCACTGCCTGCCACTCGGAAAAAGACCCATTTATTCCAACTCTTTGCTTCCTGTCTGCCAACCAGTTCTCTATCCAAGTCAGTACCTTACCCCCAATCTCATGTGCTTTAACTTTACACGCTAATCTCTTATGCGGGACCTTATCGAAAGCCTTCTGAAAGTTCAAATACACCACATCCACTGGTTCTCCCTTATCTATTCTACCAGTTACATCCTCAAAAAATTCCTGTAGATTAGTCAAGCACGATTTACCTTTTGTAAATCCATGTTGACTTTGTCCGATCCTGTCACTGCTTTCCAAGTGCTCTGCTATTACATCTTTTATAATGGACTCTAGCATTTTCCCCACTACCGATGTCAGGCTTACCGGTCTATAATTCCCCGTTTTCTCTCTACCACCTTTTTTGAATAGTGGGGTTACCTTAGCTACCCTCCAATCCATGGGAACTGTTCCAGAGTCTATAGAATTTTGGAAGATGACCAGCAACGCATCTACTATTTCTAGGGCCACTTCCTTAAGTACCCTAGGATGTAGATTATCAGGCCCTGGGGATTTATCAGCCTTCAATCCCACCAATTTCCCTACAAATACTGATTTCATTCAGTTCCTCCTTCTCATTAGACCCTATGTTCCCCAACATCTCTGGGAGGTTATTTGTGTCCTCCTTTGTGAAGACAGAACCAAAGTGTGTATTTAATTGGTCTTCCATTTCTTTGTTCCCCATTATAAATTCCCCTGATTCTGACTGCAAGGGACCTATGCTTGACTTCACCAATCTTTTTCTCTTCACATATCTATAGAAGCTTTTACAGTCAGTTTTTATGTTCCCTGCAAGCTTACTCTCATATTCTATTTTCCAATCTTAATTAATCCCTTTGTTCTCCTTTGCTGAATCCTAAACTGCTCCCAATCCTCAGGTTTGCTGCTTTTTCTGGCCAATTTATATGTCCTCTCCTTGGATCTTATGCTATCCCTAATTTCCCTTTTAGCCACGGTTGAGTCACCTTTTTTGTTTTATTTTTATGCCAAACAGGGATGAACAAATTCTGCAGTTCATCCATGCGATCTTTAAATCTTTGCCACTGCCTATCCACCGTCAACCCTTTAAGTAATGTTCCCCAATCCATCCTACTCAACTCGCACCTCATACCATTATAGTTTCCTTTATTTAAATTCAGGACCCTAGTCTCTGAGCCAAATACTTCACTCTCCATCTTAATGAAGAATTAATGATTGCTCCGCCCCAAGGGGCCTCGCACAACAAGATTGCTAATTAATCATTTCTCATTACATAATACCCAGCCTAAGATGGCCTGATCTCTAGTTGGTTCCTCGACATATTAGTCCAGGAAACCATCCTGTATACACTCCAGGAATTCCTCCTCCACAGTATGGTTACTAATTTGGTTAGCCCAATCTATATGTAGATTAAAGTCACCCATGATAACTGCTGTGCCCTTATTGCATGCGTCTCTAATTTCCCATTTAATGCCATCCCCAACCTCAGCATTACTGTTTGGGGTCTGTATACAACTCCCACTAATGTCTACTGCCCCTTGGTATTTCTCAGCTCTACCCATACAGATTCCACATCATCAGAGCTAATATCCTTCCTTACTATTGTGTTAATCTCTTCACCAAGCAATGCTACCCCACCTCCTTTTCCTTTTTGCCTGTCTTTCCTGAATACTGAATACCCCTGGATGTTGAATTCCCAGCCTTGGTCACCCTGGAGCCATGTCTCCGTAATCCCAATTATATCATATCCGTTTACATCTATTTGCGCAGCTAATTCATCCACCTTATTACGAATGCTCCTCGCATTAAGACACAAAGCCTCAGGCTTGTTTTTTTAACACTCTTAGACCTTTTAGAATTATTATTTGCTGTGGCCGTGTTTGATTTAAACCCTTGATTTCTCTGACTGCCACTTTGGCTTTTCTCCTTCTGCCTTTTGCTTCTATCCTTGCTTCCCTTTCCTCTGTCTCCCTGCACCCCCTGCCATTTTAGTTTAAACCCTCCCCAACAGCACCAGCAAATACTCCCTCTAGGACATCAGTCCCGGTCCTGCCCAGGTGCAAACCGTCCAGTTTGTACTGGTCCCACCTCCCCCAGAACCGGTTCCAATGTCCCAGGAATTTGAATCCCTCCCCCTTGCACCATTCCTCTAGCCACGTATTCATCTGAAATAGCCTTCTGTTTCTACTCTGACTAGCACGTGGCACTGGTAGCAATCCTGACATCCTAACTCCCTATATTCAGCTTTTAGGACCTCATCCCGGTTTTTAACCTATATCGTTGGTACCTATATGCACCACGACAACTGGCTGTTCACCCTCCCCCTCCAGAATGCCCTGAAGCCGCTCCGAGACATCCTTGACCCTTGCACCAGGGAGGCAACATACCATCCTGGAGTCTCGTTTGTGGCCGCAGAAACGCCTATCTATTCCCCTTACAATAGAATCCCCTATCACTATAGCTCTCCCGCTCTTTTTCCTGTGCAGCAGAACCACCCACGGTGCCAAGAAGTTGGCTGCTGCTGCCTTCCCCTGATAAGCCATCTCCCTCAACAATATCCAATTTATGTTATATACATTATTACATTAACAAATATTCTCACTGGTAAGTGTTGAAGAAAATGTTATACTAGCAACTCTGGTGTTAATATATGACAAATTGTACAAATACTTCTGCAAAGGGACCTGGGTGTCCTTGTACACCAGTCACTGAAAGCAAACATGCAGGTGCAGCATGCAGTTAGGAAGGCAAATGGTATGTTGGCCTTCATTGGAAGAGGATTTGAGTACAGGAGCAAGGATGTCTTACTACAGTTATACAGGGCCTTGGTAAGACCACACCTGGAGTGCTGTGTGCAGTTTTGGTCTCCTTACCTAAGAAAGGATATACTTGCCATAGAGGGAGTGCAGCGAAGGTTCACCAGACTGATTCCTGGGATGGCAGGACTGTCATATGAGGAGAGATTGGGTCGACTAGGCCTGTATTCACTAGAGTTTAGAAGAATGAGAGTGGATCTCATTGAAATGTATAACATTCTGACAGGGCTAAACAGACTGGATGCAGGGAGAATGTTTCCCCTGGCTTGGGGGTCTAGAACAAGGGGTCAGTCTCAGGATACGGGGTAGGACATTTAGGGCTGAGATGAGGAGAAATTTCTTCACTCAGGGTGGTGAACCTGTGGAATTCTCTACCACAGAAGGCTGTGGAGGCCAAGTCACTGAATATATTTAAGAAGACAGACACAAAAGGCATCAAGGGGTATGGGGAGTGAGCGGGAATATGGTATTGAGATAGAGGATCAGCCATGATCATATTGAATGGTGGAGCAGGCTCAAGGGGCCGAATGGCCTTCTCCTGCTCCTATTTTTCTGTGTTTCTAACTTGAAACACTGGTGCTCATTATATGAAAATATACAATCCTATGGATCCCAGAATTACTATTTGAGAATGCATTCAATCCCAGCCAGTGTGAGCATAATGTAGTAAAGTTACACAGCAATACCAACCCCTCTGTTGCCTTCCCCATTTGTTCATGTGTAAGTTTGTACATTGATGTTTAGTTAGCTTTTTGACCATAGAAGGAATCACAGCTTGATCTTGTTCTGACCCAATGACCACACACACACATCTCAGCAGCAATGGTGATTTCGAGCAACATTCCTGGTTGATTTTTCCTCTCTGTAATAGTTCCTACCAGGGATTCATCAGATTGAGCTTTGTACTTTTAACCTCAATACAGTGTTTTCTCCAGCGCATTGAAACCTCACTGGATTATTGTTCAATTGGCACTAGATGCTCTCTTGTATCTTGTCCAAGTAGTAACTGCTTATTCACAGTGAATGCTGGCCAGTTATTCAACCACAGCTGGGCCAACTCCTGCTCTCACCCAGCGTGAACACACACGCACGAACGCACACGCACGCACACGAGGTTACTTAAAAACTGTGAAGAACAGGGTATGTGGCCAATTTTTCCTTCCCTAACCCAAGGTGCTGTAGCCCCTATTGCAACTTTAGATAAATTAAGTTAACTCAGAAAATTATGAACTAAAATTAGTATAGCTCAGCTATTCACTAGATAACGTGCTATTGCTGTGAAAAGGTTTGGGATAGGTTCATCTAAATTTATCTGGGTCCAGAAGACCTCCCCTGTTCATTTTTATTAATTGCTATTTGCCTCCTCCCAACTCTTGAAGGACTGGCTCATTCTGAGTTATGGTGGCTGCTGCCAATAAAACCATTTGGTGCTTTGCCCAAATGGGCATTGTTTATGGATGACTTTCAATTGGGCCGGGAAGGGGAAGAAGGCAATGACAACCAAGAGCATTTTCCAGAAGAAGTTACTGATTAGGATGGAAATAAGACCAATTGCAGCACATGGTTATGATCCGCTAGCTCACCAAAGTCAGGGGACTGAACCAGAGATATTGCTGGTCTGTAAGATGCAATTCCGCACTAGGCCGCATATTTACTGTTGAGTCTGAGTGTTCCAGATATGCTTAATATAAATCACTGGACACAGACAACAAGAATAACTAAAACAGGTCTTTACTAATCGAAGGTCAGGGCTGAACTGCTTAGCAAATTACTACACAGAGTTTATATACCGGTGTGGTCACCACCGGTACTACAATATACAGTAGCCAAGAGAAAGTAGTCCATCTCTTAAGGTAGTCTCTTAAGGTGGTACAGGTTACATACACAACAATTCCTCCCTTTTTAGCTTAACAGTATACATCCCAATTTAAACAGAACATGGATAACATATATACAACTTCATGCAAATCTGTTCAAAGATTCAGTCTCTGAGGAGGCGGATAACATATATACAACTTCATGCAAATCTGTTCAAAGATTCAGTCTCTGAGGTGGCCTCCTGATCCGAGATGGATAACGCCTTTCAGGGGTCTCCGGTTCTCGTTGCTGGGGTGACTCATCTGGTTGATCTCTTATGGATTGGACATCATCAGATACATTGGCGTCTGAGGTAGATGCTTCAGGTTCACTAACTTCTTCCACTGGTGTCTCTGTCGTAGTCATGGGTTCGACCCTTGTTCTCGATTCTACAAGTTGGTCAGCATGACGTCGTATTACGTTTTCACCAATATCTACCGTGTACATCAGGGGTCCTTGTCTGGCACGAATTTTTCCAGATTGCCATTTCTCATTCTTATAGTCCCGGGCTAACACTGGTTGTCCTATTTCGAAACTCCGAGTGGTCTTGTTATTTATATGCTGGAACTGTTTGTTTTCTACTTCCCTCCACACATTTGGTTTTAACAAGTCCAACCTGGACCGCAACCTCCTGTTATAGAACATCATGGCAGGGCTTTGATTTGTCACTGCATGAGTGGCGTTTCGATATGCCATGAGGAAATTGTCCACCTTGTGTTGTAGTGGAATCTGGTCTTCGCTCATGGCCTTTATCGCTTTTTTGAACGTTTGTACAAATTTCTCGGCCAACCCATTTGTAGCCGGATGATATGGGGCAGAGGTATAATGTTTCACCCCATTCTTCTTCATGAATTTCTGTAATTCATCTGACTCGAACTGCGGTCCGTTGTCTGAACATATTTGTTCTGGCAATCCATTTCTTGCGAATATCGTTCTTAGCACTGCGATCGTCTTTTCCGAGGTAGTGGTCGCCATCTGAATCACTTCTGGCCATTTAGAATGTGCGTCTACCGCAATTAAAAACATGGAGTCCATGAATGGACCTGCGAAGTCAATATGTACACGTTGCCATGGGGTTGAAGGCCATTCCCATGGATGCAGCGGTGCAATTGGAGGTGCATTTTGAACTTTTTGGCACCCTGAGCAGCTTTTAGTCAGATCCTCTATTTGTTGGTCGATGCCTGGCCACCACACATAAGCCCTAGCAAGGCTTTTCATCTTGACTCCCCCCAGATGACCTTCATGCAGTTCCTTTAGAACTCTCTCCCTTAATTTAGGAGGAATAATCACCTGTGTTCCATACATCAATGTTCCTTGACAGACGGACAGCTGTTCTCGTCTGGCTGAGAATGCCGGTAACAGTGGTTCACCATGAGCTGGCCATCCTTTCACTGTCAATTCGTAGACCCGAGACAGTGTCGGGTCGTTCCTGGTTTCTCTTTCAATACTTGCATTGGTGACTGGTAAACATTCGATGATGGTCGAGCGAAATAACTCAACAGGGTCAACTGTCGGTGCCTCTTCCGCTGTAGGTAGTGGCAGGCGCGACAGCCCATCAGCATTACCATGTTGCTTTGTACCTTTGAATTCGATCCGATATTGATGTGCCCCTAGGAAAAGGGACCATCTCTGGAGCCTCTGCGCTGTCATCACCGAAACACCCTTCTTCGGGTTAAAAATGGAAACCAACGGCTGGTGGTCTGTCAGCAGCGTAAACTTTTGCCCTTGCAGGTAATGATTAAATTTTCCTACTCCCCACACAAGGCTGAGAGCCTCCCTATCTATCTGAGCATAGTTGCGCTCAACGGAGGTCAATGATCTGGATGCGAATGCGACTGGTCTTTCCAAGCCATTTGGCAACTTATGTGAGAGCACTGCCCCAATACCATATGGAGAAGCATCACAAGCTAACCGAATAGGCAGCGTTGGGTTAAAGTGAGCCAACACTTCCTTAGAGGTGATCAATGCCTTGCCTTTGTGAAAGGCCCACTTGCAGTCCTCGCTCCACTTCCATGGCACTCCCTTCTGCAAAAGAGCGTTCAGCGGGTGTAGCACCGTGGATAAATTTGGCAGAAACTTATGGTAATAGTTAATCAACCCTAGGAACGACCTCAACTGGGATACATTCTCCGGAGCGGGAGCCTTCACAACAGCTTCGATCTTGTCAGGTGACTTGTGAAGCCCCTCCTGGTCAATGACGTGACCACAGTACGAGATTTGCTTCTGAAAGAACTCACATTTCTGGTGATTAACTTGAAGTCCATATTCTTTCAATCTGTTGAGCACCTGTTCCAAATTTGCAAGGTGTTCCTCATCATCATTTCCTGTAATCAAAATGTCGTCCAGGTAACATTGTGTGCCTGGAATTCCCTGTAATACCTGCTCCATGGCCCTTTGCCAAATCGCTGGAGCCGATGCCACTCCAAAAACCAGTCTATTATACCGATATAAGCCCTTATGCGTGTTGATCGTGAGATACCGGCGTGACGCTTCATCAACTTCCATCTGTAAATACGCCTGCGCCAGGTCTATCTTGGTGAAGTGTTTCCCGCCAGCCAACGAAGCGAAGATGTCCTCAATCTGTGGAAGCGGATATTGCACCGTGTGAAGCACCGGATTAACAGTGATCTTGAAATCGCCACAGATGCGAACCTTCCCCGGTTCCCCCGGTTTGCTACTTGATGAACGCTTCATGACGGGAACAATGGGCGTGGCCCATTCACTCCAGTCCACCTTTGACAGTACTCCGGAACGTTCTAGTCCTTCCAGCTCAGCTTCCACAGCAGGTCGTATCGCATAAGGTACCGGTCTGGCTTTGAAAAATTTCAGGTTTGCATGTTCTTCAACTTTGATGTTTGCCATAATTCCTTTCAGTGTTCCCAGTTCCTGCTGGAACACCTCTTTAGCATCGTCCAATATTCTGGACAGTCTTTTAGGTTTGACATCTTCCTTTTTGCCGGAATCTACAGTTAGTGCTTTTAAGGAATGCCAGTCCATATTTATTCTCCTGATCCATTCCCGTCCCAGTAATGGTGGACCTCCCTCAGGTAACACATACAAGTCCATTCCTCGGTTTTCTTGATCCTTGTGGACCACCTTTACCTTTATCTTTCCAATGGGGTATACTCTTTGCCCCGTGTATGTTTTCAAAACAATCTCTGTATCCCTTAAGGGAATGTGTGGCAATAACCTTTTGTAATCTTGCTTATTCATGACCGTCAATGCCGATCCAGTATCCAATTCCATCTTCACTTGGACTCCTGCTATCTGAAGTGTGACCCAGATAGTTTGGTGGTCTGCTATGTTACCCACATTATGTATTCTTAGACAACCCAGTTCCTTACTGCTGGAGTCTGAATCCGTCTTCTGTTCATCCGAACTGTTCTCTGTCACCTTGTGTACCTTTTTGCACTTTTCCTGCGGTGACTTTTTGCTGCTGGTCTTCTTACCTGACCGGCATACTTTAGCTATGTGACCGAGCTTGCCACATTTTCTGCATTCCTGATTTTTGAACCAGCACTGGTTCTGATCGTGCGTTGTCCTTCCGCAACGATAACACTTTACTGCACCCAATGCCATTTGATTGGTGCTGAGTTCCGATGACCTTAGTTGCATTTCCGCGGTGCCTCTTGCGATGCTGCAATGGTGACAGCTTTCTCAAGCGTAAGGTCCTTTTCTTCTAGCAGACGCTTTTGTGTTCCTTCTTTTAATAATCCACACACGAATTTATCTCTGAGCATCTGCTAGTCCTGTACCAACTGACAGTACTTTGATAGCTTACGCAGTTTCAATAAGAATTCAGTGTTGCTTCCTCTTTCAGCTGCGTTCTGCGGTAAAATTTAAATCGTTCCGCTATCATCAGCGGCGTGGGTTTAAATGTTCTTGCAGGATCGTAACAATTTTCGCGAAAGTCTGATCCGCCGGTTTATCTGGTGTTATCAGATGCTTCAATAACCCGTACGTCTTCGCCCCCATTGAGTTTAATAATGTTATTGCTTTCTTATCATCTGGTACTTCATTTGCTGTACAATAAACTCCAATGCGTTCTACATACGTGGTCCAATCTTCAACATCACTATCAAAAGCAGTGATGTTACCGTGTTTAGGCATCCTTGAATTTTTTTATTTTTTTATTTTTTATTTTCCAAGATGGCGGCTTCCCGCGCTTGGCGGCTTTTCCCGCGCTTGTCTTCTTCCCCGCTGGCTACAATGGCTCTGACCACGCTGTTGCCGTTCTCGCCTCCCAGCGGTTCTTACTTTCCCCGACGCTGGTTTTGCTCCCCCGCTGTTCTCGTGGCCTCAACGCTTCCCTCGTTGCTGCGCTTTCTCAGCCCGACTGCAGCCCGGCCCTTTACACCGGGCTGCGGTCAAGTTCTCCGCGTTTCTCGTGGCCTTAACGCTGCCCTTGTCGCTGCGCCTCTCGGCCCCGATTGCAGCCCGGTCCTTTTCACCGCCGAGCGGTCGAGTTCTCCGCCCCTTTTCCTCCGGTTTCCTCCCCTTCTCCACTGACAACGCAGCCGACTTTCTGCCCGTGTCGCTAGATTGGCTTACCACCACCGTGGTAGAAGGATGATCACTGCCTGTCGCTGATGGAGGACTTCGTGGTCAGTAATTTCCCCGGGTTCTCGATGCCTCCCGTGCGAATGCGGTGTCTCAGCAGATGATGAGGGCGGATGCCTCTTCTCGACGCCCGTTCTGGGGACGAAGCTGCCTTGGATTCAAACTGCCACAGGGTAAGATCGGACTCGTCGCCACTGTTGAGTCTGAGTGTTCCAGATATGCTTAATATAAATCACTGGACACAGACAACAAGAATAACTAAAACAGGTCTTTACTAATCGAAGGTCAGGGCTGAACTGCTTAGCAAATTACTACACAGAGTTTATATACCAGTGTGGTCACCACCGGTACTACAATATACAGCAGCCAAGAGAAAGTAGTCCATCTCTTAAGGTGGTACAGGTTACATACACAACATTTACCACCTCACCCATCGGAGTAGCCCACTCACCTGTTCATAACAATTAGTTTTTAACAGGTACATTGTTGGCAGTACATTTTTACTTCAGAATTATTTAGAGTCATACACGCCAGCCGAGAGGACTAGCAAAAGCTAACACAGCCAGGAAAAAATTCAACAATTCCAAAACAGGCCTGTTGCATGTCTCTCTCTCTCTCTCTCTCGATGAAAACCTCCGGCTTCACCAACATCGCCTCTCTCTGGATCTTAAAAAAAAAATTTAAACCCACAATCCCGCCTTCTTCCTTCCTTCGGCCGCCGTGATTCAAACTTCCCGCCGACCTCACAAAATGGCGGCCGCCCTTCTTCACCCGCCGGGCTCTGAGTCCAGCCCCTTCCCAGGGGTGTCTTCCTCTCTCTCTCTCTCTCTCTCCTTCCTCTCTCTCTCTCTCTCTCTCTCCTTCCCCCCTCCCTCTCTCTCCTTCCCCCTCTCTCTCCTTCCCTCTCCTTCCCCCCCTCTCTCTCTCCATCCCCCCCTCTCGCGCTCTCCTTCCCTCTCCTTCCCCCTCTCTCTCTCTTCTTCCCCCCCTCCCCTTCCCCCCTCTCTCTCTCTCCTTTCCCCCCTCCTTCCACCCCTCTCTCCTTCCCCCCTCTCCCTCTCTCCTTCCCCCCCTCTCCCTCTCCTTCCCCCCCTCTCTCTCTCTCTCCTTCCCCCCTCTCTCTCGCCTTCTCCCCCTCTCTCTCTCTCTCTCCTTCCCCCCTCTCTCTCCTTCCCCCCTCTCTCTCTCCTTCCCCCCCCTCCCTCCTTCCCCCTCTCTCTCTCCCTCCTTCCCCCTCTCTCTCCCTCCTTCCCTCCCTCTCTCTCCTTCCCCCCTCTCTCTCTCTCCTTCCCTCTCTCTCTCTCTCTCTCCTTCCCCCTCTCTCTCTCCTTTCCCCCCCCTCTCTCTCTCCTTCCCCCTCTCTCTCTCCTTCCCCCCTCTCTCTTTCTCTCTCCTTCCCCCCCTCTCTCTTTCTCTCTCCTTCCCCCCTCTCTCTTTCTCTCTCCTTCCCCCCTCTCTCTTTCTCTCTCCTTCCCCCCTCTCTCTCTCTCCTTCCCCCCTCTCTCTCTCTCCTTCCCCCCTCTCTCTCTCTCCTTCCCCCTCTCTCTCTCTCCTTCCCCCCTCTCTCTCTCTCCTTCCCCCCTCTCTCTCTCTCCTTCCCTCCCTCTCTCTCCTTCCCCCCTCTCGCTCTCCTTCCCCCCCTCTCTCTCTCCTTCCCCCTCTCTCTCTCTCTCTCCTTCCCCCCTCTCTCTCTCTCCTTCCCCCCTCTCTCGCCTTCTCCCCCTCTCTCTCTCTCCTTCCCCCCTCTCTCTCTCCTTCCCCCCTCTCTCTCTCCTTCCCCCCTCTCTCTCTCCTTCCCCCCCTCTCTCTCTCCTTCCCCCCCTCTCTCTCTCCTTCCCCCCCTCTCTCTCTCCTTCCCCCCCTCTCTCCTTCCTCTCTCTCTCTCTCTCTCTCTCCTTCCCCCCCCTCTCCCTCCTTCCCCCTCTCTCTCTCCTCCTTCCCCTCTCTCTCTCTCTCCTTCCCTCTCTCTCTCTCTCTCTCTCCTTCCCCCCTCTCTCTCTCTCCTTCCCCCTCTCGCTCTCCTTCCCCCCTCTCTCTCTCCTTTCCCCCCCTCTCTCTCTCTCCTACCCCCTCTCTCTCCTTCCCCCCTCTCTCTCTCTCTCCTTCCCCCCTCTCTCTCTCCTTCCCCCCTCTCTCTCTCCTTCCCCCCTCTCTCTCTCTCTCCTTCCCCCTCTCTCTCTCTCTCCTTCCCTCCTCTCTCTCCTTCCCTCCCTCTCTCTCCTTCCCTCCCTCTCTCTCTCTCCTTCCCCCCTCTCTCTCTCTCCTTCCCCCCTCTCTCTCTCCTTCCCTCCCTCTCTCTCTCTCTCTTCCTCCCCTCTCTCTCTCTCCTTCCCTCCCTCTCTCTCTCTCTCTCTCCTTCCCCCTCTCGCTCTCCTTCCCCCCTCTCTCTCTCCTTTCCCCCCCTCTCTCTCTCTCCTACCCCTCTCTCTCCTTCCCCCCTCTCTCTCTCTCTCCTTCCCCCCTCTCTCTCTCTCTCCTTCCCCCCTCTCTCTCTCTCTCCTTCCCCCCTCTCTCTCTCTCCTTCCCCCCTCTCTCTCTCTCCTTCCCTCCCTCTCTCTCCTTCCCTCCTCTCTCTCCTTCCCTCCTCTCTCTCTCCTTCCCCCCTCTCTCTCTCCTTCCCTCCCTCTCTCTCTCTCTCTCCTCCCCCCTCTCTCTCTCTCCTTCCGTCCTCTCTCTCTCTCGCTCTCCTTCCCCTCTCTCTCTCCTTTCCCCCCTCTCTCCCTTCCCCCCCTCTCTCTCTCCTTCCCCCTCTCTCTCTCTCTCTCTCCTTCCCCTCTCTCTCTCTCTCTCTCCTTCCCCCTCTCTCTCTCTCTCTCTCTCCTTCCCCCTCTCTCTCAGTTCAGTTCAGTTCAGTTCAAATGCTTTATTGGCATGAAAGTTTACAGAGAACCATATTGCCAAAGCTTACATAGCAAAAAGGTACAGTTTTCCAACATTCTGTAGGTGTCAATCGATTTGACATTTGTTGGGTATA